>NC_058519.1:366716473-367031473 GCF_904849725.1 Hordeum vulgare subsp. vulgare
TGTTGGAAACATCTTTGCGACAAGTCGAGCTTTTCTTAATAGTGACTTATCACCATCATCGTGTGTCTTTCTTACAAAGATCCATCTTTATTTTATACATGGATCCTCCCTCGGATTTCATGGCCTCCAGCCATTTGTCAGAATCCGGGCCCACCATTGCTTCTCCATAACTCGTAGGTTCGCTGTTGATCAACAACATGGCCTCCAAGACAGGGTTACCGTACCACTCTGCAGTAGTACGCGACCTTGTCAACCTACGAGGTTTTATAGTAACTTGATCCGATGATCGATGATCACCATCATCAGCTTTCACTTCAATTGGTGTAGGCGCCACAAGAACCACTTCCTGCGCCCTGCTACACACTGGTTGAAGGGACGGTTCAATAACCTCATCAAGTTTCATCACCCTCCCACTCAATTCTTTCGAGAGAAACGTTTCCTCTAGAAAGGATCCGTTTCTAGAAACAAACACTTTGCTTCCGGATATGAGATAGGAGATGCACCCAACTGTTTTGGATATCCTATGAAGATTCATTTATCCACTTTGGGTTCGAGCTTATCAGACTGAAACCTTTTCACATAAGTGTCGAAGCCCCAAACTTTCAAGAAACGACAGCTTAGATTTCTCTAAACCTCAGCCTATACTGTGTCATATCAACGGAAATAAGCGGTGCCCTATTTAAAGTGAATGCGGTTGTCTCTAATGCATAACCCATAAACGATAGTGGTAATTTGATAAGAGACTTCATAGTATGCACCATACCAAATAGTGCGTGGCTATGACATTCAGACACATCATCACACTATAGTGTTCCAGGTGACATGAACTGTGAAACAATTTCCACATTGTCTTTACTCCGTACAAAAACTCGTAACTCAGATATTCAACTCTATGATCATATCGTAGACTGTTTATCCTCTTGTCACGACGATCTTCACTCTAAAATAGCTTTGAATTTTTCAATATTTCAGACTTGTGATTCATCAAGTAAATACTCCTGTATCTACTCAAATTGTCAGTGAAGTAAGAACATAACGATATTCACTGCGGGCCTCAGTCACTCATTGGACTGCACACATCAAAAATGCATTACTCCCAACAAGTCACTCTCTTGTTTCATGTGGCATGTTTTGCATGTCTCAAGTGATTCAAAAGCAAGCGAATCCAAACGATCCATCTCTCATGGAGTTTCCTCATGCATTTATACTAACAGGTATGGTTTGCATGTCTCAAACGTTTCAAAAATGAGTGAGTACAAAGATCCATCAGCATGGAGCTTTTTCTGCATTTTACACCAACATGACTCAAGTGGCAGTGCCACAACTAAGTGGTACTATCATTTTTACTTTGTATCTTTTGGCACTAATATTATGAACATGTGTAACACTATGATCGAGATTCAGTAAACCATTGAGGGTAATTATTCAAGCAAATATAACAACTATTATTCTCTTTAAATGAATAACCGTATTGCAATAAACACGATCCAATCATGTTCATGCTCAACGCAAACACCAAATAACAATTATTTAGGTTTTACCACCAATCCCGATGATAGAGGGAGTGTGCAACACTTGATCACATCAACCTTGGAAACACCTCGCCTTTAGCTAGTCTCCATTTATACCGTAGCTTTCATTTCGTGTTACTAATCACTTAGCAACCGAACCGGTATCCAATACCCTCGTGCTACTAGGAGTACTAGTAAAGTACACATCAACATCATGTATATCAAATCTAATTCTTTCGACTTTGCCAGCCTTCTTATCTACCAAGTATCTAGAGTTGCTCCACCTCAGTGACCGTTCCCCTCATAACAGAACCACTTAGTCTCGGGCTTGGGTTTAATCTTGGGTCTCTTCATTAGTGCAGCAACTGTTTTGCCGTTTCACGAAGTATCCCTTCTAGCCCTTGCCTTTCTCGAAACTTAGTGGTTTTACTAACCATCAACTATTGATGCTCTTTCTTGATTTCTACTTTCGCAGTGTCAAACATCGCGAATCGCTCAAGGATCAGTTTATCTATCCTTGATATGTTATAGCTCATCACGAAGCTCTCACAGCTTGGTGGCAATGACTTTGGAGAACCATCACTATCTCATCTGGAATATTAACTCCCACTTGATTCAAGCGATTGTCGAGTCAGAAAATCTGAGCACACACTCAAGGATTGTGCTTTTCTCCTTTACTTCGTGGACAAAGAATCTTGTCGGAGGTCTCATACCTCATAACAAGGTCACAAGCATGAAATCACAATTTCATCTCTTTAGAACATCTCTTATGTTCCGTGACGTTTCAAAACATCTTCGGCGCCTTCCTTCTAAGCCATTAAGTATTATACACTGAACTATCGCGTAGTCATCAGAAACGTGTATGTCGGATGTTCACAACATCCACAGACGAAGCTCGAGGTGCAGCACACTGAGTGGTGCACTAAGGACATAAGCCTTCTGCGCAGCAACGAGGACAATCCTCAGTTTGACAGACTTAGTCTGCAAAGTTTGCTACTATCAACTTTCAACTAAATTTTCTCTAGGATCATATAAAACAGTAGAGCTATAGCGCAAGCTACATCGTAATTCGCAAAGACCATTAGACTATGTTATTATAATTAGTTCAATTAATCATATTACTTGAGAACTCCCACTCAAAAAGTACATCTCTCTTAGTCATTTGAGTGGCACATGATCCAAATCCACTATCTCAAGTCCGATCATCACGTGAGTCGAGAATAGTTTCAGTGGTAAGCATCTCTATGCTAATCATATGAACTATACGATTCATGCTCAACCTTTCTGTCTCATGTGTTCCGAGGCCATGTCTGCACATGCTAGGCTCGTCAAGCTTAACCCGAGTGTTCTGCATGTGCAACTGTTTTGCACCCGTTGTATGTGAACGTTGAGTCTATCACACCTGATCATCACGTGTTGTCTCGAAACGAAGAACTGTCGCAACGGTGCACAGTCGGGGAGAACACAATTTTGTCTTGAAATTTTAGTGAGAGATCACCTCATAATGCTACCGTCGTTCTAAGCAAGATAAGGTGCATAAAGGATTAGCATCACATGCAATTCATAAGTGACATGATATGGCCATCATCATGTGCTTCTTGATCTCCATCACCAAAGAACCGGCACGATCTTCTTGTCACCGGCGTCACACCATGATCTCCATCATCATGATCTCCATCAACGTGTCGCCATCGGGTTTGTCGTGCTACTCATTCTATTACTACTAAAGCTACGTCCTAGCAATATAGTAAACGCATCTGCAAGCACAAACGTTAGTTTAAAGACAACCCTATGGCTCCTGCCGGTTGCCGTACCATGGACGTGCAAGTCGATATTAACTATTACAACATGATCATCTCATACATCCAATATATCACATTACATCGTTGGCCATATCACATCACAAGCATACCCTGCAAAAACAAGTTAGACGTCCTCTAATTTGTTGTTTGCATGTTTTACGTGGCTGCTATGGGTATCTAGTAGATCGCATCTTACTTACGCAAACACCACAACGGAGATACATGAATTGCTATTTAACCTCATCCAAGGACCTCCTCGGTCAAATCCGATTCAACTAGAGTTGGAGAAACCGACACTCGCTAGTCATCTTTGAGCAACGGAGTTGCTCGTAGCAATGAAACCAATCTCTCGTAAGCGTACGAGTAATGTCGGTCCGAGCCGCTTCGATCCAACAATACCGCGGAATCAAGAAACTAAGGAGGGCAGCAAATCGTGCATCACCGCCCACAAAAACGTTTGTGTTCCACTCGAGATGACATCTACGCATGAACCTAGCTCATGATGCCACTGTTGGGGAACGTTGCATGGGAAACAAAAAATTTCCTACGGACACGAAGACATATCATGGTGATGTCCATCTACGAGAGGGGATTTCCGATCTACGTACCCTTGTAGATCGCATACAAGAAGCATTAATAAACGCGGTTGATGTAGTCGAACGTCCTCACGTCGCTCGATCCGCCCCGTGAACCGTCCCACGAACCGTCCCGCGATCCGTCCCATGATCCGCTCCGATCTAGTGCCGAATGGACGGCACCTCCGCGTTCAGCACACGTACAGCTCGATGATGATCTCAGCCTTCTTGACCTAGCAAGAGTGACAGAGAGGTAGATGAGTTCTCCGGCAGCGTGACGGCGCTCCGGAGGTTGGTGGTGATGTTATCTCAGCACGGCTCCGCCCGAGCTCCGGAGAACGCGATCCAGAGGAAAAACCGTGGACGTATGTGGCCGGGCTGCCGTGGCAAAAAGTTGTCTCAAATCAGCCCTAATAGCTCCATATATATAGGAGGAGGGGAGGGAAGGCTTGCCTTGTGGCTCAAGGAGCCCCAAGGACTGTGCCACCAAGGAGGAGTTGGAGTCCTCCTCCAATCCTAGTCCAACTAGGATTGGAAGGAGGAGTCCTTCTCTTCCTTCCCACCTTTCCCTTTTTTTCTTTCTCTTCTTTTGGTTTTTTCTTTCTCTCTTGCGCAAGCCAGCGTTGGGCTGACCCCACCTACTTGGTGCGCCACCCCCAAGGTCCTTGGGCCCTCCCGGGTGGGTGGTCCCCCTCCCGGTGAATATCCGGAACCCATTCGTCATTCCTGGTACATTACCGGTAATGCCCGAAAACTTTCCGGTAACCAAATGAAGTCATCCTATATATCAATCTTCGTTTCCGGACCATTCCGGAAACCCTCGTGACGTCCGTGATCTAATCCGGGACTCCAAACAACATTCGGTAAACAACCATATAACTCAAATACGCATAAAACAACGTTGAACTTTAAGTGTGCAGACCCTGCGGGTTCGAGAACTATGTAGACATGACCCGAGGGACTCCTCGGTCAATATCCAATAGCGGGACCTGGATTCCCATATTGGATCCTACATATTCTACGAAGATCTTATCGTTTGAACCTCAGTGCCAAGGATTCGTATAATCCCGTATGTCATTCCCTTTGTCCTTCAGTATGTTACTTGCCCGAGATTTGATCGTCAGTATCCGCATACCTATTTCAATCTCGTTTACCGGCAAGTCTCTTTACTCGTTTCGTAATACAAGATCCCGTGGCTTATACTAAGTCACATTGCTTTCAAGGCTTGTGTGTGATGTTGTATTACCGAGTGGGCCCCGAGATACCTCTCCGTTACACGGAGTGACAAATCCTAGTCTCGATCCATACTAACTCAACGAACACCTTCAGAGATACCTGTAGAGCATCTTTATAGTCACCCAGTTATGTTGCGATGTTTGATACACACAAAGCATTCCTCCGATGTCAGTGAGTTATATGATCTCATGCTCACAGGAACAAATACTTGACACGCAGAAAACAGTAGCAACAAAATGACACGATCAACATGCTACGTCTATTAGTTTGGGTCTAGTCCATCACATGATTCTCCTAATGATGTGATCTCGTTATCAAGTGACAACACTTGACTATGGTCAGGAAGCCTCAACCATCTTTGATCAACGAGCTAGTCAACTAGAGGCTTACTAGGGACAGTGTTTTGTCTATGTATCCACACAAGTATTGTGTTTCCAATCAATACAATTATAGCATGGATAATGAACGATTATCATGAACAAAGAAATATAATAATATCTAATTTATTATTGCCTGTAGGGCATATTTCCAACAGGAGTGTCTCGCGCTAGAATTTCTAGCATACATTTTCTTGTGCTTCGGTGCTTCTCACTATTTGTGGGAAAATGTTTGATTGGTCGTGGGGAGGCTGGATCACTTAGTTCTCCAGACCTTGCGGTTTTGCGCGAAGGCCTTTATAACGATAAGCCTTATAGCTTGGGCACTATAGTAGCTCAACGGTTGAACCTGAACCGTTCTAAAGGTGTTGTCTATGGAGGTATCTATGCTACCCGTCTTGCCAGACACTTTGAGATACCCATTAGACTGGGAGAGGAAGGAGAGATGCTTCTCCCTGAGAGATATCTGGATTATGACAGCATGGTTCTCCATGATTTTCTGGATATAGATGCTAGTGGACGGATGATTTATAACCTGGTGTTTAGTCAGGGTACTCGAGAGAATATTACTTTGCCTGCTCCTTCTTTGTTTGATCTTCATGCAGGCAGGTACACTATTATCCCCGCGGACATCTACGCATATTGGGGCTTGGCCCAACCACAGGCGCCCGTGCCCGAGGCGCCAGTCGAGTACCAGACGCCAGTTTATCAGTGGGAGCCAGAGGAGCTCACACAGCAGTGGCATCCACAGTCTGCTCCGGAGTATCCTGGAGCTGGTTATTTTCCACCTTGGGAGTAGACCAAGCTAGGCCAAAAGCCTAAGCTTAGGGGAGTACGTGTTCTCACTTTACATTCATGCTTATGCTTTCACTCTGTTAGCCGATGATTACACTTTTCCACTGTATTATCCACGCTAGTTTCTATTCGTTTTCTTGTTTTCTTGTTTTGTGTCCTTTTGAGAAAACCCAAAAAGATTTTTCTTTCTTCTTTTTCTTGTTGGGACTTTTCCCGTGTAAATAGTTTTCTTTTTCATTGGGTCAAGGTAGAAGATATTGGTTACAATGTTTAGTGGTTCTTACATGCTTACCTGTTTAGCTTTCAAAGAGCCATATTATTTTGTGTTCTCCTTTGTGTTTGCCTGCAGGTTCAGCTTAGTGCAATGCACGAGCACGCTTATTATTGTTCACATCATTCGATCATGCAAATGAAAGGCAACAATGATGATATATGATGAAGTGAGTGAGACTGAAAAGCTGGTATGAACTCTATCTATTTTGTTTTTGTAAATATGACTAGCTTGTCGACCCAGATTTAGCTTTGTTGTGAGAGAACCATGTTTGCAATGACAACTTAGAGATCATAGTTTCTGATGTCATGCTTATTTAGCTAAGAGCTTATAATGGTTTGTCTTGATTGCCAACATAGATTTTGAGATGACTATGATGTAGTATGATAGGATGGTATTCTCCTTTGAATGTTTCAAGTGTCTTGACTTGGCGCATGTTCATGCATGTAGTTGAAACAAAATCAACATAGCCTCTATGATGTTCGTGTTCATGGTGATTTATATCCTGTTCATGCTTTCATTCAATGTTAGTCAAACTCATTGCATCTTGATGACTGTTGTCGCTCTCTAGTTGGTCGCTTCCCAGTCTTTTGCTAGCCTTCACTTGTACTAAGCGGGAATACTGCTTGTGCATCCACTTCCATAAACCCAAAAGTTTTTCCATGAGAGTCCAGCATACCTACCTATTTGCGGTATCTACCTGCCGCTCCAAGTAAATTTGCATGTGACATTCTCTAAACCTTCAAGAAATAATCTGTTTTGCATGCCCGAATCGTTCATGTGGTGACAGAGGGCTATTGGTATCTTCCATGCTACGAGTGTTATCCTCGACATGTGTTTATTCACAGTCATTCACGAGAAAGGGGCCGGTATTTGGGATGCCCAGTTCCACGCTTAAATCGAAAACATAACTGTAAAACAAGACTCCCCCTGGATTGATGTTAGTATGGACGGTACCCGAGGATTCGGCTAGCCGTGGAGTGTGATTGATTGGTGCTGGGGGAGTTAAAACTTTACTTTTCTGTTTGGGAACCGCCTATAGAATGAGTATCATGGAAGATATTGAGAACTCTTGGTCATTGCATTGACAATGAAAGCATGCCACCCAAAAATATTATCTCTGTTTTCAAAGCTTGAGCTCTGGCACCTCTGCAAATCAATGCTTCCCTCTGCGAAGGGCCTGTCTATTTATTTTCCTGTTGAGTCATCCTCCTCTTATATAAGCACCAATTAGAGAGCACCTCTGTCATTTTTATGCTTTGCTTTTGATTGATATTGAGTATGATTATGACTGGATCTTCGTTGCTATGAATTACAATGTTTAGTCAGCCCTTGATCTTTGAAAGTGCTCTGCATTTATGTTTTGCGGTCTCAGAAAGAGCTAGCGAGATACCACCTATTCATATTGCTTCATGCTTGTTTTGATTGAAGTGTTGGTATTTGAAACTCATTATTATTTGCTCGTTAGCTGTTTATGCCATTGATATTAGTTTACTGTGAGACCTTTGTATCATTTGCTTATGTGGTTAACCTGTGATCTTGCTGAAATTCTGGTTATGAGTTAGACATAGTTGCAACAACAAGATCAAACAGAGTTTGTCAAAGTTTTTCTTTCTATCTCAGTTTGTCAACTGAGTTGCTTGAGGACAAGCAAGGTTTTAAGCTTGGGGGAGTTGATACGTCTCCATCGTATCTACTTTTCCAAACTATTTTGCCCTTGTTTTGGACTCTAATTTGCATGATTTGAATGAACTAACCTGGACTGGCATCGTTTTCAGCAGAATTGCCTTGGTGTTATTTTTGTGTAGAAATCAAAGTTCTCCAAACGTCCTGAAAATTTACAGGGAGCAGTTTTGGAAAATATCAAAAATATCTGCGCCAAGTTCCACCTCAGGGGGTGGGCCAGTGGGCCATGAGCCCTTACTCCGTCACCACCCCCCTGGTGGCATGGTGCAGGCTTGTGAGGCCCAGACGGCTCTGCCGCCCCCAATCTCAGGTCTATAAGATCCTTTTCGTCCCAGAAAAAATAAAAAGAGAAGTTTTCGTCTCATTTTCGATACGGAGGCGCCGCCACCACCTATTCTTCATCTGGAGGGCAGATCTGGAGTCCGTCTTGGGCTTCGGAGAGGGGAAATCGTCGCCATCGTCATCATCAACCTTCTTCCCTCTCCAATTCCATGAAGCTCTTCGTCGTTCATGAGTAATCTATTCGTAGGCTCGCTGGGCGCTCATGAGTAGGATGAGATCTATCATGTAATCGAGTTAGTTTTGACGGGGATTGATCCCTAGTATCCACTATATTCTGAGATTGATGTTGCTACTACTTTTCCATGCTTAATGCTTGTCACTAGGGCCTGAGTGCCATGATTTGAGATCTGAAATTATTATGTTGCCACCAATATATGTGTGTTTTAGATCCGATCTTGCAAGTTGTAGTTACCTACTATGTGTTATGATCCGGCAACCCCAGAGTGACCATAGTGTGAGGAGTTCATCTGTTCACCAAGTGCGAATGCGTTGGTCCGGTTCTTTATTAAAAGTAGAACCTTAATATCCCGTAGTTTCCTTTTGGACCCCGTTGCCACGGGAGGGATGGACAATAGATGTCATGCAAGTTCTTTTCCCTAAGCACGTATGACGACACACGGAATGCATGCCTACATCACATTGACGAACGTGAGCTAGCCACATATCTCTTCGTGTTATAGCTGTTGCATGATGAATATCATCCAAACAAATCACCGACCCATTGCCTACGAGTTTGTACTATGGTTGTTACTTGTCTTGCTCTGCTGCTGCTGCTACTGTTGCTACTGTTGTTACTTGTTTTGCTCTGCTGCTACTACTGTCGCTTGCTACTGTTGCTACTTGCTACTGCTGTCACTACTGTTGTTCCCTGCCACTGCTATTGCTCGTTACACTGCCGTTACTTGCTACTTTGTTGTTACTACTGTGCTTGCAGATACTAATCTTTCAGGTGTGGTAGAATCTGACAATTCAACTCCTAATAGTTGAGAGCATTCTCTCACCTCCCATCGTGCGAATCAACAAATTTGGGTCGAATACTCTACCCTCGAAAACTGCTGCGAACCCACGCGCTGGTGGGCCGTCAACAACATTCTTGTAGTGTCATTACTAGGGAGTGCTATCAGCATTCTTCTCGTGCCGTTGTAGGAGAAGGTTTGTTGTCATAAGCATTCGTCTAGCTAACACAAGACATTGCAGATCACTCGACCATATGATTTTGTAGGGATAACTTCCTAAGACCATGTTATTTTGAAAGGAAGCAATTGCCTTATTAGTACGCTTGAAATATTATTCTTTTTATGTCAATATTAGACTTTTGTTTTGAGTCTTATGGATCTGAATATTCATGCCACAATAGAGAATATTACATGGATAAATATGTTAGGTAGCATTCCATATCAACAATTTTGTTTTTACCATTTACCTGCTCGAGGACGAGCAGGAATTAAGCTTGGGGATGCTGATACGCCTCCAATGCATGTATAGTTTTTGATTGTTCCATGCTATTATATTACCTGTTTTGGATGTTTTATATGCATTAGTATGTCCTCTTATATTATTTTTGGGACTAACCTATTAATCTAGAGACGAGTGCCAGTTTATGTTTTTTCCACGGTTTTTGAGTATTGCAGATAAGCAATATTAAAAGGGGTCCAAACAAAACAAGAAAGATGTTTCTTGGACCAGAAGACACCTAGGAGACTTGGAGTAGGGGGCAGAGCACCTGCTGGGAGGCCACAAGACTGCAGGGCGCGCCCTAGGGGGGTGGCCGCTCCCTCTGGCTTGTGGGCCCCCAGTAGGTCTCCTAACCCTATTTCTTGGCCTACAAATTTCCAAATATTCCCGTATCGCCAAAAAGAGGGAAACTAATAGTTTTCCGCCGTCGGGAGCCTATGTTTCCGAGAGATCAATTCTGAGAGCCTTTTCCGGTAATCTGCCAGAGGGAATTGATCATGGAGGGCATCTACTTCAACTCCATTGCCCCTCCGATGAAGCGTGAGTAGTTCACCACAGACCTACGTGTCCATAGCTAGTAGCTATATGGATTATTCTCTATATTTGATCTTCAATACCATGTTCTTCATGATCTTCTTGGAGATCTATCCGATGTAGTACTCTTTTGCGGTGTGTTTCTCGAGATCCGATGAATTGTGAGTTAATGTTCAGATTATGTATGAAGATTATTTGAGTGTCTTCTGAATACTTATATGCATGATTTCATATCTTGGCAAGTCTCTTCGAGTTATTGGTTTGGTTTGGACAACTAGATTGGTAATTCTTGCAATGGGAGAAATGCTTAGTTTTGGGTTCAATCTTGCGGTGTCCTCACCAGTGACAAACTAGGGGTAGCGAGGCACGTATAGTATTGTTGCCATCAAGGATAAAAAGATGGGGGTTTCATCATATTGTACTTTATCCATCTACATCATGTGGTTGGAAATATGCCCTAGAGGCAGTACTAAGTTATTTATTATTATACTTCTTTGTTCATGATAATCTCTTATTATCCATGATATAACTGTATTGTTTGGAAACTCAAATACAGGTGTGGATACATAGACAAAACACTGTCCCTAGTGAGCCTCTAGTTGACTAGCTCGTTGATCAAAGATGGTCATGGTTTCCTGGCCATAAACAAGTGTTGTCACTTGATAACGGGATCACATCATTAGGAGAATGATGTGATGGACAAGACCAGAACTATGAACGTAGCATATGATCATGTCAGTTTATTGCTATTGTTTTCTGCATGTCAATGTACCTGTTCCTATGACCATGAGATCATGCAACTCTGAGACACCGGAGGAATAACTTGTGTGTTATCAAACATCGCAACGTAACTGGGTGACTATAAAGGTGCTCTACAGGTATCTCCAAAGATGTCTGTTGGGTTGGCATGGATCAAAACTGGGATTTGTCACTCCGTGTGACGGAGAGGTATCTCGTGGCCCACTCGGTAATACAACATCACAATAAGGCTTGCATGCAATGTGACTAAGAAGTTAATCACGGGATCTTGTATTACGGAATGAGTAAAGAGACTTACCGGTAACGAGATTGAACTAGGTATGGAGATACCGACGATCGAATCTGGGGCAAGTAACATACCAAAGGACAAAGGGAACTGCATACGGGATTATCTGAATCCTTGACATAGAGGTTCAACCGACAGAGATCTTCATAGAATATGTCGGAGCCAATATGGACATCCAGGTCCCGCTATTGGTTATTGACCGGGGAGTGTCTCAGGTCATGTCTACATAGTTCTCGAATCCGCAGGGTCTGCACACTTAAGGTCCGGTGACGTTTTGGTATAGTTGAGTTATAGGTGTTGGTGACTGAAGGTTGTTCGGAGTCCTGGATGTGATCCAGGACATCACGAGGAGTTCCGAAATGGTCCGAAAACAAATATTGATATATCGGAAGTTGGTATTTGGATTCCGAAAAGGTTTCGGGCATTACCGGCAGTGTGCCGGGAGTGACGAATGGGTTCCGGGGGTCCACCTAGTGGGTCCACCACTCCCAGAGAGGGCCATATGGACTTGGGGGTGTCACAACAGCCCCTGGTGGGCTGACCAATCAACTAAAGAAGGCACATGAGGAAAAAGGTGGAAAATCCAAAAGAGGTGGACAAGTGGGAGAGGAGTCCTCCTCCAAGTATAATTAGAGGAGGACTCTTCCCTCCTTGCTTAAGACGAGCCAAGGGAGGCTTTGCTTGGTGGGAAATCCTCCTCCCTCCTTCCTCCTATATATGCTAGAGTTTTTGAGGGTTTTTGCACAGAATTTTCAGCCACGTGCTACCCTCTCCTCTAGATCGTAGTTCTTCCTCTAGATCGGTTTTCAACAGAGCTTAAACGAAGCCCTGCTAGAATAGATCCACCATCACCACCACCATTCCGCCGTGTTGGAGAACTCATCTACCTCTCCATCACTCTTGCTGGATCAAGAAGGCAGGGATCGTCATCGAGTTGTACGTGTGCTGAACGTGGATGTGCCGTCCGTTCGGCACTAGTTCGGGATGGATCGTTATGGGATCGCGGGACGGGTCGTGCTGAGATCGTGGGACGGGCTGCGATTTGGATCGGGAAGATGTTCCACTACATCAACTGTGTTATACATGCTTCCGCTTAGCAATCTACAAGGGTATCTAGATTCACTCTCCCCTCTCGTAGATGATCATCACCATGGATAGGTATTGCGTGTGCGTACGAATTTTTTTGTTTCACATGCAACGTTCCCCAACAGTAGCATCATGAGCTAGGTTCATGCGTAGATGATATCTCGAGTTGAACAGAATAGAGTTTGTGGGTGTTGATGTTCAATTTGCTTCCCTCCTTAGTCTTTTCTTGATTCAACGGCTTTGTTGGATTGAAGCGGCCCGGACCAACTTTACGTGTACACTTACGAGAGACCGGTTTCTTCGAGTGACATGCAACTTGTTGCATAAAGATGACTGGCGGGTGTCTGTTTCTTCAACTTTAGTTGAATTGTATTTGACCGAGGCGGTCCTTGGAGAAGGTTAAATAGCAATTTTCATATCACCGTTGTGGCTTTGCGTAAGTAAGATACGATCATACTAGATACCCATAGCAGCCACGTAAAACATGCAACGACAAATTAGAGGACGTCTAACTTGTTGTTGCAGGGTATGGATGTGATGTGGTATGGCCAAAGACATGATATGATATATTGGATGTATGAGATGATCATGTTGTAATAGTTAAATATTGACTTGCACGTTGATGCTACAGCAACCGGCAGGATCCATAGGGTTGTCTTAAACTAACGTTTGTGCTTGCAGATGCTCTTACTATATCGCTAGGTTGTAGCTTTTGTAGTGATAACATAGATAGCACGACAACCTCGATGGCGGCACGATGATGGAGATCATGGTGCG
The DNA here is from genome assembly GCF_904849725.1 of Hordeum vulgare subsp. vulgare. Classification (NCBI taxonomy): domain Eukaryota; kingdom Viridiplantae; phylum Streptophyta; class Magnoliopsida; order Poales; family Poaceae; genus Hordeum; species Hordeum vulgare. Next base: position 366,729,966 of record NC_058519.1, read on the forward strand.
GCGCCGGTGACGATGGAGATCATGCCGGTACTTTGGTGATGGAGATCAAGTAGCACAAGTTCATGGCCATATCATGTCACTTATGATTTGCATGTGATGTTAATCCTTTTATGCACTTTCTTTTGCTTAGGACGACGGTAGCATTATAAGGTGATCCCACACTAAATTTCAAGATAAAATTGTGTTCTCCTCGACTGTGCACCGTTGCAGCAGTTCGTCGTTTCGAGACACCATGTGATGATCGGGTGTGATAGACTCAACGTTCACATACAACGGGTGAAAAACAGTTGCACACGCGGAACACTCGAGTTAAACTTGACAAGCCTAGCATCTACAGACATGGCCTCAAAACACAAGAAACCAAAAGGTCGAGCATGAATCATATAGTTGATATGATCAACATGGAGATGTTCACCATTGAAGCTAAAATCAACTCACGTGATGATCGGACTTGAGTTAGTGGATTTGGATCATGCGCCACGCGAATGACTAGAGGGATGTCTATTTGAGTGGGACTTCTTAATTAATATGATTAATTGAACTCATTATCATGAACATAGTCAAAATGTCTTTGCAAATTATGTTGTAGGTTGCGTTGTAGCTCTACTGTTTTAGATATGTTCCTAGAGAAAACTTAGTTGAAAGTTGATAGTAGCAATTATGCGGACTTAGTCCGTAAACTGAGGATTGTCCTCATTGCTGCGCAGAAGGCTTATGTCCTTAATGCACCGCTTGTTGTGCTGAACCTCGAGCGTCGTTTGTGGATGTTGCGAACATCTGACATACACGTTTTTGATGACTACGTGATAGTTCAGTGCGGAATGCTTAACGGCTTGGAATTAAGGCGCCGAAGACGTTTTGAAGTCACGGAACATATGAGATGTTCCAAGAGATGAAATTGGGATTTCATGCTCGTGCCCTTGTTGAGAGGTATGAGACCTCCAACAAGATTCTTTGTCTACAAAGTAAGGGAGAAAAGCTTAATCATTGAGCATGTGCTCAGATTGTTTGAGTGTTATGATCGCTTGAATTGAGTGGGAGTTGATCTTCCACATGAGATAGTGATGGTTCTCCAAAGTCACTGCCACCAAGCCACTAGGGCTTCGTGATGAACTATAACATATCAAGGATAGATATGATGATCCTTGAGCTATTCGTGATGTTTGACATCGCGAAAGTAGAAATCAAGTAGGAGCATCAATTGTTGATGGCTATTAAACCACTTGTTTCAAGAAGGGCAAGGGCAAGAAGGGATACTTCATGAAACGGCAAACCGGTTGCTGCTCTAGTGAAGAGACCCAAGGATGAACCCAAACCCGAGACTAAGTGCTTCTGTAATGAGGGGAACAGTAACTGAAGAGGAACTACCCTAGATACCTGGTAGATGAGAAGGTTGGCAAAGTCGACAAATGTATATTGGATATATGTGATATTGATGTGTACTTTACTATTACTCCTAGTAGCATCAGGGTATTAGATACCGGTTCGGTTGCTAAGTGTTAGTAACTCAAAATAAAAGCTATGGAATAAACGGAGACTAGCTAAAGGCGAGGTGACGATATGTGTTGGAAGTGTTTCCAAGGTTTATGTGATCAAACATCGCACGCTCCCGCTACCATCGGGATTAGTTTTGAACCTAAATAAATGTTATTTGGTGTTTGCATTGAGCATGAACATGATTAGATCATGTTTATTGCAATACAATTATTCACTTAAAGAGAATAATGATTATTCTGTTTGCTTGAATAAATACCTTCAATGGTTTATTGAATCTGGATCGTAGTGATACACATGTTCATGATATTGTTTCCAAAAGATACAAAGTAGTAATGATAGTACCACTTACTTGTGGCACTGCCGCTTGAGTCATATTTCTGTAAAACGCATGAAGAAGCTCCATACTGATGGATCTTTGGACTCACTCCTTTTTTAATCGTTTGAGACATGCGAACCATGCCTATTGGTGTAAACGCATGAAGATAGTCCATGCAGATGGATTGTTTAGACTCACTTGATTTTGAATCACTTGGGACATGCAAATCATACCACATGGGCAAGATGATTGAAGGCCTCGTTTTCCAGTGAGATTGAACAAGAAAGTAACTTATTGGATGTAATACATTTTGATGTATGCAGTCCAATGAATGCTGAGGCACGTAGTGGATATCGTTATGTTCTTACTTCACAGATAATTTGAGTAGATACTAGTGTATTTGCTTGATGAAACACACGTCTGAATTATTGAAAGGTTCAAATAATTTCAAAGTAAAGTTGAAGATCGTCGTGACAAGAGGATAAAATGTTTACGATATGATCATAGAGATGAATATCTGAGTTGCGAGTTAGGTACACAATTAAGACAATGTGAAAATTGTTTCACATCGCATGCCACCTAGAACACCATAGTGTGATGGTGTGTTCGAACGTCCTAGCAGCACCCAATTTAATATGGTGCATACTATGATGTCTCTTATCGAATTACCACTATCGTTTATGGGTTATGTATTAGAGATAACCGCATTCACTTTAAATAGGGAACCACGTAATTCTATTGAGATGACACCATATGAACTATGGTTTGGGGAAACCTAAGCTGTCGTTTCTTAAAAGTTTGGGGCTGCAGCACTTATGTGAAAAAGTTTCAGCGTGATAAGCTCGAACCCAAAGTGGATAAATGCATCTTCATAGGACACCCAAAACAGTTGGGCATACCTCCTATCTCAGATCCGGAAGCAAAGTGTTTGTTTCTAGAAACGGGTCCTTTCTCGAGAAAGAGTTTCTCTCAAAAGAATTAAGTGGGAGGATGGTGGAAAATTGATGAGTTTATTGAACCGTCACTTCAACTAGAGTGTCGCAGGGTGCAGGAAGTTATTGTTGTGGCGCCTATACCAATTGAAGTGGAAGCTAATGATAGTGGTCATGAAGCTTCGGATCAAGTTACTACAAAACTCGTAGGTCGACAATGTCACGTACTGCTCCAGAATTGTACGGTAACCCTGTCTTGGAGGTCATGTTGTTGGACAACAATGAACCTACGAGTTGTGGAGAAGCGATGGTGGGCCCGGATTCTCACAAATGGCTGGGGGCATGATACGTCCATTTTGCATCTTGCTTTTATGTTGATATTTATCGCTTTATGGGCTGTTATTACACTTCACCGTACAATACTTATGACTTTTCTATATTATTTTACAAGGTTTACTTGAAGAGGGAGAATACCGGCAGATGGAATTCTGGCCAAAAACGGAGCAAGTTTGAGATACCTATTCTGCGCAACTCCAAAAACCGTGAAAATCAACGAGGAATTATTTAAGAATTTATAAAAAATACTGGGCGACAGAAGTACCAGAGGGGAACCACCAGGAGGCCACAAGCCTGCTAGGCGCGGCCTACCCGCCTGGCCGCGCCTAAGGGGCTTGTGGGCTCCCTGTTGGCCCTCTAGCTCCCATCTTTTGCTATAAGGAGGGTTTCGTTCCAGAAACAATCAGGAGGCGGAACTTGAGCAGAACCAATATAGAGCTCCGGCAGGGTCGTCCTGCCGGGGAAACTTCCCTCCCGGAGGGGGAAATCGTCGCCATCGTCATCACCAACACTCCTCTCATCGGAGGGGACTCATCACCATCAACATCTTCATCAGCACCATCTCATCTCCAAACCCTAGTTCATCTCTTGTAACCAGTCTCCGTCTCGCGACTCCGATTGGTACTTGTAAGGTTGCTAGTAGTGTTAATTACTCTTTGTAGTTGATGCTAGTTGGATTACTCGGTGGAAGATCATATGTTCAGATCCTTGATGCTATTCAATACCTCTCTGGTCATGAACCTAATTATGCTTTGTGAGTAGTCACTTTTGTTCCTGAGGACATGGGATAAGCCTTGCTATAACTAGTCATGTGAATTTGGTATTCGCTCGATATTTTGATGCGTTGTATGTTGTTTTTCCTCTAGTTGTGTTATGTGAACGCCGACTACATAACACTTCACCATTATTTGGGCCTAGCGGAAGGCATTGGGAAGTAGTAAGTAGATGATGGGTTGCTAGAGTGACAGAAGCTTAAACCCTAGTTTATGCGTTGCTTCGTAAGGGGCTGATTTGGATCCACTAGTTTAATGCTATGGTTAGACTTTGTCTTAATTCTTCTTTCGTAGTTGCGGATGCTTCCGAGAGGGGTTAATCATAAGTGGGATGTTTGCCCAAGTAAGGGCAGCACCCAAGCACCAGTCCACCCACATATCAAACTATCAAAGCAGCGAACGTGAATCATATGAACATGATGAAAACTAGCTTGACAGAAATTCCCATGTGTCCTCGGGAGCGCTTTACCTCCTATAAGAATTTGTCCAGGCTTTTCCCTTGCTACAAAAGGGATTGGGCCACTTTGCTGCACCATTTTTACTTGCTACTTGCTGCGAATCATCTTATCACACAACTATCTGTTACCGATAATTTCAGTGCTTGCAGAGAATACCTTGCTAAAAACACCTTGTCAGATCCTTCTGCTCCTCGTTGGGTTTGACACTCTTACTTATCGAAAGGACTACGATAGATCCCCTACACTTGTGGGTCATTAAGACTCTTTTCTGACGCCGTTGCCGGGGAGTGAAGCGCCTTTGGTAAGTGGAATTTGGTAAGGAAACATTTATATAGTGTGCTGAAATTTATTGTCACTTGTCACTATGGAAACTAATCCTTTGAGGAGCTTGTTCGGGGTATCTTCACCTCGAACGGAAGCACAAGGAGTTGCTCCTCAACCTGCTGCACCTACTGAAAATATTATTTATGAAATTCCTTCGGGTATGCTTGAGAAACTGCTGGCTAATCCTTTTACAGGAGATGGAAAATCACATCCCGACTTGCATCTAATCTATGTAGATGAAGTTTGTGGTTTATTTAAGCTTGCAGGTTTGCCTGAGGATGAGGTCAAGAACAAGGTATTTCCCTTATCTTTGGGGGATAAAGCATTGGCATGGTATAGGCTATGTGATGATACTGGATCATGGAACTATAACCGATTGAAATTGGATTTTTCATCAAAAGTTTTATCCTATGCATCTAGTACATCGTGATCGGAATTATATTTATAATTTTTGGCCTCGTGACAGGGAAAGCATCGCTCAAGCTTGGGGGAGGCTTAAATCAATGTTATATTCATGCCCCAACTATGAGCTCTCAAGATAAATTATTATTCAGAAATTCTATGCTCCGCTTTCTCATGATAATCGCACCATGCTTGGCACTTCTTGTACCGACTCTTTTATGAAGAGAGATATTGACTTCAAATGGAATTTATTGGAAAGAATTAAATGCAACTCTGAAGATTGGGAGTTTGATGAAGGTAAGGAGTCAGGTATGAATCTCAAGTTTGATTGCGTTAAATCCTTTGTCGAAACAAATACTTTTTGTGATTTTAGCGCTAAATATGGACTTGACTCTGAGATAGTAGCTTCACTGTGTGAATCATTTGCTGCTCATATTGATCTCCCTAAAGAGAAGTGGTTTAAATATCATCCTCCCTTAGAAGTCAATGTAGTTAAACCCAATCCAGTTGAAGAGAAAGTCATTCCTTATAATGATCCTATTGTTCCTAGTGCTTACATTGAGAGACCACCTTTCCCTATTAGAATAAAGGATCATTCTAAAGCTCCAACCGTGATATGTAAGGGCTACATTAGAACACCTACAACCCCTGAGAAAATTAGAGTTGAACCTAGCAATGCTATTATCAAAGATCTCCTGTCCGACAATGTTGATGGTCATGATATTCACTTCTGTGAAGATGCTGCTAGAATTGCTAAACCCCATGCTAGAGACAAACATAGGCCTATTGTTGGCACGCCTGTTGTTTCTGTTAAGATAGGAGACCATTGTTATCATGGTTTATGTGACGTGGGTGCTAGTGTTAGTGCAATACCTCAATCTTTATATGATGGAATTAAAGACGAGATTGCACCTGTTGAGATGGAACCTATTGATGTCACTATTCAGCTTGCCAATAGAGATACTATCTGCCCTTTGGGAATTCTTAGAGATGTTGAAGTTCAGTGTTGGAAAACTAAGTATCATGCTGATTTTCTCGTTCTTGCTACCACACAAGATAGCTTTTATCCCATCATATTTGGCAGACCTTTCCTCAATACTGTCAATGCTCATATTGACTGTGAGAAGCAAACTATCACTGTTGGCTTTGAAGGTGTGTCACATGAGTTCAATTTCTCCAAGTTTGGTAGAAAACCTGATGAAAAAGAGTTGCCTAGTAAGGATGAAATTATTGCCCTAGCTTCTATTGATGTGCCTCCTACTGATCCTTTAGATCAATACTTGCTTGAGCATGAAAATGATATGCATATGGATGAAAGAATGAGATAGATAGAGTTATCTTTGAACAACATCCTATCCTTAAGAATAATTTGCCTCTTGAACTGCTTGGAGATCCACCCCCACCAAAGGGTGATCCTGTGTTCGAGCTTAAACAGTTGCCTGATACTCTTAAGTATGCTTATCTTGATGAAAAAGAGATATATCCTGTTATTATTAGTGCTAGCCTTTCAGAGCATGAGGAAAAGAAGTTATTAAAAACTCTGAGGAAGCACCGTTCTGCTATTGGATTACTCTTGACGATCTTAACGGCATTAGTCCCACTCTATGCCAGCACAAAATTAAAACAGATCCTGATTCCAAACTAGTTGCTGATCATCAACGGAGATTAAATCCTAAGATGAAAGAGGTAGTAAGAAAAGACATACTAAAGCTCCTAGAAGCAGGTATTATCTATCCTGTTGCTCACAGTGATTGGGTAAGTCCGGTACATTGCGTCCCTAAGAAGGGAGGTATTACCGTTGTCCCTAATGATAAAGATGAATTGATCCCACACAGGATTATTACTGGCTATAGGATGGTGCTTGATTTTAGGAAATTGAATAAAGCCACTAGGAAAGATCATTACCCTTTGCCTTTTATCGACCAAATGCTAGAAAGACTATCTATACACACACACTTCTGCTTTCTAGATGGTTACTATGGTTTCTCCCAAGTACATGTTGCACAATCTGATCAGGAGAAAACCACTTTCACCTGCCCTTTCGGTACCTTTGCTTACAGACGTATGCCTTTTGGCTTATGTAATGCACCTGCTACCTTTCAAAGATGTATGATGGCTATATTCTCTGACTTTTGTGAAAAGATTGTTGAGGTTTTCATGGATGACTTCTCCGTTTACGGGTCTTCTTTTGATGATTGCCTCAGCAACCTTGATCGAGTTTTGCAGAGATGTAAAGACACCAACCTTGTCTTGAATTGGTTAATGAAGGCATCGTCTTAGAACATAAAATTTCTGAAAGAGGTATTGAAGTCGATAAGGCTAAAGTTGATGCGATCAAGAAAATGACATGCCCTACAGATATCAAAGATATAAGAAGTTTCCTTGGTCATGCTGGTTTCTATAGAAGGTTCATTAAGGACTTCTCTAAGATTTCTAGGCCTCTTACCAACCGCTTGCAAAAGGATATTCCTTTTGTTTTTGACGATGATTGTGAGGAAGCCTTTGAAATACTTAAGAAGGCCTTGATAACTGCACCTATTGTTCAACCACCTGATTGGAACTTACCTTTTGAAATTATTTGAATGGAACTAACCCGGACTAACGATGTTTTCACGAGAATTGCCATGGTGTTGTTTTTGCGCAGAAATAAAAGTTCTCGGAATAACCTGAAAATTTACGGAGAATTTTTGTGGAATATATAAAAAGTATTGGCGCAAGAATCAGCGAAGGAAGTGGAGCGTGTAGCCCACAAGCCCACCAGGCGCGCCCCCCTGGTCGCGCCTGGCAGGCTTGTGGGGCCCACAAAACTCCACCACATCCAGTATCACATCTATTTAGTCCCTTTCATCCAGAAAAAATATCAGGGAGAATAGTTCATCGCGTATTAAAATGCGGAGGTGCCGCCACCTCCTATTCTTCCTCTGGAGGGTAGATCTGGAGTCCGTTCTGGGCTCTGGAGAGGGGACATCGTCACCATCGTCATCACCAACCTTCCTTCATCGCCAATTCCATGATGCTCTTCACCGTTCGTGAGTAATCTCATCGTAGGCTTGCTGGACGGTGATGGGTTGGATGATATCTATCATGTAATCGAGTTAGTCTTGACGGGGATTGATCCCTAGTATCCACTATGTTCTGAGATTGATGTTGCTACTACTTTGCCATGCTTAATGCTTCTCACCAGGTCCCGAGTGCCATGATTTCAGATCTGAACCTATTATGTTCTCATCAATATATGCATGTTCTTGATCCTATCTTGCAAGATGTAGTCACCTACTATGTGTTATGACCCGGCAACCCCGGAGTGAAAATAGCCGAAACCACTCCCGGAGATGACCATTGTATGAGGAGTTCATGTATTCACCAAGGGTTAATGCGTTGGTCCGATTCTTTATTAAAAGGAGAACCTTAATATCCCGTACTTTCCTTTAGGACCCCGCTGCCACGGGAGGGATGGACAATACATGTCATGCAAGTTCTTTTCCCTAAGCACGTATGACTACATATGGAATACATGCCTACATTACATTGACAAACTGGAGCTAGTTACATATCTCTCCGTGTTATAACTGTTGCATGATGAATAGCATCCGGCATAATCATCCATCACCGGTCCAATACCTATGAGTCTTTCCTACTGGTCCTTGCTACGTTACTTTGCTGCTACTGATGTCACTGCTGCTACTATTACTCTGTTGCTAATGTTGTTACTTTGCTGCTACTGGTTACTGTTGCTACTGCTGCTATCATACTACCTTGCTACTGATACTTTGCTGCAGATACTAAATCTTTCAGGTGTGGTTGAATTGACAACTCAACTGCTAATACTTGAGAATATTCTTTGGCTTCCCCTTGAGTCGAATCAATAAATTTGGGTTGAATACTCTACCCTCGAAAACTGTTGCGATCCCCTATACTTGTGGGTTATCAAGACTATTTTCTGGCGCCGTTGCCGGGGAGGCACAACTATATTCTCTGAGCCACTTGGGATTTACGTCTGCTGGTTACTATGAGGAATACGATAGATCCAAGAACTAAAGCCTTGCCCTCCACTACGAGGACAGGTAAGGAACTGCCATCTAGCTCTGCACTTGATTCACCTTCAGTTATGAGTAAGTTTGCAACACCACCTCCTGCTAGAAATCTTGATTTGTCGCCTGTGCTTGATGATGCTTGTTCTGCTGCCCATGATGCTTATGATGATGCTATGCTTGTTACTGCTTTGCCACTAGGTGCATTCCTTGATGCACAAATTGCTAGAGTTGCTGCTAAATGTGATGATACTTCGAAAACTGCTGATACTACTGAACTAGAGCCTGCTATTTTGCCTGCTAGAACTATCTCTCCTAGACATGAATTGCCTGATATGCCTGAGTGTTATGTTATGGAGGGAGAGATAGCTGAAGACTTTCTTGCTTGTAAGGATAGCTATGATGTTGAGAAATTGCTGCTCAAGTGGAAAGAAAAAGCTTTGAACGCTAGGATGAAATACGACCGGAAGTTTGCTACTTCGCCTATCTTTGTGTCCGATAAGGATTACGAATTCTCTGTCGACCCTGAGTTAATCACTCTGGTCGAATCTGATCCTTTTCACGGTTATGAGTCTGAAACGGTCGTAGCACATCATACCAAACTGCAGAATATAGCCACCCTATTCACTAGTGAGGAAAAGATCCGCCACTACTATATCCTCAAGTTGTTTCCTTTCTCGCTAAAGGATGATGCTAAGACTTGGTTCACTTCTCTTGCTCCTGGTTGTGTGTGTAGCCCCCAGGATATGGTCTACTACTTCTGTGAAAAATATTTCCCTGTCCATAAGAAGCAAGCTGCCTTGCAGGAAATATACAACTTTGCTCAAGCTAAAGAAGAGAGCCTCCCACAAGCTTGGGGGAGGCTCGTCCAGCTACTGAATGCTTTGCCTGATCACCCTCTTGAGAAGAATGAAATACTTGATATCTGCTATAATGGACTTACCGATGCTTCTAGAGACCACCTAGATAGTTGTGCCAGTTGTGTTTTTACGGAACGAACCGTAGAACAAGCTGAGATCCTATTGAATAATACCTTGTGCAATGAGAATGCTTGGACTATTCCCGAACCACCTCCTAAGCCAACTCCGAAGAAAAGAGGTATTCTATTCCTCAGTCCTGAAGATATGCAAGAAGCTAAGAAGTCTATGAGAGAGAAAGGCGTTAAATCTGAAGATGTCAAAAATCTACCACCTATCAAAGAGATCCATGGTCTTGATAACCCGATACAGGTAGTAGAAGTAAATTCTCTGTGTAGGTTTGATGAGAGTGATATTCCTTTTGATAAACCTGCTAGCTTATGCCTGGATGAATTTGATAACTTTGTTGCCAAACAACAGAGTTTCAATGATTATGTTAGCAGACAATTGGAACAGAATGCTCGTATGCTTAGTCATTTAAGTGCTTGTGTGGACAGAAAAGTTAATGATCTTAAGCTCCTGAGTAAACATGCCTCCATGGTTACTACTCAGGTAGAACAAGTAATTAAGGCTCAAAATGACTTGCTCAATGAGTTGAATGACAATTCTGTCAGAGTCGTTACTAGAGGCGGTAGAATGACTCAGGAACCTTTGTATCCTGAGGGTCATCCAAAGAGAACTGAGCAAGATTCTCAAGGAGTTAGCACTGATGCACCTTGTCATCCTAAAAAGAAGAAGAAAGATGATAGGAACTTGCATGCTAGCAACCCAGATGTTGTTACCCCTGAGAGTCCAAACGATGCCTCTGTTTCTGATGCTGAAACACAATCTGGTGATGAACATGAGCCTAATGATAATATCGATAGTGATGTTCATGTTGATGCTCAACCTAGCAATGATAAGGATGTGGAGATTGAACCTGTTGATCTTGATAACCCAAAGCCTAAGGCTAGGAGATACGATAAGAATGACTTCACTGCTAGGAAGCATGGTAAAGAAAGGGAACCATGGGTTCAGAAACCCATGCCCTTTCCTCCCAAACCATCCAAGAAAAAGGATGATGATGATTTTTTGCGCTTTATTGAAATGATTAGACCTGTCTTTCTGCAACAGTAATGAGCATACGGTGCACTTTCCGAAGAAACAATATCGAGTACATTGCATCAATGCTATCGAAAAAACTTCATCGATTCTTATTAGGAGCTTTGAATGTCCTATACCTCCTGTTAAGATGAAGTATGATTTGCTTGTTGCGGAGATACACATCCCCATTGAGGTGACCTAGTGACTATTCGAAAATTCTCCGTTCTCTTTTGCGATCCAAAAAAGTTTGCCAAGGAAACTTGATCAACCTCATTGACGGATTTCTTTCGATGACCATGAGATGGATGAATCGCGGAGTCACAAACCTCAGTTCCAAGATTTAACCTTCGGTTGCTTAGAAGAAAAATGATAGGTTTAGTTTAGTTTTCCCTATTATCTGTTTTAGTGTTGCATAGAAAAGTACCCCGAAAATAGAAGTTCTCTGAACGTCCTGAAAATCAAGTATGATTTTTTCTGGATTTTTTGAAAAATACTGAGATGAAGAGCCAGTCTGGGGGCTGCACCAGTGGGCCACAAGCCCTAGAGGCGCGGGCACCCCCCTGGCCGGCCACCCAGGCTAGTGGAGCCCACGTGCACCCCCTCCACTCATTCTAGCACCCATCTGCTTCTCCTACCTCCATAAAAAATAGTTTCGCAACTCAAACCCGTGTTCTTGCTCTTCTTGCTGAGATTTTCGATCTCCTTGTGCAAAGCACCATTCACCAAACTGTTTTGGGGAAATTACTCCTTGGTAAGTGACTCCTCCATTGGTCCAATTAGTTTTTGCTCTAGTGCCTTATACTTCGCGTATTTTTGCTGCCTTGGTGACCATGTTCTTGAGCTTTGCATGCTAATTTTAGCTGGTCCCAAGTAGTTTGGATGTGTAATATGGCATCTAGGCACTTGCTGGAGTAGTTCCTACAAGTTTAGTTGAGCCTTGTTCACTATTCCTTATAGTCACTGAAAATTTCAGAAAAGGAAGATGTTCAGGAGAAACTATCATGGTGGTTCCTCAAGCAAGAGGGGTCCCCATCTCGTGATTCGGGAGCCCGATCCTTACCAACAGAGGAGCGCACAGGTACAACCATTTGAATGGCCTTCTGATGAATTCATGATTGAGGCAGGTTTCAAAGACGAGTTTGATACACTTGTTCACAACGTCGGACTCGAAGAATTCATCTCCGATAAATGTGAACAGTATGTTGCTCTCAGTGCCTCTTTTGTTCGTAGGTTCAAATTTTCAGTTGGTCATGATACATCTATACTGTTTGATCTCTATGACAAATCGTATACCATGGATTTAGAGGATTTTAATAGAACTTGCAAGATACCTATTTTGGGTAGTCTCAATGATCCTCCTAAATCTTCGGTTAGAGATTTTTTTCTCTGGTATAACTGTTGGAGAAACTAGAGATATTACGCAGGCTACCATGGGGAGCATTCATTTTCTTGCCTTGCATTACTTTGCCCTCTTCATAGGCAGATGCATTAATGGCAAGATTGAGCATTATCACCTGTGCTCTCCCGACATTAGTATTCTTAAGAGCGCAGTAACTGGTGATAGAAGTTTCAACATGGGAGCTATAATAGCAAGGAGGCTGAATAATAACGCTAATGAAGGGGATTTGTTTGTTGGGATCTATGCCACTCGCATAGCCAATTTTCTTGGAGTACCCATCCGCGAAGGAGATCCCCCACTCCATACAACTTTCCTTGATCGTGTCACTTTGACACGCTACCAGTTCCTTGAGAGGGATGATGAATCCCTCCTATACCGTTTAATATTTAACCGGCAGCGTGTTTTCCATATTACCATTCCTGTTCCTGCCTTATTTGACTTTCTGGTAAAATAGAGATATTACATAACCAGAGGAGAGGCAGAGGAGTATGAGAGGGAGGCAAGGGCTGCTCGTCTCCGTGAGGCAGCTATTCAAGCGGTGGCTGCAGCGCTCCCGTATAACCCCCATTATGATTTTGGGTATCGCCCGGACCATCCATGGGAGTAGACCAACTTAGGCCAAAATCCTAAGCTCGGGGGAGTACGTGTTTCTCACCGACTTTATATTCTTGCTTATGCTTTCACTTTGTTTGTCGGTGTTCACACTTTGCCACTTAATCATCCATGCTAGTTTATTTTCTTTTTCTCGTTTTCTTTTTGTGAGTCTGTCTAGTTTGAGAAAACCCAAAAAGATTTTCTTTTTGTTCTTTTGCTTGTTGGAAGCTTTCCCGTGTAAATAGTTTTCTTTTTCTTTGGGTCAAGGTAGAAGACCATGGTTACAATGTTTAGTGGCTCTCGCATGCATATATGTTTATCTGTTAAAGAGCCATATTACTTTGTCTTATCCTTTGTGTATGCTTGCAGATTCCAGCTTAGTCCAATGCAAGAGCACGCTTATTATTGTTCACATAGTTCGGTCGTGCAAGTGAAAGGCAATAATGACGACATATGATGAAGTCACTGAGCCTAGAAAAGCTGGTATGAACTCGATCTATTTTGTTTTTGTAAATATGACTAGCTCATTGTTCCTGATTCAGCTTTGTTGTGAGAGAAACATGTTTGCAATGACAACTTAGAGATCATAGTTTCTGATGCCATGCTTAATTAGCTAGGAGCTTTTAATGGTTTGTCTTGGATGCCAACATGAATGCTGAGATGACTATGATGTAGTATGATAGGATGGTATCCTCCTTTGAATGATTCAAGTGGCTTGACTTGGTGCATGTTTATGAATGTAATTGAAACAAAATCAACATAGCCTCTACGATATTCATGTTCATGGTGATTTATGTCCTACTCACGCTTGCACTCAATGTTAGTTAATCTCAATGCATTTTGATGACTGTTGTCGCTCTCTAGTTGGTCGCTTCCCAGTCTTTTGCTAGGCTTCACTTGTACTAAGCGGGAATACTACTTGTGCATCACTTCCATAAACCCAAAGTTGTTCCATATGAGTCCACCATACCTGCCTATATGCGGTACCTACCTACCGTTCCAAGTAAATTTGCATGTGCCACTCTCTAAACCTTCAAGAAATAATCTGTTTTGCATGCCTGAACCGCTCATGTGGTGACAGGGGTCTATCAGTATCTTCCATGCTAGGCGTGTTATCCTCGATATGTGTTTATTCACTATCATTCACGAGAAAGGGGACGGTAATTGGAATGCCCAGTTCCATGCTCAAATCGAAAAGATAACTGCAAACAAAACTCCCCCTGGATTGATGTTGGTATGGACGGCACTCGAGTATTGGGCTAGTCGTGGAGTGTGATTGATTGGTGGTGGGGGAGTCAAAACTTTACTTTTCTGTTTGGGAACTGCCTATAGCATGTGTAGCGTGGAAGATGGTGAGAACTCTTAGTCATTGTGTTGACAATGAAAGCATGCCACCCAAAATTATTATCTCTGTTTTCAAAGCTTGAGCTCTGGCACCTCTGCAAATCAATGCTTCCCTCTGCGAAGGGCCTGTCTATTTATGTTCCTGTTGAGTCATCCTCTTCTTATAAAAGCACCAATTAGAGAGCACCTCTGTCATTTTTATGCTTTGCTTTTAACTGTGTTGAGTATGACTGTGACTCGATCTTCTTTGACATGAATTACATTGTTTATTCAGCCCTTGGTCTTTGAAGGTGCTCTACATTTATGTTTTGCGGTCTTAGAAAGAGCTAGCGAGATACCATCTGTTCGTACTACTTCATGATTGTTTTGATTGAAGTGTTGACTTTGAGACTTATTATTATTTGCTCGCTAGTTGATTATGCCATTGATATGAGTTTACCTTGAGACCTAGATGTCATTTGCTTTTGTGGTTAGCTTGTGATCTTGCTAAAATTCTAGATATGAGTAAGACATAGTTGCAACAACAAGATGAAACAGAGTTCGTAGAAGTTTTCCTTTTGTCTCTTTCAGTTTGTCAACTTAATTGCTTGAGGACAAGCAAGGCTTTAAGCTTGGGGGAGTTGATTCGTCTCTGTCGTATCTACTTTTCCGAACTCTTTGGCCCTTGTTTTGTACCCTAATTTGCATGATTTGAATGGAACTAACCTGGAATAACGCGGTTTTCAGCTGAATTGCCATGGTGTTGTTTTTGCGCAGAAATAAAAGTTCTCGGAATGACCTAAAAATTTACGGATAATTTTTGTGGAATATATGAAAAATACCGGCGCAAGAATCAGCGGAGGAAGTGGAGCGTGGAGCCCACAAGCCCACCAGGCGCCCCCCTGGCCGCGCCTGGCAGGCTTGTGGGGCGCACAAAACTCCACCGCCTCCAATCTCAGGTCTATTTAGTCCCTTTCGTCCGGAAAAAAATCAGGGAGAAGAGTTCATCGCGTTTTACAATACAGAGGCGCCGCCACCTCCTGTTCTTCCTCTGGAGGGCAGATCTGAAGTCCGCTCTTGGCTCCGGAGAGGGGAGATCATCGCCATCGTCATCACCGACCTTCCTTCATCGCCAATTCCATGATTCTCTTCACCGTTCGTGAGTAATCTCATCGTAGGCTTGCTGGACGGTGATGGGTTGGATGATATCTATCATGTAATCGAGTTAGTCTTCACGGAGATTGATCCCTAGTATCCACTATGTTCTGAGATTGATGTTGCTACTACTTTGCCATGCTTAATGCTTGTCACTAGGGCCCGAGTGCCATGGTTTCAGATCTGAACCTATTATGTTCTCGTCAATATATGTGTGTTCTTGATTCTATCTTGCAAGTTGTAGCCACCTACTATGTGTTATGACCCGGCAACCCCGGAGTGAGAATAGCGAGAACCACTCCCGGAGATGACCATAGTATGAGGAGTTCATGTATTCACCAAGTGTTAATGCGTTGGTCCGGTTCTTTATTAAAAGGAGAACCTTAATATCCCGTAGTTTCCATTAGGACCTCGCTGTCACGGGAGGGATGGACAATAGATGTCATGCAAGTTCTTTTCCCTAAGCACGTATGACTACATACGGAATACATGCCTAAATTACATTGACGAACTGGAGCTAGGTACATATCTATCCGTGTTATAACTATTGCATGATGAATAGCATCCGGCATAATCATGCATCACCGATGCAATGCCTACGAGTCTTTCCTACCGGTCCAAGCTACGTTACGTTGTTGCGACTGCTGTCACTGCTGCTACTGTTACGCTGTTGCTACTGTTGTTACTTTGCTGCTACTTCTGTCACTTTGCTACTATTGGTTACTGTTGCTACTGCTGCTATCATACTACCTTGCTACTGATACTTTGCTGCAGATACTAAATCTTTCAGGTGTGGCTGAATTGACAACTCAACTGCTAATACTTGAGAATATTCTTTGGCTTCCCCTTGAGTCGAATCAATAAATTTGGGTTGAATACTCTACCCTCGAAAAATGTTGCGATCCGCTATACTTGTGGATTATCACTATGCTACTACTGAAAAAGAATTTTTAGCAGTCGTGTTTGCATGTGAAAAGTTCAGATCTTACATAGTTGATTCCAATGTCACTATTCACACTGATCATGCTGCTATTAAGTATCTCATGGGAAAGAAAGATGGTAAACCTAGACTTATCAGATGGGTTCTCTTGCTACAAGAATTTGATTTGCATGTTGTTGATAGGAAGGGTGCTGAGAACCCCGTAGCAGATAACTTGTCTAGGTTGGAGAATGTTCTTGATGACCCACAACCTATTGATGATAGCTTTCCTGGTGAGCAACTGAATGTCATCAATGCTTCATGTAGTACACCATGGTATGCTGATTCTGCAAACTATATCGTTGCCAAATATATACCACCTAGTTTCACATACCAGCAAAAGAAGAAATTCTTCTTTGATTTGAGACACTAATTTTGGGATGATCCTCACCTTTATAAAGGAGTAGATTGTGTTATTAGACATTGTGTACCTGAGCATGGACAGGGACAGATCCTACAGAAGTGTCACTCCGAGGCTTACGGAGGACACCATGCAGGAGATAGAACTGCACACAAGGTATTGCAATCAGGTTTCTATTGGCCTACTCTCTTCAAGGATGCCCGTAAGTTTGTCTTGTCTTGTGATGAATGTCAAAGAATAGGTAATATCAGTAAACGTCAGGAAATGCCTAATAATTATTCACTTGTCATTGAACCATTTGATGTTTGGGGTTTTGATTATATGGGACCTTTTCCAAAATCCAACGGGTATACTCATATCCTAGTTGTTGTTGATTACGTTACTAAGTGGGTAGAAGCTATCCCAACTAGTAGTGTTGATCACAACACCTCTATCAGGATGCTTAAAGAAGTTATTTCCCTAGGTTTGGAGTCCCTAGATATCTAATGACTGATGGTGGTTCACATTTCATTCATGGTGATTTCCGTAAAACGCTTGCTAAGTATGATGTCAACCATAGAGTTGCATCTCCCTATCATCCTCGGTCGAGTGGTCAAGTAGAGCTAAGTAATAGAGAGATTAAACTAATTCTGCAAAATACTGTCAATAGGTCTAGAAAGAATTGGTCTAAGAAGCTTGATGATGCACTGTGGGCTTATAGAACTTCTTATAAGAATCCCATGGGCATGTCTCCGTACAAAATGGTTTACCGTAAAGCATGTCATTTACCTCTTATGCTAGAGCACAAGGATCATTTGGCAATGAAAGAGCTCAACTTTGATTTCAAACTTGCTGGTGAGAAGAGGTTATTTGATATTAGCTCACTTGATGAATGGAGAACTCAGGCATATGAAAATGCCAAGTTGTTCAAAGAGAAAGTTAAGAGGTGGCATGATAAAAGGATACAAAAATGTGATTTCAATGTAGGTGATTATGTCTTGCTATACAATTCTCGTTTAAGATTTTTTGCAGGCAAGCTTCTCTCTAAATGGGAAGGTCCTTACATTGTTGAGGAAGTATATCGTTCCGGTGCCATCAAGATCAACAACACGGAAGGTAATTTTCCGAGAGTGGTAAATGGGCAAAGAATCAAGCATTATATCTCACGTACTCCCATAAATGTTGAAAGCAATGTTATTAATACCATAACTCCACAGGAGTACATAAGGGATATTTATCAGCCTGTTTTGGACTCCGAAAACGAAGAGGTATGTGATTCGGTAAGTAAACCGACTCCAAAACTTTTCCAGTAGAATATTTTCTCTGTTTTGGATTTTTTTAGAAAATTAGAAAAATTAAAGTAGTCCGGAAAGCGCACGAGGAGGCGACAAGCCTGCTAGGCGCGGCCTACCCCCTGGCCGCGCCTAGGGGGCTTGTGGGCACCATGTGTGCCTCTCGGACTCCGTTTTCCTGCGGAGTACTCCTTCTGGTCGGGAAAAATTCATTATATATTCTCCCGAAAGGTCTGACCCTCGTATCATGCAATTACGCTCTGTTTTCGTTTCGAGCTGTTGTGCAGACAGATCTAGATCGCTATGCCGTCCCGAGAAGCTCCAAAGGACAAGTTCTTCGAGAATGTCATCAATCCCTACCTCGGGGGAGTGTTGCAACACTGTCAAGTACAAATGTATCTTTAAAAGGAAGACAGACGATGATGGTGAAAAGTCACAGTTAAGAAATCTCGACTTGTCGCAAAGATGTTTTCGACAAATTCAACGAGTTGACTATGATGATACTTTCTCACTCGTAGCGATCCTAAAAGTATGTTCGAATTATGTTAGCAGTTGCTGCATTATTTATGAAATCTTGAAGATAGATGTCAAAACATTGTTTCCTCGACCGTTTCCTTGAGGAAAGGTTGTATGTGATACAACCAGAAGGTTTTGTCGATCCTAAGGATGCTATCAAGTATGCAAGCTCCAACAATCCTTCTATGGTCTAGAGCAAGCATCTCGGAGTTCGAATATACGCTTTGATGAGATGATCGAAGTTTTTGGCTTTATACAAGGTATGTGAGAAACTTGTATTTCCAAAGAAGTGAGTGGGAGCACTATATAATTTCTGATGAGTATATGTGGTAGCCATATTTTTGATCAGAAATAATGTAGAATTTCTGGGAAGCATACAGGGTTTTTTGAAAGGTGTTTTTCAAAGGAAAACCTGGATTAAGCTACTTGAAAATTGAGCATCAAGATCTATGGAGATAGATCAAAGCGCTTAATAGAACTTTCCATGAAATGCATGCCCTAACAAGTTTTTGAAGGAGTTCAAAATAGATCGGCAAAGAAGGAGTTCTTGGTTGTGTTGTAAGGTGTCAATTTGAGTAAGACTGAAAGCTCGACCACGGAAGAAGAAAGAGAAAGGATGAAGGTCGTCCCCTATGCATTAGCCATAGGCTCTATAGTATGCTATGTTGTGTACCGCACCTGATGTGTGCCTTGCCATGAATCTGTCAAGGGGTACAGAAGTGATCCAGGAATGGAATACTGGACAGCAGTGAAAAGTTATCCTTACTAACTAGTGGACTAAGGAATTTTCTCGATTATGGAGGTGATAAAAGAGTTCATCGTAAAGGGTTACGTCGATGCAAGCTTTGACACTAATGCGGATGATTCTGAGTACTAAACCGGATTCGTATAGTGGAGCAGTCATTTGGAATAGTTCCAAATGGAGCGTGGTAGCAGCATCTATAGTATGTCATAGAGATTTGTAAAGCACACATGGATCAAAAATGTTCACACCTGTTGACCTCTCTCACAAGAAAGACATGATCGAACCCAAGAACTGTATAGGTGTTAGATGCATTGCAATCACATAGTGATGTGAACTTGATTATTGACTCTAGTTCAAGTGGGAGACTGTTGCAAATATGCCCTATAGGTAATAATAAATTAGTTATTATTATATTTATTTATTCATGATAATCGTTTATTATCCATGCTATAATTGTATTGATTGGAAACTCAAATACATGTGTGGATACATAGACAAAACACTGTCCCTAGTGAGCCTCTAGTTGACTAGCTCGTTGATCAAAGATAGTCAAGGTTTCCTGCCCATAGACAAGTGTTATCACTTGATAATGGGATCACATCATTAGGAGAATGATGTGATGGACAAGACCGAAACTATGAACATAGCATATGATCGTGACAGTTTATTCTATTGTTTTCTGCATGTCAATGTATCTATTCCTATGACCATGAGATCATGCAACTCCCGGACACCACAGGAATACCTTGTGTGTTATCAAAAGTCACAACATAACTCGGTGACTATAAAGTTGCTCTACAGGTATCTCCAAAGGTGTGTGTTGGGTTGGCATGGATCAAGACTGGGATTTGTCACTCCGTGTGACGGAGAGGTATCTCGAGGCCCACTCGGTAATACAACATCAAAATAAGCCTTGCAAGCAATGTGACTAAGAAGTTAGTCACGGGATCTTGTATTACGGAACGAGTAAAGAGACTTTCCCATAACGAGATTGAACTAGGTATAGAGATACCGACGATCGAATCTCGGGCAAATAACATACTGAAGGACAAAGGGAACTACATACGAGATTCTTTGAATCCTTGACATAGAGGTTCAACCGATAGAGATCTTCATAGAATATGTAGGAGCCAATATGTACATCCAGGTCCAGCTATTGGTTATTGACTAGGGAGTGTCTCAGGTCATGCCTACATAGTTCTCGAACCCGCAGGGTCTGCACACTTAAGGGTCGTTGACGTTTTGGTATAGTTGAGTTATAGGTGTTGGTGACCGAAGGTTGTTTGGAGTCCCGTATGAGATCCAGTATGTCACGAGGAATTCCGAAATGGTCCGGAAACAAAGATTGATATATAGGAAGTTGGTATTTGTATTCCGGAAAGATTTCGGGCACTATCGGCAGTGTGCCGGGAGTCAAGAATGGGTTCTGGAGGGTCCACCTAGTGGGCCCACCAGTCCCTGAGAGGGCCACATGGACTTTGGGGTGGCGTAACAGCCCCTGGTGGGCTGGCCAATCAACCAAATAAGGCCCATGAGGAAAAAAGGTGGAAAACCCAAAAGAGGTGGACAAGTGGGAGAGGAGTCCTCCTCCAAGTGGAATTGGAGAAGGACTCTTCCCTCCTTGCTTCGGCCGAGCAAAGGGAGGCTTCCCTTGGTGGGAAAGCCTCCTCCCTCCTTCCTCCTATATATACTAGAGTTTTTGAGGGTTTTTGCAAAGAATTTTCAGTCACGTGCTACCCTCTCCTCTAGATCGTGGTTCTTCCTCTAAATCTGTTTTCAACAGCGCTTTGGCAAAGCCCTGCTGTAATAGATCCACCACCAACACCACCGTGCCGCCGTGCTAGAAAACACATCAACCTCTCCGTCCCTCTTGCTCTATCAAGAAGGCGGGGATCGTCATCGAGTTGTAAGTGTGCTGAACGCGGAGGTGTCGTTCGTTCGGCACTAGATCGGCATGGGTCGTGATGGGATCGCGGGACGGATCATGATGAGATCGCGGGATGGGCTTTGATTTGGATCGCGAAGATGTTCCACTACATCAACCGCATTATATACGCTTGCGCTTAGCGATCTACAAGGCTATGTAGATTCACTCTCCCCTCTCGTAGATGATCATCACCATGGATAGGTATTGCATGTGCATAGGAAATTTTTTGTTTCCCATGCAACGTTCCCTAACACATGTCATCTTACTTAATGCGTTACTCTGTTCTTCATGAACTTAATACCCTAGATGCATGCAGGAGTCCATCGATGTGTCGAGTAATAGTAGTAGATGCAGAATCGTTTCGGTCTACTTGATACGGACGTGATTCCTATATGCATAATCATTGCCTTAGATATCTTCATAATTATTCGCTTTTCTATCGATTGCTCGACATTAATTTGTTCACCCACCATATTATTTTCCTTTATGAGAGAAGCCTCTGGTGAAACCTATGGCCCCGGGTCTATTTTCATATTATACTTTCAGATCTATAAACCAAAAATACCAGAAATACTTTTCTGCAATTTATTTACTTTTGTTTCCGAAATAGTTATATCTATCTCTATCAGATCTCATCCTTGCAAATAAATGTGAAGGGATTGACAACCCCTTTATAGTGTTGGGTGCAAGTGTTTGATTGTTTGTGTAGGTATTACTATTGGAGTCTTGCTTGTTCCTCCTACTGGATTAATACCTTGGTTCTCAAAAAACCGACGGAAATACTTATCTAGTTCGCTACATCACCCTTTCCTCTTCAAGGGAAAACCAACGTAAGCTCAAAAGGTAGCAGTGAGTATCTGAGTTACGAGTTTGGTGCTCACTTAAGACAATGTGGAATTGTTTCACAGTTGACACCGCCTGGAACACCACAACATAATGGTGTGTCCAAACGTCGTAATCACACTTAATTAGATATGGTGCATTCTATGATGTCTCTTACCGATTTGTCGTTATCATTTTGGGTCTATGCATTGGAGACAACCGCATTCAATTTAAATAGGGCACCATCAAAATCCGTTGAGACGACACCATATGAACTATGGTACGGCAAGAAACCAAAGTTGTTGTTTCTTAAAGTTTGGGGATGTGATGCTTATGTCAAAAAGCTTTAGCCCGAAAAGATGGTACCCAAAGCGAAAAAGTGTGTCTTCTTAGGATACCCAAAAGAGACAGTTGGGTACACCTTCTATCTCAGATCCGAAGGCAAAGCATTTGTCGCTAAAAATGGAGCATTTCTTGAGAAAGAGTTTCTCTAAGAATTGAGTGAGAGGAAGACATAACTTGATGAGGTTGTAGAACCTTTGCTTCAACCAGATGGTGGCGCAGGACAGAAAGAAGTTTCTGTCGAAGCTACCCTAGTTGAAGAGGAAGTTAATGCTGATGATCATGAAACTTCAGATCTAGTTGCTATCGGACCTCGTAGGTTGACAAGGGCACGTACTGCTCGTGAGTTGTACGGTAATCCTGTCTTATCAATCATGTTGTTAGACAACAATGAACCTGCAAGCTATGGAGAAGCAATGGTGGGCCCAGATTCCAACAAATGGTAAGAGGCCATGAAATATGAGATAGGATCTATGTATGGAAACAAAGTATGGACTTTGGAAGTATTACCTGAAGGGCGAAAGGCCACTCGGAACAAATGGATCTTTAAGAAGAAGACGAACGCGGACGGTAATGTGACCATCTATAAAGCTCGACTTGTGGCAAAGGGTTTTTCACTAGTTCAAGGATTTGACTATGATAAGACTTCCTCCCCTGTAGCGATGCTTAAGTCCGTCAGAATCATGTTACCAATAACTGCATTTTTTTATTATGAAATTTGGCACATGGATGTCAAAGCAGCATTACTTAACGGGTTTCTTAAGGGAGAGTTGTATATGATGCAACCGAAAGGTTTTGTCAATCCAGAGAATGCTGACGAATTATTCAAACTCCAGCGATCCATTTATGGACTGGTGCAAGCATCTTAGAGTTGGAATCAGCGCTTTGATGAGGTGATCAAGGCTTTTGGGTTTATACAAGTTTTTGGAGAATCTTGTATTTACAAGAAAGTGAGTGGGAGCTCTATAGCGTTTCTAATATTATATGTGGATGATATATTGCTGATTGGAAATAATATACAACCTTTGGGAAGCGTAAAGGATTACTTGAATAAAAGTGTTTCAATGAAGGACCTCAGAGAACCTGCTTACATATTAGGCATCAAGATCTATAGACATAGATCAAGGTGTCTGATAGGACTTTCACAAAGCACGTACCTTGATAAGATTTTGAATAAGTTCAAAATGGAGCAATCCAAGAACGGGTTCTTGCCTGTGTTACAAGGTATAAAGTTGAGTAAGACTCAATGCCCAGTGACTGGAGAGGATACAGAAAAGATGAGTGTCGTCACATATGCTTGAACCATATGGTCTATTATGTATGCAATGTTGTGCACAAGACCTGATGTCAGTCTTGCCATAAGTATGGCGGGAAGGTTTCAAAGTAATCTAGGAATGGAGCACTGGACAATAGTCAAGAATATTCTGAAGTACCTGAAAAGGATTAATGAAATGTTTCTCTTCATGGAGGTGATGAAGTGCTCGTCGTAAAGGGTTACGTCGATGCAAGCTTCGACACTAATCCGGATGACTCTAAGTCATAAACTGGATACATATTTATTCCTAATGGGGGTGCGGTAAGCTGGTGCAGTTCCAAGCAGAGCGTCGTGGCTGATTCTACATGCGAAGCGGAGTACATAGTTGCCTCAGAGGCGGCTAAGGAGGGTGTCTAGATGAAGCAGTTCATGACAGATCTGGGATTTGTGCCAAGTGCAATGGATCCAATAAATTTATTCTGTGATAACACTCGTGCCATTGCTCTAGCCAAGGATCCAAGGTTTCACAAGAGGACCAGACACATAAAGTGGAGCTTCAATGCCATCCAGGATTACATAAAGGAGGAGGACATAAATATTTTCACCGTGCACACGGATATGAATGTTCCACACCTGCTGACTAATCCTCTTCCACGAGCAAAACATTATCAACACCACAACTGTATGGGTGTTAGATTTGTTACATTGTAAATCACATAGTGACGCGAAGCTAGATTATTGACTCTAGTGCAAGTGGGAGACTGTTGGAAATATGCCCTAGAGGTAATAATAAAATAGTTATTATTATATTTCCTGTTTCATGATAATCGTTTATTATCCATGCTGGAATTGTATTGAATGGAATCACAAATACATGTGTGGATACATATACAAAACGCTATCCCTAGTAAGCCTCTAGTTGACTAGCTCGTTGGTCAAAGATGGTTAAGGTTTCCTATCCATAGACAAGTGTTGTCAGGATCCCATCATTAGGAGAATGATGTGATGGACATGACCGAAACTATGAACGTAGCATGTGATCGTATTATTTTATAGCTACTTTTTTCTGCATGTCAAGTATACATTCCTATGGCCATGAGGTCTTGTAACTCACTCACACCGGAGGAATGCCTTGTGTGTATCAAATGTCGCAACGTAACTGGGTGATTATAAAGGTGCTCTACGGGTATCTCCAAAGGTGTCCGTTGAGTTAGCATGGATCAATACTGGGATTTGTCACTCTGTATAACGTAGAGGTATCTCGGGGCCCACTCGGTAATACAACATCACAAACAAGCCTTGCAAGAAATGTGACTAAAGAGTTAGCCACGGATTTTGTATTATGGAACGAGTAAAGAGACTTGTTGGTAACAAGATTGAAATAGGTATAGAGATACCGACGATCGAATCTTGGGCAAGTAGTATACCGAAGGACAAAGGGAATGTTATACGAGATTAACAGAATCCTTGACATAGAGGTTCAACCGATAAAGATCTTCGTAGAATATGTATGAGAAAATATGGACATCCAGGTCCTGCTATTGGTTATTGACTAGAGAGTGTTTCAGGTCATGTCTACATAGTTCTCGAACCCACACGGTATGCACACTTAAGGTTCGGTGACGTTTTGGTATAGTTGAATTATTGATGTTTGTAACCGAATGTTGTTCGGAGTCCCGGATGGGATCCCGAACGTCACGAGGGTTTCCGGAATGGTCTGGAGACGAAGATTTATATATAGAAAGTATCCATTTGACTTACGGAAGGTTTTCGGGCATTACTGGTAAAGTACCCCGAGTGACGAATGGGTTCCGGAGTTCCACCGGGAGGGGTGATGTTTGCTGTGTATCCCTGGAAATGGTGCCAGAAATACTTCTGCTACTGCAACAAAAGACCTTCCAACGGTGCCAGAAATAGGCACGTCGATGGGAGAATACTTGGCTTGATCTTTCTGCTGGGGCTACGCCTTAAGGGACTTCCTAGGCAAGTATGCAAAGGATTTCCCCCGTGGCCTTGGAGCCTTGCGTTGGTGTTCCCTCGAAGCGGAAAGGGTGATGTAGCGTAGCGGTGGTAAGTATTTCCCTCAGTTTCAGAACCAAGGTATCAATCAAGTGGAGGAGTATCTCAAGATCCTGCACAAACACAAAAACTTGCTCCCAACGCTATGAAGGGGTTGTCAATCCCTTATAGATTGTTTGCCAAGTGAGAACTGAAAGCAACAAAGTAACAAAGCAAAGTAAAAGCGTAGGTGTAAACGATGGATGTGAATAGACCGGGGGGCCGTAGTGTTTACTAGTGGTTTCTCTCATGAAAGCAAGTAGACGGTCGGTGAACAAATTATTGTCGAGCAATTGATAGAACCGCACAAAGTCGTGACGATATCTATGCAAAGATTATTTCTATAGGCATCACGTCCAAAACAAGTAGACCAATACTGTCTGCATCTACTACTATTATTCCACACGTCGACCGCTATCCAGCATGCATCTAGTGTATTAAGTCCATAAGAACAGAGTAACGCCTTAAGCAAGATGACATGATGTAGAGGGATAATCTCAAACCAATGGTAAAACCCCCATCTTTTTACCCTTGATGGCAACTACTTGATGTGTGCATTGCTGCCCCTACTGTCACTGGGAAAGGTCACCACAAGGCAGAACCCAAAACCAAGCACTTCTCCCATTGCAAGAATCATAGATCTAGTTGGACAAACAAAACCCAAGACTCGAAGAGACTTACAAGGATATCAAATCATGCATATAAGAAATCAGCAAAGACTCAAATATATATCATAGATAATCTGATTACAAATCCACAATTCATCGGATCTCGACAAACACACCGCCAAAGAAGATTACATCGGATAGATCTCCATGAAGATCATGGAGAACTTTGTATTGAAGATCCAAGAGAGAGAAGAAGCCATCTAGCTACTAACTACGGACCCGTAGGTCTGAAGTGAACTACTCACGAGTCATTGGAGGGGCGATGATGATAATGAAAAAGCCCTCCAACTCCAAAGTCCCCTCCGGCAGGGCGCCGGGAAGGGTCTCCAGATGAGATCTCACGGAAACGGAAGCTTGCGGCGGCGGAAAAGTATTTTCAAGGCTCCCTTGATTTTTTGCGGAATATTTGGGAATTTATAGGCCAAAGACCTAGGTCAGGGGGCGGCCAGGGAGGCCACAAGCCTGCCCACCGCTGCCTCCCCCTGGTGGCGGAGTGGAGGCTTGTGGGCTCCCAGGAGCCCACCTGGCCTGGCCCAAAGGCCCCCTGATCTTCTTTCGTTCGGGAAAAAAAATCATTTTTGGGTATTTCTTATGTTTGGACTCCGTTCCAAAATCAGATCTGAAAAGAGTCAAAAACACGGAAAAAACAGGAATTGGCACTTGGCACTCAATTAATAAGTTAGTCCCAAAAAAGATATAAAAGGTACATAAAACAACCAAAGAAGGCAAGATAACACAGTGAAATCATCAAAAATTATAGATACGTTTGAGACGTATCAAGCATCCCCAAGCTTAACTACTGCTCGTCCTCGAGTAGGGAAGTGATAAGAATGAATTTTTGATGCTTTCATGCTACCTAGTATAGGTGTCCTTTGTAATTCCTCTTATGTGACGTGAACGTTCAGATCCATTAGATTCAAAACAATAGTTTTCTATTTACGTGGAAACAATAATAATTCAAGCAAACTAGCAAAGTAATCATGAACTTTCAAAATAACAAGGCCAAAAGAAAGTTATCCCTACAAAAGCATATAGTCTGGCTATGCTCTATCATCATTGCACAATGAATTTAAATCTTGCACAACCCCGGTATTGGCCAAGTAATTGTTTCACACCTTTACTTTCTCAAACCTTTTCAACTCTCACGCAATACATGAGCGTGAGCCATGGTTATAGCACTATAGATGGTGTAGAATGTAGTGGAGGTTGCAAGACAAAAAGGAGAAGACAGTCACATTAACTAGGCATATCAATGAGCTGTGGAGATGCTCATCAATAGATATCAATGTGAATGAGTAGGGATTGCCATACTAATGATGCACTGGAGCTAAGAGTATGTGAAAGCTCTTAAAGAAAACTAGTGGGTGTTCATCATTGGAATATACAAGCCTATCATTGGAATATACAAGCTCTTAAAGCTCACGAAGACCTAAGGCAATTTTGAGGAAGCCTATCATTGGAATATACAAGCTAAGTTATATAATGAAAAATTCCCACTAGCTATATGGTGGTGACAAAACGAGAGACTCTCAATCATGAAGATCATGGTGCTTAATATGCACAAGTGCGGAAAAAGTGGTAGCATTGTCCCTTCTCTCTTTTTCTCTCATTTTTTTGTTGGGCTCTTTGGCCTCTTTTATTTCCTCACATGGGACAATGCTCCATTAATGATGATCATCACACTTTCAACTCAAAACATAGAGCAACTATGACTCTATATGGAATGCCTTTGGTAATGTACCGTGGCAACGATCTAGCATGGCATAGACATCAATGGAAACATCATGCTAGCTATCTTACGATCATGCAATGGCAATGTAGACGTGGTGGAACATGTCATGGTGGTAGTTGCATGGCAATATATCTCGGAATGACTTTGAAAAAGCCATAGTAGGTAGGTATGGTGGCTGTTTTGAGGGAGACTAATGGTGGGTTTTGTGCACCGGCGAAAGTTGCACGACACTAAGAAGATAGTTATGGTGGAAGGTGAAAGTGCATCTAAACCACGGACTCAACATTAGTCATGAAGAACTCATATACTTGTTGCAAAAGTTTTATTAGTAATCGAAACAAAGCATTCAACGCATACTCCTAGGGGATGGGTTGGTAGGTATAAACCATCGCGCGATCCCGACCGCCACGCAAAGGATGACAATCAATATACTAATCATTCTTAGATTTCATCACATAGCGGTTCACCATACGTGCATGCTATGGGAATCACTAACTTCGACACAAGTATTTCTAGATCCACAACACCTTCCTAGCATGACTTCAATATTACCATAACCACAACTCAAAACTAATTGAGATGAATCAAACTTCTCTAACTATTCAATGCACATGAAGGTGGAAGTTTTCGTATCCCTTTGGATAACTACCCCTTTTGAGACTACTTTCAAAGCATAGATCAACTACCAAGACACGCACCGCTGTGCTCTAAAATATATAAGTGAAGCACATAGAGCAAAAGTATCTAGCTCAAAAGATATAAGTGAAGCACATGTGAGCTGAATTGTCTACCAAAAGATATAAGTGAAGCTCGAAAAAATCACGGTGTGTGCATGTCTCTCTCTCTAGGTGTGCAGCAAGGATGATTGTGACACAACAAAAATAAAATACTCCTACGATACAAGATGCTCCAAGCAAAAATACATAACATGCGGTGAATAAAAATATAGCCCCAAGTAACGTTACCGATGGATTGAAGACGAGAGAGGGGATGCCTTCCCGGGGCATCCCCAAGGTTAGGATTTTACCGCATTCTTGAATCTCTTGGGATGCCTTGGGCATCCCCAAGCTTGAGCTCTTGCCACTCTTTATCTCTTTTTCCATAAGAACTTCACCCAAAACTTGAAAACTTCACAACACGAAACTTAAACAGAAACTCGTGATAACATTAGTACAAGAAAGCAAACCACCACTTCCTTAGGTACTGTAGAAAACTTAAATTCTACTTGTGATGATGTTGGGTTACTGTACTTTCAATCTTCCATGGCTAATACCCCCGATACTATCCATAGTTTCATCAAAATAAGCAACCAACACAACAAAAACAGAATCTGTTAACAGCAGACCAGTCTATAGCAATCTATATATTTCGTACACCTCTGGTACTCCAAAACTTCTGAAAAATTATGACAGTCTGAATAATTTGCGTAGAAATCAGCAGGAAAAAGAATCAAGTCAAAATCACTTACATAAAAAAATAAAAATTCTTTTCGTGAGCAAAAAGTTTGTGTCTTTTCCATCATGACCAAACGATCATCCCCAAGACTAATCATAACGGTTTTGCTTGGCACAAACGCAAAAAGAAACACAAAAAACACAATCATAATAGAATTATGAAAGTGTGGGAAACACAAAACAGAAATAAAAAGGATAGATTCGTTGGGTTGCCTCCCAACAAACGCTTTTGTTTAACGCCCTTAGCTAGGCGAAAGGTGATGAAATCACGTATAGTCATCTTTGGTGCTCAAACCATATGTAGCCCTCATCATAGATTCATAAGGCAATCTTATTTTCTTTCTAGGAATGTGCTCCATGCCCTTCTTTAAAGGAAATTGAAATCTAATATTCCCTTCCTTCATATCTATGATAGCACCAATAGTCCTTAGGAAAGGTCTACCAAGAATAATGGGACATGAAGGATTGCAATCTATGTCAAGTACAATGAAATCCACGGGTACATAGTTCTTATTTGCAACAATAAGAACATCATCGATCCTTCCCATGGGTTTCTTGACAGTAGAATCCACAAGATGCAAATTAATAGAACACTCTTCAATCTCATGAAAACCAAGAATATCACATAAAGACTTTGGAATCGCGGAAACACTAGCACCCAAATCACACAAAGAATTGCACTCATAGTTTTTGATCTTGATTTTGATAGTAGGTTCTCACTCATCATGAATTTTTCTAGGTATAGAGACTTCTAGTTCGAACTTCTCTTGAAGAGATTTCATCATAGCATCTACGATATGCGCAGTAAAGGCTTTGCTTTGGCTATAAGCATGTGGAGAGTTTGCAATGGATTGCACCAAAGAAATGCATTCAAACAAGGAGCAATTATCATAATTGAATTCCTTGAAATACAAAGTGGGAGTTTCATTACTACCCAAACTTTTGACTTCTTCTACTCCACTCTCCACACCTTTATCATCAAGATAGGTGGACTCCGAATCATTCGGGCGTTTTTCAACCAAAGTGGATTCATATCCAGCCCCTCCATAAGTAGGTTTGACATGCGAAAACAAAGATTCAAGAGGAGACACACCAAGCACTTTAAGATCTTCGTGATTTGCATCACTGGAACGCACCCTTTTAAACCATTCATGTCTAGCGCGAATTTG
This sequence comes from Hordeum vulgare subsp. vulgare, assembly GCF_904849725.1. Lineage (NCBI taxonomy): Eukaryota > Viridiplantae > Streptophyta > Magnoliopsida > Poales > Poaceae > Hordeum > Hordeum vulgare. Next base: position 366,760,805 of record NC_058519.1, read on the forward strand.
GGCGGTTCTTTCTTTGCTCTCATTCATGGAGATACGCATAGCTTTAAAAGTTGCATCCAAGTTGACATTGGGAGGAGCGCATCTAACTTTCAAAGCATCAATATCACAAGACATCCTATCAATGCTCTTAGCCAAATCGTCTATTTTGAGTAGTTTTTCCTCTATGGACGCATTGAAAATCTTTTGAGAGTTGATGAACTCTTTGATATTACTCTCTAAATCAGAGGGTAATTTGTTGTGATTTCTATAAGTGTTGCCGTAGGAATTGCCATAATTGTTAGAGGAGTTACTAGGAAAAGGCATAGGAACATAGTTTCCTCTAAAAGCATTGTCGTTGCCAAAATTGTTCCTACCAACAAAATTCACATCCAAACTAGCGTTGCTACTCTCAATCAAAGAAGATAGTAGCATGTCATTAGGATCTACGGTAGCGTTTCTACTAGCAACCAAATTCATCAAATCGTCCATCTTAGCACTAAGCGAGTTAATCTCTTCTATAGCGTGCACCTTTTTGCTAGCAGGCGACCTTTCAGTGTGCCACTGAGAGTAGTTGGTCATGATATTGTCTAGGAGTTTTGTAGCGTCTCCTAACGTGATTTCCATGAACGTTCCACCTGAGGCGGAGTCCAAGATATTGCGAGAAGCGAAATTCAAGCCAGCGTAAAAGATTTGTATAATCATCCACAAACTCAAGCCATGAGCGGGACAATTTCTAATCATAAGCTTCATCCTCTCCCAAGATTGTGCAACGTGTTCATGATCAAGTTGCTTGAAATTCATGATATCGTTACGCAAGGAGATGATCTTAGCCGGCGGAAAATACTTGGATATGTAAGCATCTTTGCACTTATCCCAAGAATCGATACTATTTTTAGGCAAAGAAGAAAACTAAGTTTTTGCGCGATCTCGCAACGAGAAAAGAAAAAGTTTCAACTTAATCACATCATTATCCACATCTCTTTTCTTTTGCATATCACAAAGTTCAATGAAGGTATTGAGATGGGATGCGACATCTTCACTAGGAAGGCCAGAGAATTGCTCTTTCATAACAAGATTCAGCAAAGCTGCGTTGATTTCATACGATTCCGCACTAGTCGCAGGAGCAATCGGAGTACTAATAAAATCATTATTATTAGTGCTCGAGAAGTCGCAAAGTTTGGTGTTTTCAGCCATAATGAATTCAGCAAACAAACAAGCACACAAGCAAGCGAGAAACCGGCATAGACCTTCCAACGGTGCTAGAAATAGGCACATCGACGGGAGAATACTTGGCTTGATCTTTCTGCTACGGCTACGCCTAAGGGACTCCCTAGGCAAGTATGCAAAGGATTTCTCCCGTGGCCTTGGAGCCTTGCGTTGGTGTTCCGTCGAAGCGGAAAGGGTGATGTAGCGTAGCGGTGGTAAGTATTTCCCTCAATTTGAGAACCAAGGTATCAATCCAGTGGATGCTTGATACGTCTCAAACGTATCTATAATTTTTGATGGTTTCACGTTGTTATCTTGTCTTCTTTGGTTGTTTTATGTACCTTTTATATCTTTTTTGGGACTAACTTGTTAATTCAGTGCCAAGTGCCAGTTCTTGTTTTTTCCGTGTTTTTGACTCTTTTCAGATCTGATTTTGGAACGGAGTCAAAATGGTAGAAAAACCCCGAAATGATTTTTTCCCGAACGGAAGAAGATCAGGGGGGCTTTGGGCCAGTCCAGGTGGGCCCCAGGGAGCCCACAAGCCCCCACTCCGCCACGAGGGGGAGGCGGTGGTGGGCAGGCTTGTGGCCTCCATGGCCGCCCCCTGACCTAGGTCTTTGGCCTATAAATTCCCAAATATTCCGCAAAAAATCAAGGGAGCCTCAAAAATACTTTTCCGCCGCCGCAAGCTTCCGTTTCCGCGAGATCTCATCTGGAGACCCTTCCCGGCACCCTGCTGGAGGGGACTTTGGAGTTGGAGGGCTTCTTCATCATCATCATCGCCCCTCTAATGACTCGTGAGTAGTTCACTTCAGACCTACGGGTCCGTAGTCAGTAGCTAGATGGCTTCTTCTCTCTCTTGGATATTCAATACAAAGTTCTCCATGATCTTCATGGAGATCTATCCGATGTAATCTTCTTTGGTGGTGTGTTTGTCGAGATTCGATGAATTGTGGACTTGTGATGAGATTATCTATGATATATATTTGAGTCTTTGCTGATTTCCCATATGCATGATTTGATATCCTTGTAAGTCCCTCCGAGTCTTGGGTTTTGTTTGGCCAACTAGATCTATGATTCTTGCAATGGGAGAAGTGCTTGGTTTTGGGTTCTGCCATGTGGTGACCTTTCTCAGTGACAGTAGGGGCAGCAAGGCACACATCAAGTAGTTGCCATCAAGGGTAAAAATATGGGGGTTTTATCATTGGTTTGAGATTATCCCTCTACATCATGTCATCTTGCTTAAGGCGTTACTCTGTTCTTATGGACTTGATACAGTAGATGCATGCTCGATAGTGGTCGACGTGTGGAGTAATAGTAGTAGATGCAGACAGTATCGGTCTACTTGTTTTGGACGTGATGCCTATAGAAATAATCAATGCATAGATATCGTCACGACTTTGCGCGGTTCTATCAATTGCTCGACAGTAATTTTTTCACCCACCGTCTACTTGCTTTCATGAGAGAAGCCACTAGTAAACACTACGGCCCCCGGGTCTATTCACATCCATCGTTTACACCTCCGCTTTTACTTTGCTTTGTTGCTTTGTTGCTTTTAGTTCTCACTTGGCAAACAATCTATAAGGGATTGACAACCCCTTCATATCGTTGGGAGCAAGTTTTTGTGTTTGTGCAGTATCTTGAGATACTCCTCCACTGGATTGATACCTTGGTTCTCAAACTGAGGGAAATACTTACCGTCGCTGTGCTACGTCACCCTTTCCGCTTCGAGGGAACACCAACGCAAGGCTACAAGGCCACGGGGGAAATGCTTTGCATACTTTCCTAGGAAGTCCCTTAAGGCGTAGCCGCAGCAGAAAGATCAAGCCAAGTATTCTCCCGTGGACGTGCCTATTTCTTGCGCCGTTGGAAGGTCTTTTGTTGCAGTAGCAGATGTATTTCTGGCGCCATTGCCAGGGATACACAGCAAACATCAAGGAGTATCTCAAGATCGTGCACAAACACAAAAACTTGCTCCCAATGCTATGAAGGGGTTGTCAATCCCTTATAGATTGTTTGCCAAGTGAGAACTGAAAGCAACAAAGTAACAAAGCAAAGTAAAAGCAGAGGTGTAAACGATGGATGTGAATAGACCTGGGGGCCGTAGTGTTTATTAGTGGCTTCTCTCATGAAAGCAAGTAGACGGTGGGTGAACAACTTACTGTCGTGCAATTGATAGAACCGCGCAAAGTCGTGACGATATCTATGCAATGATTATTTCTATAGGCATCACGTCAAAAACAAGTATACCGATACTGTCTGCATCTACTACTATTACTCCACACGTCGACCGCTATCCAGCATGCATCTAGTGTATTAAGTCCATAAGAACAGAGTAACGTCTTAAGCAAGATGACATGATGTAGAGGGATAACCTCAAACCAATGATAAAAAACCCCATCTTTTCACCCATGATGGCAACTACTTGATGTGTGCGTTGCTGCCCCTACTGTCACTGGGAAAGGTCACCACATGGCAGAACCCAAAACCAAGCATTTCTCCCATTGCAAGAATCATAGATCTAGTTGGCCAAACAAAATCCAAGACTCGGAGAGACTTACAAGGATATCAAATCATGCATATAAGAAATCAGCAAAGACTCAAATATATATCATAGATAATCTATTCACAAATCCACAATTCATCGGATCTCGACAAACACACCGCCAAAGAAGATTACATCGGATAGATCTCCATGAAGATCATGGAGAACTTTGTATTGAAGATCCAAGAGAGAGAAGAAGCCATCTAGCTACTAACTACGGACCCGTAGGTTTGAAGTGAACTATTCATGAGTCATTGGAGGGGCGATGATGATGATGAAGAAGCCCTCCAACTCCAAAGTCCCCTCCGGCAGGGCGCCGGGAAGGGTCTCCAGATGAGATCTCACGGAAACGGAAGCTTGCGGCGGCGGAAAAGTATTTTCGAGGCTCCCCTGATTTTTTGCAGAATATTTGGGAATTTATAGGCCAAAGACCTAGGTCAGGGGCGACCAGGGAGGCCACAAGCCTACCCACCGTCGCCTCCCCCTGGTGGCAGAGTGGGGGCTTGTGGGCTCCCTGGAGCCTACCTGGCCTGGCCCAAAGGCCCCCTGATCTTCTTCCGTTCGGGAAAAAATCATTTTGGGGTTTTTCTTCCGTTTGGACTCCGTTCCAAAATGATATCTGAAAAGAGTCAAAAACACAGAAAAAACAGGAACTGGCACTTGGCACTGAATTAATAAGTTAGTCCCAAAAAAGATACAAAAGGTACATAAAACAACAAAAGAAGGCAAGATAACAGCGTGAAACCATAAAAAATTATAGATACTTTTGAGACGTATCAAGGGGCCACTCACTCGAGAGAGAACCAAATAGGCCCAAGGGTGGTGCACCATCTCTTAGTGGGCTGGTGGCCAGCCCAAGGAGGCCTATTCGGCCAAAATAGGAGAAAGGAAAGAAGAGGGGGGCCAAACCAAAGTGGGGAAGGGACTCCTCCTTCCAATTTGTATTGGAGGAGGACACCTCCTCCTCTCTTGCGCTGGCTGAACCCTAGGGCCATGTCCCTAGGGCGCCACCCCTCCCTCCCACCTATATATAGTGGAGGTGAGAGAGGCCTTTGGCACCTCAAACCAAGGCGCATCCCTCTCTACCTCCACCACTTCGTGACACCTCGCAGCTAGTTCGGTACGGTACGACGAAGCCCTGCCGGAGTAGCTCCACCACCATCATCGCCACGCCATCGTGCTACCGGAGAATTCAGCTACCTCTTCGTCTCTCTTGCTGGATCAAGAAGGGAGAGATCGTCATCGAGCTGCACGTGTGCTGAACGCGGAGGTGTCGTCCGTTCGGCACTAGATCCGGACGGAGTTCGTGGGACGGCTTGTGATTTGGATCGCGAAGACATTTGACTACATCAACCGCGTTTCTTAATGCTTCCCGCTTAGTGATCTACAGGGGTATGTGGATCCGATCTCCCCTCTTGTAGATGATCATCACCATGGATAGGTCTTACGCGTGCGTAGGAAATTTTTTGTTTCCCATGCAACGTTCTCCAACAACAAGGTGTTGGACTAGAGTTGTGCGTGCCTTCTGCATGGAGGAGGGCACAATATGGGCATTCCGCTTCACCTTGTTCAGCAACCAGAATGTCTTTCGTCTCTTTCTTTACCGTATTAAATAGTACAAGTATACAATTGTGGTTCGTCATTATTTATTTGGTGCTTATGTAATTCTTGAACATATGTACCTCTCAATCGAATAATGCATTGGTTGTTTGAACCTAATAGATATGAATAAACCATAGCCTACTTTCAAATCCAAATTAGGTACAATTTGAAATAGTAGCAATTAAATTAGAGTGAAATTATGATCTACGTGTCCTTACGTCGCACACGGTCGGTAAAACAAAAATGTGTGTGATATACACCATAACCTGACACGGTTCACAAAGAGGAAACGTGTGTGACTGTGCACAGAGTTGCCATTTACAAAGCGTGTGTGATGGCATACAATATCACAAATGGTTTGAGCAAACTAAATGTTCGTGATAGTCGCCTTATCATACACGCTTTACAATGATGAACTGTTTCTGATGTGGTACGTATCGTAAACGTTGCACCCCAGAATAGTGTGTGCGATAGTTATCATGTACGACACTCTTACGACTGTCCGACGTTTTGTAATCTTATCTGACACTCGTACGATGATTAGCTAATCTTCTTAATTATTTATCTCATATGGTTCGGGAAAAGTAAATGTGTGTGACTATCTACTTATCATACCCGTTCTAGAATCGTGAACTATTTGTGATGGGGCGCGCATCGTAAAGTTAGAACCACAAAGCGTATGTGATGGGGCCCATGCGCGCTTATCATACATGGTAATGCAAGCACACATGAGTGGCAAGGATGGAGCATTTGGGATATTCGATATATCACAATCAGTTGTGTGAAGAACCGCATTTGGGATACATATGGGCATCGCATACACTTTGTTCTGGAAAATGTATGCATTCCTACTCCCTATCCACACGGTTTTTGGGTCGTGTGGGAAGGACCCCCTATCGCCCACACTCACTAGGTCACGGTTTAAAATGTCGTCATGGAAAGGGGTTAAAAACTATTTGTATAGCACGTTGTTGCACCACTGTAGTTATGTGTCGCTCTAGGTTGTGATTGTTGTATCAGGAATGTCATCCAATTATACCAACATCCATCGCTGTTCCAACGCCTACGCTTTTCTCATAGCGGTTTTCGCTAAGTTACTACTGCTACTGCAATTACAATCACTATAAAACTGCTACTCCTACTGTTACTGTTACTACTACTATCAAACTATCATATTACTATGCTACTAAACATTTTGATGCATATATTTAGCTTTCCTCGTGTGGTTGAATTGACAACTCAACTGCTAACGTGTTAAGGATCATAAATATTGTTTGGCTTCCCTTGTGTCAAATTAGTAAATTGGATGAAATATTACCCTCGAAGACTGTTGTGGTGCCCTATACTTGTGGGTCATCAGCGCCCGTTAGACTCGAATGACCACACCTAGTCGTTTGATCGTTGAACAAGCTCTAATAGCATCTCTAGCCGATCACGTAGGAATCTATGATGGAGTAAATTTTATAGTTTAGTCCACTAAACCGCACCTAGAAGATTGTCTAAATTCTATAAGGGAGTAATAGTTTACTCCTTCACCAGAAATCTCCCTTCCCCCATGGCTCCTTAATTTACTCGGCGCCCGCACGGCTGAGTAAACTTGTCCCGACCGTTTATCCCACATCACGCGACCATATCCTTCCCATTGTCATCACCCCACGTGTCGCTCTCGCACTCGGTGAATGCCCCCATCACAAGAATGGGTAGCCAAGAACGTCCCGCCGCCACCGGCCATCATCGTTATGATTGTCATCGCCAGAAACCACCCCCTCGCTACCACCCTCAACAAAAAAAGGTTGGGGATGAAAAATCTTCACCGTCCACAAGCACCGGGTCCCACAACGACCAAGGCCGTCAGGGTGACCACTGCTTCTCTGGAAACGGTAGGTTGCCCTTCCTCTGGTCTCGTCGGAGGCAAGCGAGCTAGGAAACCAACGACTACGATATCGACCTTCACCAAGGAGGCCACAAAGAAGAAGAAGAAGAAGCCCCCATCCCCCCCGGACCACGTCCGACGCCTCGTGCAACGTATTTAACCACCCCTAGCTCACTGCTTCGGCGCGTCCGGATGTTGCAGTCGGCAAAAAGGGTTGCTCCGCCAAGTGCTCGAGGAAATGCTAACAAGGTAAAAAAACTTCTTTTTGATTTCGTCCTATGATGATGGAGTGTGTTGGTTTTGTTGTCGTAGTGTGGAGATGAACATGCCGAATTCGGCGTCTTTGAAGTCCTCGGCTACGCTTGGGCTGGACAATCTCAATTACAATTCGGTTTGGGATCGTCAAGAGGAGGTGGCCATGTTTGAGGCCAAGAAGATGTTGGCGGCCGAAGGCAAAGAAGAGAAAATGGCGACATGCAATGGGCTCAGGATGTTGGAGGATGAGAAATGGAAGTCCAACTTGACGATCGAAGAGAGAAAGTTGAAAATAAAAGAGCATATACTTGCATTTGTTCATGATGCCAATAAAGCCGGAGATCGTGCTATCATGTTCATGAACCCAACTAACACTAAGACAGCAACATAACACTAAATATAAAGTGTATTAGTTTTTTAAAAAGTCAACCGTTGTCTATGGTTGACCAACGCTATAGCAAAATTTATAAATATTTACAATACCTAATATGCATAATATAAAAATATATTTCAGGGTGAATCTTGTGATAATAATTTCGTATTCTAGATATTGATATTTTTTTCAATAAACTTGGTCAAAGTTTCAGAAGTTTGATTTTAAAAAAAAATAACACACCTTATATTTAGAAACGTAAGGAGTATTATGTTTTATCCATGGTTGGCTATGTACATGATGGTTTGGATCACATTTAATCAGTGAAGTGATGTCTTTTGGATGAACCAAGCATGTTTTAATTTGAAAATCAGGATGGCATGAAACTATACTATTGGTTATGTTATAAAACTATACTTGTTAATGGATGAGCTATGTAAACGTTCTCGGGTTTATTACGGCCTGACGCCAAGAATTTTCCTTCAGTAGATCAATCATCTACAGGTATCTTCCGGAAAATAAACATGTACAGGTACACCGACGGACTGGCCTACGCGCAGAAAGGGCCACGTGTAATGGGCCCAGCACATGTGGCAGCCCAGTGCGCGCTTGTTCCTGCTCCTGCAAAACGGCCTCGCTATTTCCATGCTCCCCTCGATCACTTTAAATACTATCCATTCCGCCCACATTCCCCACTAGCAGCACTTCGGCCGAAAAACTGCACAATTCAATCCGTTCCAAAACAAAAGTAGGCGTTACCGCTGCTCCATGGCAAGGGCAACGACACTGGTGCTCGTGGCCGCGCTCGCCGTCCTCCTCCTCACCTCCGGCCCCGCTGGTGCCACGGCCGCCCGGACCTCGCCCAAAGAGGTGGCAACAGCATCTCCCAGCGAGGTACGCACGCGCAGGATCGATGTAAAAGGTTTCCAAGGACTCTCGGTCGATCCTCCATCGATTTCTGCTCTTCTTTTCTAATCGATGCCGTTGTGTTTCTTGCAGAAGGTTGCGGCGTCGGCGGCGGAAGACCACGAGTGCGAGATGCTGGCCGGCGAGCAGCAGCGGGATGAGTGCATGGCGAGGAAGACGCTCGCAGCGCACACGGACTACATCTACACCCAGGAGAATCACAACTAGTAACCTTCATATCTGCGTCCATGTAATGATGTTAGTCGGCACTGCGTGTTCGATCTCTATCCTATAGCTTCCTCCATTGACAGTAGTACCGAAGGAGGGATCGATCCCATCCCACCGTGCATGCATGCATGGCGCACTTATGTATTGCCTAAAATAATTTAGTTATTCGATAATCAAACTTGGTTTTATCGCTCGATTGCAAACGGATGGTCGCTCGGTTTGCAAACGGCTGCCAGCACATGTTGGGCTGTCTCGTTCCATGCCTTCCAAACTTTGGCAGCCTTCACCAAATTAATTTCCTTAATCCTCAGTTTGACGACAAAATTAATTGTTTTGGAATCAAGGCTCGCTTTCTTCTGGCACACGACCCGAACTTGACCAAAACCAGGCCAGTTAATTAGGGCATCTCCAGCCGCGCCTCCAACCGTCCGTGAAAGGTTTCTTTTTTACAATTAACGCTAAAAAATCCGTCTAATCGTGCTCTCAAGATCTTGTTTTTTGTTAGTTTAAACAAAAATTAATGCCATCGGACCGAAGCCGAACCCGACGCAGCGAGGAAAAAAATTTCACACGAAAACAAAACGTGCCAAATTCCTTTCGCGTGGACCCATCGAGTCAGCGAGACTCGGCGTCACCAAAAATGTTTGTCCTCCTCGTCGCCTTGGCTCCCACGCCGGCTCAGTGCGTAGGATTCCAAGGTGTGGCGGCGTAGTGATGGCACGCCACCGTGCATCCTGCCCTTTCCTGTCACGCTGTCACGCATGCACACCCCTTCCGCCCTTTAATCACTATAAAAGCCACGCGTTTACGTCGCTCGCCGCGCACTCGCCCCTTCATCCTCTTCTCCCATCTCTCTCACCTCCACCTCCGGAAACTTTCTGAGTCCGTGGCGGATCGATTCCTCGGCAATGGAGCGGCTGCCAACGGCTTCGGCCACCGACCGTTGCACGAGTGGGAGGCGCACGCCCTCCACAAGGCTAACTACCTGGTGCCGCCAGGCATGCACGTGCCGGACGCCTAGATACTGAGCGTCGAAGGCATCCGCATGCCCCTTCCACCATTCACCGCGGAACGCCGTAGCGGGATCACGCCGAGGCATTCTTGTCGGAGCATGCGCGACAGGAAGAAAGGTAGGCCGTCGACAACTTTTCTTTGCGGACGGCGTACTTCCAGTGCCGCCATGTAGACTAGCTCGCCTCCACCAACGGATTTTCGGCGCCAAGGGGGCGCCACAACTCCGACGACCGCCGTAAGTGGTGGGGCGTCCCCGAGCGCACGCTCCACGCCGTCCTAGAGCACTCGAAGATGGCAACGAGCCGCCGCTGGAGTACCCGGCGTCGTCGCTCTAGCGTCGGAGCGGGAGCTCGTGGCTGCCGAGGCGAATGGCGGGGTCCTTCTCCTCGTTTTCCTTTCGCTTCTTCGGCACACTGTTGCCGCTCACCACCGTGAAGGTCGAGCCCGAGCCCGAGGAGACGTCGGAGCTCCTTCGTCACCGTGGCGGTAACCTCGTTATAAACAAGGGGCGCCGCCAACCTTCATCTCCCCGTAGCCACCTTCGCCTGGTCAGGCCGAAGAAGGAGCCGGCAACGCCGCCGATGGTCGTCAAGCAGGAACACACAAAGATGGCCGCCGACCTTGATACCGGCCTGAAGTGGTCGCGCGACGACTACGTCTGCGAGGAGATGGAGCGCCAACGCGGAGATCGCCGCACGGCGCCTCTGTTGCGAAGAGGGTGGCGTCATCGTGCTCGACGACAACGACGAGGAGACGCCGATGTAGACCGCCTTCGTTTGCAATGACGATCGACGACAAGGCTGCAGTAAGGACGATGGCACACAGGACCACGACGGCAGTGATGACGGTGACGACGACGGCGGCGACTACGCCGTCTTCCACCAGCTCTTCGGCATGAACTAGGCTGGCGACGGCGAAGGCATGGTTTTTTTTAATGTTTTTTAGGTACTTCTTAAAGTTTGTACAAATTTAAATGAAATCGTCTAAATTTCATCCAAAATCAAGTCAATTTCTTAAAAATAAAAAATGACGTATGAGGAGCCACCCTGGGTGGTTGAAAACCCGAGCCCTCCCCCTCCCCTAGGGCGAACGGCTGAAGATGCTGTTAGGTCACATAACTCCAAAATCAGTTTGGTTTCAAGGCGCTCCACGCCCCCAACGAGCCACGGAATTGCCGAACCTGTCACAATTCATCTTCAGCGCACACTGTTTCCAACAACGCGGAAGAACAAAAATCAGACGCAATTGAAGAAAACACTCTGGTACGTGGACCATGACACCAATCGATCCAAATCGGCAGCAATTAACAAATCTTGTACTGGCAGTCAGTCAGTATACGCACGTATTCGCTGATACAGGCACGGTCTACGTCGGTTGCATTCTTCTGGATGCCAGCGAAGACTTGCTGACGGATGTGACGCAACAGGTCAAATATCCAAAGAAAACAGCATATAATAGCCAGGTTGGGCGTCAGATTTTGGGCAGCGACAACGGGGGCCATTTGACCTCGCTCAGATGATGCTCAGTTCAGCAATTCAGTAAGTGTATGGGGTTGACGACAGCGCGTACCTGCTGCTGGGTGTTTAGAACTCTAGATATGAAGATACCCCTCTAGAACCCTCTTGATGACGTCCGTCGTGATTTGGATTGATATATGTCAACTAAACAGTTTTCCTAAAGTCCGTACGGGCACCTCTGATCCGCATATTTGCTCTTGCATCCGTTCATAGACTCAAGAACACGAATACGAAAGACTGTTATCCAAAATTATCTGCATATTATTCAAATATTGTTTAAACAAACCAAATGAACTTAATGCAAATCGACTGGTATTCGTATAAACTGATGCACATTCACTACAATACAAACTTTTTTTATTAGAAAAAGAATGGTCGGACCTAAACTTATCTTACAGCAACGGGCGGTCGTCCATTTCCTTTATATTTCACATAGACGACCAAGTTGTTCATCTACCATCTTATCGTGGGATTTAAGACCCATGAAGTAAAATTACGGTCTCCGACGAGAGAGTAGGATATGGAAGACGGATCGGCCCACTTGAGACACAATGTCGTGCCATCTCACATGGCCTACTCATCCTCGGAGGAGTTCATGACATGTCTATTGCGAGTGCCGGTGTATTTTAAGTCGATGATGGACGTGGACGGTCCGTCACTATCCACCTACCACACGCGCACGCAAAAGTTGAATGGCGACGCGTACGACGCACAACTGACGACATTCTTTTCCTTGACCGCCAGCACGTGCGCCCATTCTGCCGCGTCCCCGTCCTCCTGTGTCGGTTGTTCGTTGCGATCGACGCACTGAGCACACACGACCTCAAGAGTGTTCGTTGCTGTGAAACAAAGTTCAGTTTCGCGAGGACCATGCCAGCTGTGCTCTCCTCGCTTGCGCGCTCGCTATAGATCTGGCCCTTCGCCAGCCGGTGCTGTTCAAGGAGGAACATGTTGTACCTCTACTCCTTCTGCGTCTGCCGGAACACCGACATAGGAGCCGGCATAGGCTGCTCCTCCTCCACCATGACGACTTCATAATGCGCCTGCACCTGTTCCATGGTCAACCCGACAAGCACATGCTCGAGGAACAGGACGGTGTCGTTATCCGAGCCTGTCTCCATCGTGGATCGTCGTTGGAGACCTCGAGCGAGCTAGTCGGCTGTAGGTCCAGTGGAACCAAGGTACCCGACACATCTACTACCGGCCGAGTCAACTACGCGAAGAAGGCCAGCCAAGCAAACCTCCCATTGTTGAAGTCTCAAGACCACCCTGTGAGGCTCACTCTCTCTTTGAGAGGGGCCCACACAATGCTTGCGCACAGGTTGAGATAGGCCCCGAAAGGCGCTCCCCGCGAAGCATTTTGCATGGACAGGCCATGCAATGTTGATCAGATGGTCATGTGCCTACCACATGGGTGATGTGGGAGGGAGAAAAGAGTTGTAAGAACGGTACTAGCGGGTGCGCCTAGTTAATATTTCCCATTTGTGATAGAATGGGTAGAGAGCAGTTGTCCCTCCCGAAGACGAGTCCTCAGACTTACCAATTTGTTGCAAGGAGACCAGTGAGACACAGTCGCCAGTACAGACTTCGCCAGCGAGCCCACACGCGCGTCATGGACGGTGGCTTTTCATGACGAAGTCTAACTTTGTGAGGAAGGACTGAACGCTTGTCCCCCGTCGAATTACCGCCCCGTGGTTTCCCTTTACCCGCCTATGTTTTGGGGAAAGAGGCAGGAGGCAAGATAAGAGGGACAAGTCACCACCATAGAGGGGAGGAGATTCCGAGAACTCTGATTCCCCGGAGAGAGTTCATCTTCCTCCTCTAGAACTTTGTAGCCCGTGTGAGAATAGGAGATGAATCCACCAAGTAGGAGTAGGGTTTTACAGTGCAAGGTGGCCCAAACCTGGGTAAATCCGTGCGTCCCTTTATGTTGTGCATGCATAGCTTCATCTTTCCTGAGAAGTAGATTGTGCTCAGCTCCCTAGTGTTTAAACTGAGTTCTTGAGAAGATTTATAAGACCCAAAATCAACCTCCGATATTTCGCGCGCCAGGTAGGGGTAACTGCTTGTGCATCTTCTTCATCGAGCTCGCTTGGCATCCGCATGGCCGAGGCGCGTAACAGAAGGTACGCTCGTAGGGCTCAGATGGCTCACACGGAGCCTCTCGTCAACCACAACCATCGTAGGCGCGCTCCCGCCGCTACCGATCCCGCGGTGGGGGAGGCCCAGGGTTCCGCCCACCCGTCCGTGCATGCGAACCTTCTGCCAGCACACATCGCGACGGAGTCATCCCATGGTTGCCGTAACCAGCAGGCCGCGCTCCTCATGACACAAGAGTTGTTGTGCTACCGACCCATAGCGTCCGGCTATGATGTGTGGCTAGAGCGCATCACTGAGCTGGTCAACATCGCTAAAGACTGTTGGGGAACGTTGAATGGGAAACTAAAAATTTCCTACGCACACGAAGACCTATCATGGTGATGTCCATCTATGACAGGAGATTTGGATCTACGTACCCCTTTAGATCGCACAGCATGAAGCGTTTAAGAAACGCGGTCGATGTAGTGGAACATCTTCACGTCCCTCGATCAGCCCCATGAACCGTCCTGCGATTCGTCCCACGATCCGTTCCGATCTAGTGCCCAACGGACGACACCTCCGCGTTCAGCACACATACAGCTCGACGATGATCTCAGCCTTCTTGATCTAGCAAGAAAGACGGAGAAGTAGATGATTTCTCCGGCAGCATGACGACGCTCCGGTGGTGGTGACGATCTACTCCTGCAAGGCTCCGCCCGAGCTCCGCAGAAATACGATCTAGAGGAAGAACTATGGTGTCTAGATCTGAGTTGCACGTGGCAAAAGTTGTCTCAAATCAGCCCTAAATCACCACTATATATAGGAGGGAGGGGGAGGAGGCTTGCCTTGCAGACCAAGTCCCCAAGGGGGCGCTGGCCAGGAGGAGAGTAGGATTCCTACTCCAATCCTACTCCAAATAGGATTGGAAAGTGGAGTCCTTCTCTTCCTTCCCACCTCCCATTTTCTTTCTTTCTTTGGTTTTCTTCTTATGGCACCAAGGCCCTCTTGGGCTGTCCCACCAGCCCACTAAGGACCTTTCACCATCATCGTCTGTCTTCCTTTCAAAGATCCATCTTTACTTAATAGTCTTACTACCATCAAGTAGTTCTTCCAAAGTCTACACTTTGTTTTCATACATGGATCCTCTCTCGGATTTCATGGCCTCCAACCATTTGTCGGAATCTGGGCCCACCATCGTTTCTCCATAGCTCGTAGGTTCATTGTTTGTTCAACAACATGACCTCCAAGACAGGGTTACCTTACCACTCTGTAGTAGTACGCGACCTTGTCGACCTACGAGGTTTGCGGTAACTTGATTCGAAGCTCTTAATGATCACCATCATCAGCTTCCACTTCAAATGGTGTAAGCGCCATAGGAACATCTTCCTGCGCCCTCCTACACACTGGTTGAAGTGACGGTTCACTAACCTCATCAAGTTCCACCACCCTCCCACTCAATTCTTTCGAGAGAAACCTTTCCTCGACAAAGGACCCATTTCTAGAAACAAACACTTTGCTTCCGGATCTGAGATAGGAGATGCATCCGACTATTTTGGATATCCTATGAAGATGCATTTATCCGCTTTGGTTTTGAGCTTATCAGACTGAAACCTTTTCACATAAGCATCACAACCCCAAACTTTCAAGAAACGACAACTTAGCTTTCTCCAAACCATAGTCTATACGGTTTCATCTCAACGGAAATACGTGCTGCCTCTTGAGCTTGCGTTGATTTTTCCCTAGAAGAGGAAAGGGTGATGCAACGCAGGAGCAGTAAGTATTTCCCATAGTCTGAGAACCAAGGTATCAATCCAGTAGGAGAATCAAGCCAAGTGTCGAGAGTACCTGTGCAAACACAAACGAGCTTGCACCAAACGCTGTAAAGGGGTTGTCAATCCCTTCAAGATTGATTGCAAAGTGAGATCTGAAGGAGGAAAGTGCAACGAAGTAAAAGTGTAATGCTGAAAATATTATGTGACATAGACCCGGGGGCCATAGTGTTCACTAGAGGCTTCTCTCAAAATAGCAAATATCACGGTGGGTGAACAAATTACTGTCGAGCAATTGATAGAACCGCGCAAAGTCATGACCATATCTAAGGCAATGATCATACATATAGGCATCATGTCCGAGACAAGTAGACCGATACTTTCTGCATCTACTACTATTACTCCACACATCAACCGCTATCCAGCATGCATCTAGTGTATTGAGTTCATGACGAACAGAGTAACGCCTTAAGCAAGATGACATGATGTAGAGGGATAAACTCAAACCAATGATGTAAAACCCATCTTTTTACCCTTGATGGCAACAACATGATGCGTGCCTCGCTACCTCTTCTGTCACTAGGTGAGGTCACCGCACGGTATGAACCCAAAACCAAGCACTTCTCCCATTGCAAGAATCATAGATCAAGTTGGCCAAACAAAACCCACAACTCGAAGAGAATTACAAGGATGCGAAATCATGCATATAAGAGATCAGAAGAAACTCAAATAAGATTCATAGATAATCTGATCATAAATCCACAATTCATCAGATCTCGACAAACACACCGCAAAAGAAGATTGCATCGGATAGATCTCCATGAAGATCATGGAGAACTTTGTATTGAAGATCCAAGAGAGAGAAGAAGCCATCTAGCTACTAGCTATGGACCCGAAGGTCTATGGTGAACTACTCACGCATCATCGGAGAGGTCATGGTGTTGATGAAGAAGCCCTCCGTATCCGAATCCCCCCTCTGGCAGGGCACCAGAACATGCCCCAGATGGGATCTTGCAGAGACAGAAGCTTGCGGCGGCGGAAAAGTATTTTCGTGGATCTCCTTAGTAGTTTTGGATTTTTCGGGAATTTATAGGCGGAAGAGGTAGGGCAGACGAGCCACAGGGGGCCCACAAGCCTGCTAGGCGCGGGCCCCCTGGCCGCGCCTAGGGGGCTTGTGGCGTCCCCTAGTGGCCTCTGCCTTGGTTCTCACGTCCCCTGTGTATCTTCTGTTCCGGAAAATATCTTTTCGGAAGTTTTATTCCGTTTGGACATCGTTTAAAATTCTCCTCTGAAAGGGATCAAAAACACGGAAAAAACAGGAACTCGCACTTGGCACTGAGTTAATAAGTTAGTCCCAAAAAAGATATAAAAGGCATACAAAACATCCAAAGTTTGACAATATAATAGCATGGAACCATAAAAAAATATAGATACGTTGGAGACGTATCAAGCATCCCCAAGCTTAACTCCTGCTCGTCCTCGAGTGGGGAAGTGATAAAGACTGAATTTTTGATGTGGAATGCTACCTAGCATAGTTTTCCTTTGTAACTTCTTTCATGTGACATGAATGTTCAGATCCGTAGGATTCAAAACAATAGTTTGCTATTGACATGAAAACAATAATACTTCAAGCAAACTAGCAAGGTAATCATGAACTTTCGAAATAACAAGACCAAAGAAAGTTATCCCTACAAAATCATATAGTCTGGCTATGCTCCATCATCCCCACACAACGAACTTAAATCATGCACAACCCCGGTATTGGCCAAGTAATTGTTTTCGCACTCTTCCTTTGTCAAACCTTTTTCAACTCTCACGCAATACATGAGCGTGAGCCATGGATATAGAAGTATAGGTGGAATAGAGTGTGGTGGAGGTTGTGAGATAAAAAGGAGGAGATGGTCACATCGACTCGGCGTATCAAAGGGCTATGGAGATGCCCATCAATAGATATCAATGTAAAAGAGTAGGGATTATATGCAATGGATGCACTAGAGCTATAAGTATGTGAAAGCTCAAAAGGAGAACTAGTGGGTGTGCATCCAACTTGCTTGCTCACGAAGACCTAGGGCAATTTTTAGGAAGCCCATCATTGGAATATACAAGACAAGTTATATAATAAAGATTCCCACTAGCATATGGTGGTGACAAAACAAGAGACTCTCAATCATGAAGAACCTGGAGCTATTATGAAGCACAAGTGTGGAAAGATATAGTAGCATTGTCCCTTATCTCTTTTTCTCTCTTTTTTTGTTTGTGATCTTTGGCCTCTTTTTTTTCCCTCACATGGGACAATGCTCTAATAATGGTGATCATCACACTTTTTTTTAGTCACAGCTCAAAGCTTAGAACGATGATGACTCTATAGGGAATGCCTCCGGCAGTGTACCGGGATGTGCAACGATCTAGCTTGGCGTATGACGTTGAAACATCTCGCTAGCTATCTTATGATCATGCAATGGCAATATGAGAGTGATGGCACAAGTCATGAGACGGAACGGTGGGAGTTGCATGGAAATATATCTCGGAATGGCTATGAAAATGCCATAGTAGGTAGGTATGGTGGCTGTTCTGAGGAAGGCATATGGTGGGTTTGTGCACCGCCGAAAGTTTCACGGCACTAGAGAGGCTAGCAAAGGTGGAAGGTGAAAGTGCATATATATCATGGGCTCACATTAGTCATGAAGAACTCACATACTTGTTGCGAAAGTTTTTATTAGTAATTGAAACGAAGTGCTAAACGCATACTCCTAGGGGAAGGGTTGGTAGGTGTTAACCATCGCGCGATCCCGACCGCAACACAAAGGATGACAATCAATAGATCAATTATGCTTCGACTTCCTAACATAGCGGTTCACCATACGTGCATGTTACGGGAATGACAAACTTCAAAACAGGTATTTCTAGATTCACAACACCCTACTAACATAACTCTTAATATTACCACATCCACGTCTCAAAACTAATTGAGAGGAATCAAACTTCTCTTTCTACTCAATACACATGAAGATGGAAGTTTTATTGTATCCTCTTTGGGTACCTATCACTTTTGGGACTACTTTCATAGCACAAGCCAACTACCAAGTTACGCACCGCCGTGCTCTAAAAGATCTAAGTGAAGCACATAGAGCAAAATTGTCTAGCTCAAAAGATATAAGTGAAGCACAAAGAGTATTATAGCAAATTCACGATGAGTGCGGGTCTCTCTCAAAAGGTGTGCAGAAAGGATGACTGTGACACACCAAAAAGAAAAGACTCCTACGATACAAGACGCTCCAAGCAAAACACATATCATGTGGTGAATAAAAATATAGCTCCAAGTAATGTTACCGATGGATTGAAGACGAAAGAGGGGATGCCTTCCCGGGGCATCCCCAAGCTTAGGCGTTTTCGTGTCCTTGAATTTGGCTTGGGATGCCTTGGGCATCCCCAAGCTTGAGCTATTTCCACTCTTTATCCCTTTGTCCATGAGAACATGCCCCAAAACTTGAAAACTTCACAACACAAAACTTAAACAGAAACTCGTGATATCATTAGCACAAGAAAACAAACTACCACCTCTTTAGGTACTGTAGAAATCTTGATTTCTATTTATATTGGTGTTAGATTACTGTATTCTCACTTTTCTATTGCTAGTACCCCCCAATACTATCCATGGTTTCATCAAAACAAGCAACCAACACAACAAAAACAGAATCTGTCAAAAACAGACCAGTTTGTAGCAATCTGTATACTTCATATACCTTTGGTACCTCACAAATTCTGAAAAATTATGATAGTTTGGGAAATTGGCGTATAAACCAGAAGCAAAAAAGAATCAACTCAAAAGATCTTTCTGGATAAAAATGAAAAATAATTTCGTGAGCGAAACGTTTCTGTCTTTTTCAGCAAGATCAAACAACCATCACCAAACTAGTCATAAAGGTTTTACTTGGCACAAACACAAAAAGAAACACAAAAAACACAATCATAACAGAATTATGATGGTGTGGACGCAACAAAACAGAAAGCAAAAATCAAAGATAAATTCATTGGGTTGCCTCCCAACAAGCGCTATTGTTTAACGCCCTTAGCTAGGCATTGATAATTCAATGATGCTCACATAAAAGATAGCAATCAGACACGAAGAGAGCATCATGAAACATGTGACAACCATATCTAAGTCTAACATACTTCCTATGCATAGGCGTTTTATAGGAAAACAGATTGTCAAGACAACCAATAGTTACCATATGCAAGGAAGAAGAAAGAGACAATATCAATCTCAACGTAACGAGAGGTGATTTGGTAGCATGAAAGTTTCTACCACAATATTTTCCTCTCTCATAGCAATTACATGTGGGATCATAATCAAATTCAACAATATAGCTATCACAAAGGATATTCTTTTCATGATCCACATGCATGCAAAGTTGACGCTCTTCAAAAATAGTGGGATTATCATCAACTAAAGTCATGACTTCTCCAAACCCACTTTCAATATTATTTCAAACATCATAATCATCATGAGGGTTAAACAAATTTTCAAGATCATAAGAAAAATTATCACCCCAATCACGATCATTGCAACAAGTAGTGGACAAAGCAAAACTAGCATCCCCAAGCTTAGGGTTTTGCATATTTTTAGCATGATTGTCATTAATAGAATTTATAATGAAATCATTGCAATCATGCTTTTCATTCAAGGAGCCCTCATGAATCACTTCATAAATTTCTTCATCACGATTTTCAGATTCACGCGTCTCAAGAAAAACTCCATAAAGATAGTCAAGTGCACTCAACTCACTAGCAATTGGATCAACATAATTGGATCTCTTAAAGAGATTAGCAAGTGGATGAGGATCCATATCACTAGGTTTTCAGCAAGCGAAGATGCAAGCATATTGAAGCAACATAGCACACAAGCAAAGGAAAGACAAACGAAAAAGACAAATATTTTTGTAAATTTTTGTTTTTCAGAAGTGGGGGAGAGGAAAACAAGAGGCAAAAAAGAAAATGCAAGAGATGAGTTTGAGACACTTACTTGGATGAGCTTCACCTAGAATAATCCTCGGTGCCAGAGATTGACACGTTGAAGGGAGACTATTCTTTGACTTGATCCTCCCCAGCAACGGTGCCAGAAATCCTTCTGCTGCCTCTTGACCTTGCGTTGGTTTTTCCCTTCAAGAGGAAAGGGTGATGCAGCACATGAGCAGTAAGTATTTCCCTCAGTTTGAGAACCAAGGTATCAATCCAGTAGGAGAATCAAGCCAAGTGTCTAGAGTACCAGTGCAAACACAAACGAGCTTGCACCCAACGCTATAAAGGGGTTGTCAATCCCTTCAAGATTGATTGCAAAGTGAGATCTGAAGGCGGAAAGTGCAACAAAGTAAAAGTGTAGGGCTGAAAATATGATGTGAAGTAGACCCGGGGGGCCATAGTGTTCACTAGATGCTTCTCTCAAAATAGCAAATATTACGGTGGGTGAAAAAATTACTGTCGAGCAATTGTTAGAACCGCGCAACGTCATGACGATATCTAAGGCATTGATCATACATATATGCATCACGTCCGAGACAAGTAGACCGATACTTTCTGCATCTACTACTATTACTCCACACATCGACCTCTATCCAGCATGCATCTAGTGTATTGAGTTCATGACGAACAGAGTAACGCCTTAAGCAAGATGAGATGATGTCCCCATCTTTTTAACCTTGATGGCAACAACATGATGCGTGCCTCGCTACCTCTTCTGTCGTTAGGTGAGGTCACCGCACGGTATGAACCCAAAACCAAGCACTTCTCCCGTTGCAAGAATCATAGATCAAGTTGGCCAAACAAAACCCACAACTCGAAGAGAATTACAAGGATATGAAATCATGCATATAAGAGATCAGAAGAAACTCAAATAAGATTCATAGGTAATCTGATCATAAATCCACAATTCATCGGAACTCGACAAACACACCACAAAATAAGATTACATCGGATAGATCTCCATGAAGATCATGGAGAACTTTGTATTGAAGATCCAAGAGAGAGAAGAAGCCATCTAGCTACTAGCTATGGACCCGAAGGTCTATGGTGAACAACTCACGCATCATCGGAGAGGTCATGGTGTTGATGAAGAAGCCCTCCATATCTGAATGCCCCCTCCGGCAGGGCACCAGAACGTGCCCAGATGGGATCTTGCGGAGACAGAAGCTTGCGGCGGCGGAAAAGTATTTTCGTGGATCTCCTCTACAGTTTTGGATTTGTTGGGAATTTATAGGCGGAGAGGTAGGGCAGACGAGCCACAGGGCGCCTAGGGGGCTTGTGGCCTCCCCTGGTGGCATCTGCCTTGGTTCTCACGTCCCCTTCGTATCTTCTATTCCGGAAAAAATCTTTTCGGAAGTTTTATTCCGTTTGGACACCGTTTAAAATTCTCCTCTGAAAGGGGTCAAAAAGACGGAAAAACAGGAACTGACACTTGGCACTGAGTTAATAATTTAGTCCCAAAAAAGATACAAAAGGCATACAAAACATCCAAAGTTTGACAAGTTAATAAGTTGGAGACGTATCAATACGCGGTGCCCTATTTAAAGTGAATGCGGTTGTCTCTAATGCATAACCCATAAATGATAGTGGTATTTCGATAAGAGACATCATAGTATGCACCATATCTAATAGGGCGTGGCTATGACATTCGGACACACCATCACACTATGGTGGTCCAGGTGGCATGAATTGCGAAACAATTTCCACATTGTCTTAACTGTGTACCAAAAACTCGTAACTCAGATATTCATCTCTATGATCATATCGTAGAGAGTTTATCCTCTTGTCACGACGATCTTCACTCTAAATAGCGTTGAACTTTTCAATATTTCAGACTTGTGATTCATCAAGTAAATACTCCTGTATCTACTCAAATCATTAGTGAAGTAAGAACATAATGATATCCACTGCGTGCCTCAACACTCATTGGACTGTACACATCAAAAATGTATTACTTCCAACAAGTCACTTTCTTGTTCCATGTGGTATGATTTTGCATGTCTCAAGTGATTCAAAATCAGGTGAATCCAAACAATCCATTGACATGGAATTTCTACATGCGTTTTATATCAACAGTGTGTTTTGCATGTCTCAAACGTTTCAAAAATGAGTGAGTACAAAGATCCATCAGCATGGAGCCTCTTCGTGCATTTTACACCAACATGACTCAAGTGGCAGTGCCACAACAAAGTGGTGCTATCATTATTACTTTGTATCTTTTGGCACCAATATTATGAACATGTGTAACACTATGATCGAGATTTGGTAGACCATTAAAGGTAATTATTCAAGAAAATAGAATAACTATTATTCTCCTTAAATGAATAATCGTATTGCAATAAACATGATCCAATCATGATCATGCTCAACGTAAACACCAAATAACAATTATTTAGGTTTAACACCAATCCCGATGATAGAGGGAGCGTGCGATGTTTGATCACATCAACCTTGGAAACACTTCCAATACTTATCATCACCTCGCCTTTGGCTAGTCTCCGTTTATTCTGTAGCTTTTATTTCGAGTTACTAATAACTTAGCAACTGAACCGGTATCCAATATCGTCGTGCTACTAGGAGTACTAGTAAAGTACACATCAATATCATGTATATCAAATATACTTTTGTCGACTTTGCCAGCCTTCTTATCTACCAAGTATCTAGGGTAGCTCCTCCTCAGTGACCGTTCCCCTCATAACAGAAGCACTCAGTCTCGGGTTTGGGTTCAATCTTGGGTTTCTTCATTAGAGAAACAACTGGTTTGCCGTTTCATGAAGAATCCCTTCTAGTCCTTGCCCTTCTTTAAACTAGTGGTTTTACTAACCATGAACAATTGATGCTCCTTCTTGATTTCTAGTTTCGTAGTGTCAAGGATCATCATATCTATCCTTGATATGTTATAGTTCATCACGAAGCTCTAGCAGCTTAGTGGCAGTGACTTTGGAGAACCATCACTATCTCATCTGGAAGATTAACTCCCACTTGATTCAATCGATTTGTTGCACTCAGACGATCTGAGAACATGCTCAATGATTGAGCTTTTCTCCTTTACTTTGTAGACAAAGAATCCTGTCAGAGGTCTCACCTCTCAACAAGGGCACGAGCATGAAATCTCAATTTCACCTCTTAGAACATCTCTTATGTTCTGCGACGTTTTCAAAACGTCTTTGGCGCCTTACTTCTAAGCCTTTAAGTATTACACACTCAGCTATCACGTAGTCATAAAAAATGTGTATGTCAGATGTTCACAACATCCACACACGACGCTCGAGGTGCAGCACACCGAGTGGTCCATTAAGGACATAAGCCTTCTACACAGCAATGAGGACAATCCTCAGTTTTACGGACTCAGTCCGCAAAGTTGCTACTATCAACTTTCAACTAAATTTTGTCTAGGAACATATAAAAATAGTAGAGCTATAGCGCAAGCTACATCGTAATTTGTAAAGACCATTAGACTATGTTCATGATAATTAGTTCAATTAATCATATTACTTAAGAACTCCTAGTCAAAAAGTACATCTCTCTAGTCATTTGAGTGGTACATGATCCAAAGCCACTAACTCAAGTCCGATCATCACGTGAGTTGAGAATAGTTTCAGTGGTAAGCACCTCTATGCTAATCATATCAACTATACGATTCATGCTGGACCTTTCGGTCTGATGTGTTCCGAGGCCATGTCTGCACATGCTAGGCTTGTCAAGCTTAACCCGAGTGTTCCGCGTGTGCAACTGTTTTGCACCCGTTGTATGTGAACGATGAGTCTATCACACCCGATCATCACGTGGTGTCTCGAAATGACGAACTGTAGCAACAGTGCACAGTCAGGGAGAACACAACTTTGTCTTGAAATTTTAGTGAGAGATCACTTCATAATGCTACCGTCGTTCTAAGCAAAATAAGGTGCATAAAAGATTAACATCACATGCAATTCATAAGTGACATGATATGGCCATCATATTGTGCTTCTTGATCTCCATCACCAAAGCACCGGCATGATCTTCTTGTCACCGGCGCCACACCATGATCTCCATCATCATGATCTCCATCAACGTGTCGCCATCGGGGTTGTTGTGCTACTTATTCTATTACTACTAAAGCTAGCAATATAGTAAACGCATCTGCAAACACAAACGTTAGTTTTAAAGACAATCCTATGGCTGCTACCGGTTGTCGTACCATCGACGTGCAATTCGATATTAACTATTACAACATGATCATCTCATACATCCGATATATCACATCACGTCATTGGCCATATCATATCACATGCATACCCTACAAAAACAACTTAGACATCCTCTAATTTGTTGTTGCATGTTTTACGTGGCGACTATGGGTATCTAGTATGATTGCATCTTACTTACGCAAAAACCACAACGGAGATGTGCAAATTGCTATTTAACCTCTCCAAGAATGCCTCGTTCGAAACCAATTCAACTAAAGTTGAAGAAACTCACACCCGCCAGTCATCTTTATGCAACGAGGCTGCATGTCAATCGATGAAACCAGTCTTTCATAAGCGTACAAATAATGTCGGTCCAGGCCGCTTCAATCCAACAATACCGCCGAATCGAGAAAAGACTAAGGAGGGCAGCAAGTCAAACATCACTATCTACAAAACCCTTTGTCTTCTACTCGAGATAACATCTACGCATGAACCTAGCTCTGATAACACTGTTGGGGAATGTTGCATGGGAAACAAAAAATTTCCTACGCACACGAAGACCTATCATGGTGATGTCCATCTACGAGGGGAGATTTGGATCTACGTACCCTTGTAGATCGCACAATAGGAAGCGTTTAAGTAACGTGGTCGATGTAGTGGAACGTCATCATGTCCCTCGATCGGCCCCACAAACCGTCCCGCGATCCGTCCCACGATCCGTTCCGATCTAGTGCCGAACGGACGGCACCTCCGTGTTCAGCACACGTACAGCTCGACGATGATCTCGGCCTTCTTGATCCAGCAAGCAAGACGGAGAAGTAGATGAGTTCTCCGGCAGCGTGACGGCGTTCCGGTGGTGGTGACGATCTACTCTTGCAGAGCTCCGCCCGAGCTCCGCCCGAGCTCCGCAGAAATACGATCTAGAGGAAGAACTATGGTGTCTAGATCTGAGTTGCCCATCGCAAAAGTTGTCTCAAATCAGCCCTAAATCACCACTATATATAGGAGGGAGGGGGAGGAGGCTTGCTTTGAGTACCAAGTCCCAAGGGGGCGCCGACCAGGAGGAGAGTAGGATTCCTACTCCAATCCTACTCCAAATAGGATTGGAA
The DNA here is from genome assembly GCF_904849725.1 of Hordeum vulgare subsp. vulgare. NCBI lineage: Eukaryota > Viridiplantae > Streptophyta > Magnoliopsida > Poales > Poaceae > Hordeum > Hordeum vulgare. The sequence goes on from NC_058519.1 coordinate 366,786,448, forward strand.
AGTGGAGTCATTCTCTTCCTTCCCACCTCCCCTTTTTTCTTTGGTTTTCTTCTTATGGCGCCAAGGCCCTCTTGGGCTATCCCACCAGCCCACTAAGGGTTGGTGCGCCATCCCTAGGGCCATTGGGCTTCCCCCGGGTGGGTTGCCCCCTCCCGGTGAACTTCCAGAACCCATTCGTCACTCCCGGTATATTCCCGGTAATGCCCGAAAACCTTCCGGTAACCAAATGAAGCCATCCTATATATCAATCTTCGTTTCCGGACCATTCCGGAAACCCTCGCGACGTCCGTGATCTTATCCAGGACTCCGAACAACATTCGGTAACCACACATATAACTCAACTATACTAAAACAACATCGAACCTTAAGTGTGCAGACCCTGTGGGTTCGAGAACTATGTAGACATGCGCCGAGGTACTCCTCGGTAAATATCCAATAGTGGAACCTGGATGCCCATATTGGATCCTACATATTCTCGAAAGATCTTATCGGTTGAACCTTAGTGTCAAGGATTCATATAATCCCGTATGTTATTTCCTTTGTCCTTCGGTATGTTACTTGCTCGAGATTCGATCGTCGGTATCCGCATACCTATTTCAATCTCATTACCGTCAAGTCTCTTTACTCGTTTCGCAATACAAGATCCCGTGACTTACACTTAGTTACATTTCTTGCAAGGCTTGTGGGCGATGTTGTATTACCGAGTGGGCCCCGAGATACCTTTCCATCACACGGAGTGACAAATCCCAGTCTTGATCCATACTAACTCAACGGACACCTTCGGAGATACCTCTAGAGTACCTTTATAGTCACCCAGTTACGTTGTGACGTTTGATACACACAAGGTATTCCTCCGATGCCAGTGGGTTATATGAACTCATGGTCATAGGAATAAATACTTGACATGCAGAAAACAATAGCAATAAAATGACACGATCAATATGCTACGTATATAATTTGGGTCTTGTCCATCACATGATTCTCCTAATGATGTGACCCCGTTAGCAAGTGACAACACTTACCTATGGCCAGGAAACCTTGACCATCTTTGATCAACGAACTAGTCAACTAGAGGCTTACTATGGATAGTGTGTTGTCTATGTATCCACACATGTATTTGAGTTTCCAATCAATACAATTCTAGCATGGATAATAAACGATTATTATGAACAAGGAAATATAATAATAACTAATTTATTATTGCCTCTAGGTCATATTTCCAACAAAGACAGAATGGCTCTCACCCACTCCATGCCTCCTCCTGCATCATAGGGCGCCAGGGCAGGGCACGTGTTCCTCCTCCAGCTCCGCCACCGGGCGAGGACAATGGGCAGGACCATGGCGCGCACGTGCCAGAGCCGTCCCATGGAGCGTCTTCTCCACCTCATGTGAACCCGAGCTGTGACATCATCCAGTGGGCACAGCCCGACGCGCGTGTGCTCCTCGAGCGGTAGCACGAGCGCCAACACCGCACCCTCAATGACGTCGTTGTTGTTGGGAGTCACAATTGTGACGCTCTCGCTGGGGGCGCTCCTTCTTGCAGCGGGGGCTTTCGTGCCTTCACCCGAGAGCTGCGACGTGCGGTGTGGCCCACACCCTTCAAGCCGGAGCTACCTCCCCGCTACAATAACCCCAAATCCCATGGAGTTTCTGCAGCTCTATGTCATCAACATCGAAGGTGTTGTCGGTGAGGACAAGGTCATGTCGTAATGGTTCTCCATGGCCCTCAAAGATGAGCATGCTCATGGGTGATGAACCTCCCTCAGGGCTCCATCTTTTCACGGTCCGAGTTGTGCACAGAGTTCGTCACCAACTTCAAGGGCATGTATTATAAGTCTCCAACGTATCTATAATATTTTATTGTTCCATGCTGATATATTATCATTCCAGAATACTTTTGGGGTATTTATTTACCAATTTATATTATTTTTGTGCACTAACCTATTGACCCAATGCCTAGTGACGGTTGTTGTTTTCTACATCTTTTCACTTTTTAGGTTTTCCATACCAAACGGAGTCTAATCGCCCTGAAACTTTTTGGTGATTTTTTCTCGACCAAAAAAATACCAACGATCATCGGAAGAAGGCTGGAGGCCTCACGAGGGGCCCAAAAGGCAACATGGTGTGGCCTGGGGGCGCCTTGATGGCTTGTGCCTCCCTCACGGCCCTCCCAACTTCGTTTTCTAGCTTATAAATCCTCACCTAGCCAAAAAACATTAGATAGAGCCACGAAACACTTTTTACGCTGTCGCAAGTCTCTTCATCAACCTTGTTGCCCTCACGATGGAGCTCCATTCCGGCTCCCTGGCGGAGGGGGATCAATCACGAAGGACCTCTTCATCAACCTTGTTGCCCTCAAGATGACGTGTGAGTAGTTCAGCACACACCTATGGGTCGATAGGCAGCACCTAGATGGAAATCTCTCTCTTTTTAATCTTCAATACAATGATCACTGCATCTTCGCTTTGATCCATATGATGTAATTCCTTTTGTGTGGTGCGTTAGTTGGGATCCTATGAATTGTGAGTTTATGTTCAAATTATTGATCATAAATATTTGAGTCTCCTATGAAAACTTATATGATTCTTATGTTTATGATTATGATAGCTTCGTAATTCTCTCTGACCTATTGACATAGTTTGGCCAACTAGATCGATATTGCTTCGATGAGAGAGGCACGTTGTAGTAGGTTCAACCTCGTGAATTTCTATATCCTAGTGACAAAAGGGGACAAGATGTGTCTTTGTTTTGCCGCTATTAAGGATAAAATGATGGGGTTAATTCATATTGCTTGAGTTTACTTTGTCTACATCATGTCATTGTTCTCCATGCATTACTCTGTTTTACTTAATACTCTAGATGCATGTTGGATAGCGGTCGATGAGTGGAGTAATAGTAATAGGTGCAGGCAGGAGTCGGCCTATTTGTATATGGATGTGATGCCTATATACACATGATTATTGCCGTGAATATTGTATAATTATCCGCTGTTCTTTTAGTTCCCCAACAGTAATTTGTTTACCCAGCGTATGCTATTTTTCACGAGAGATGCCATTAGGGAAAACTATGGCTCCCCGGTCTCTTCACAACATATTCATAAATCCTTCAATACATTTCTGCCATTTATTTATTTTTTATCTTGCTATCTACAATTATCTACACACCACACTTGGTTGCCTACAACAAGACAAGAGGATTGACAACCCTCTTGCCCGCGTTAGGTCCAAGTTGTTTGTTCTTTTGTGTGCAGCCGCTGAAGATGGTTATGATTGATATTCCTATTGGTTCGATAAACCATGGCTTCATATCATAGGGAAATACTTACCCACATTTTGTTGCCATAACCCGTTCCTCTTCAAAGAAAACCCAACGCAGATCGCAACTATCAATGTACAAGCACCCTCTCACCCTCAACGGCTTGTGCATTATGTGCCATCGGTCGGGCGAGACCCTCCGCAAGTACGTCCAGCGCCTTCAGCCAGGTTCGCAACAAGATCCCGTGGGCTTCAGACACGGTGATCATACCTGCGTTCTCCTCTGGCATCACGGGCATCAGAATGCTAGAGAAACTCGCCATAAACGACGAGCTTGACACCGTCGCCACACTTTTCAACCTCGCCGATCGGTGCGCGAAGGTCGAAGATGGTCGCCTCTTCGCCCACAACAATCCAGACGCATCTCTCGACTTTTCCAAGGCCAAGAAGAAGGACATCAAGCATCAAGGCCCAACCGTTCTTGCGGTGGAGCCCGAGCAGAAGCGCGGGCGTGACCGCAAGGAAGTATCCAGGAAGCCCTTCTGCGCCTACCACAACCCAAGCTCCCACAACACTTAAGACAACCACGAGATCACGCTACTCCGCGAGTAGGGGCAGAGACTTTGCCCCAACCACAACAATCATGGCATGGGCTGTAGCGGTGGCCGCAAAGGTGGCCGCTGGGGAGATTGCACCAAGAACAACGGCAACAACAACAACCACCAAGGTTGGCGGCATTCACCGCAGCACGCCAACCCTTAGACCAACGACGTCCCTCCGTGCCCCAACACAATAACCGCTACCTGTCCAACGAGGATGTTGGGGGCTTCTAGGAACCTCGAGTGATGGCATGTGACAGCCCGAGACCGACACTCCAAAAGATTCCCTTTTTATCCCGTTGCCGCTGTGCGATTATATTATCCATCGCATTCATCATCGCATCATCCGCATTGCATCGGCACTTAGTTGCCACCAATTTTCAAAACTTGCATCCATTATTAGTTGCTGTTTCTCTCCGTTATCGTCATTGACCGTTTCGGGACCAACCACACACGCACGCGTCCACGGCAATGTTAAAATATTATTTTTAAAAGTGTGTACAAAACTTTCTCAGATTGGGTTGAAACTTGGCGTGCGGTCTTATTTTATGTAGGTAGGCCGCCTCCCAAATTTCATCACAATCGGAGTCCGTTTGATACCCAAACGGTCGACCGTAGAGGCACCATCATCGATTTATCGTCGGATGTTTTTTTTGGTGTTTAAAATCTCGTGGCCTGGCCGCAAACTTCCCTCTCTTCCCCACCTAGCCTATTCTACACAAACACTAAACTATAACCTAGCCCCTAGCCATCGTCGGAGCCGTCCAATCGCGATCATGCGGTCCGAATTTGGACGAAATATGTAATCCCTAGCCCCCTGTAAATAAATAGACAACTAAACCAGCCTCTCCTCAAAATTTGTGCTAACCCTAACCTTAACCGCAGCTCTCTCCCACCCCCTCTCTCCTCCCAGCTGCCGGGAGCACTCAGGCATGGATCTGGCCCGCCTCAGCCCATCCGAACCCGACCCAGCCGACCGTGCCGCCGCCCAAGCCCCTGCCTCGTTCATTGATGACCCACAATTATAGGGGATCAATCGTAGTCCTTTTGATAAGTAAGAGTGTCGAACCCAACAAGGAGGAGAAGGCTCTGATAAACGGTTTTCAGCAAGGTAATAACTGCAAGCACTGAAAGTAGCGGTAACAAGTGATGGTGTAGTGAGGTGAAACATAGCAAGCAAAAATTCACAAGTAACAAGTAGTAGAAACGGTGCAGCAATTGGCCCAATCCCTTTTGTAGCAAGGGACAAGCCTGAAGAAAGTCTTATAAGAGGAAAAACGCTCCCGAGGACACACGGGAATTTCTTTTATGCTAGTTTCATCATGTTCATATGATCCGTGTTCGGTACTTTGATAGTTTGATATGTGGGTGGACCGGTGCTTGGGTACTGTCCTTACTTGGACAAGCATCCCACTTATGATTAACCCCTCTCGCAAGCATCCGCAACTACGAAAGAAGAATTAAGACAACGTCTAACCATAGCATTAAACTAGTGGATCCAAATCAGCCCCTTATGAAGCAACGCATAGACTGGGGTTTAAGCTTCTGTTACTCCAGCAACCCATCATCTACTTACTACTCCCCAATGCCTTCCTCTAGGACCAAATATGGTGAAGTGTTATGTAGTCGACGTTCACATAACACCACTAGAGGAAAAACAACATACATCATATCAAAATGCCGAACGAATACCAAATTCACATGACTATTATCAGCATGACTTATCCCATGTCCTCAGGAACAAAAGTAACTACTCACAAAACATAATCATAATCATGATCAGAGGTGTACTGAATAGCATCAAGGATCTGAACATAAACTCTTCCACCAAGTAATCCAACTAGCATCAACTACAAAGAGTAATCAACACTACTAGCAACCTTACAAGTACCAATCGGAGTCGCGAGATGGAGATTGGTTACAAGAGATGAACTAGGGATTGGAGAGGAGATGGTGCTGATGAAGATGTTGATGGAGATGACTCCCCTCCGACGAGAGGAGTGTTGGTGATGACGATCGCGATGATTTCCCCCTCCGGGAGGGAAGTTTCCCCGGCAGGATCGTCCTACCGGAGCTCTAGATTGGATCTGCTCAAGTTCCGCCTCGTGGCGGTGGAGAATCCACGAAAAAGCTCCACCATAATTTTTTTCCAGACAAAACTCTTCATATAGAAAAAGAGGGGGGCCAGTGGGCCACCAGGGTGCCCACAAGCCCTGTTGCCGCGGCCAGGGGGTAGGCCGCGGCAACCAGGCTTGTGGGCCCCTGGTTGCTCCCCTCTGACACTTCTTTCGCCCTGTATTTTTTATAAATTCCAAAAAAAATCCACGTTGATTTTCAACGCATTTGGAGTTGCGCAGAATAGAGGACTCAGACTTTCTCCTTTTCCAGTCCAGAATTCCAGCTGCCGGTATTCTCCCTCTTCAAATAAACCTTGCAAAATAAGAGAGAAAAGGCATAAGTAAGGTTCCACAAAGTAATATAACAGTCCATAAAGCGATAAATATCAACATGAAAGCATGATGGAAAATGGACGTATCAACTCTCCCAAGCTTAGACCTCGCTCGTCCTCAAGCGAAAACCAAGACCCAAAACATGTCCACATGTTTAGGGATGAAGGTGTCGATAAACATAATACAGACATGAGGGCATCATGATCTCACATAGAACAGCAATACATCATAGAGATTCTTATGGGAAAGTAACAATTCCATCACAAAGCAAAGTATGAAGCAAAAACCTTACCGAGAAGTAGCCAACAACAGTCCATAGTCATTGAAGCAATTGCAATTTATCATATTATCAGAAAGAGTCCAATAAGAGCTTGTAAGGCAAATTCACATACTCAATCATCTCTTTTCTTTTCCACAATTGTTACAACTCACATGGTACTCATGGTATCAAAGTTTCAGTCAGACACAGAGAAAGATAAGGGCTTATAGTTTGGCCTCCCAACTATTTACCTCAAGGGTAAAGTCAACAATAATAAAGCATAAGTACTCTCCTCCAAGTTGATATATGAATGTATATCTTTCCCAAGCATATGACGTTCACCAAGAAAAAGGCTAGATAAGGAATTGGTGAAGATCACCATGACTCTTACAAGGGCAGAAAGTAAAGGTACAAGATAGGCCCTTCGCAGAGGGAAGCATAGGTTGTCATGCGCTTTTGAGGTTTGGATGCGTGTCCTCTTAGTGCGGAGGAACGTCACTTTATATTGCCTCCTGTGACAAAGAACTTTATTATGCAGTCTGTCGCTTTTTTGTCTTCCTCATCACAGGTTCGTACAAAGCTTATTTTCCACACACTAATAGATCATGCATATTAGAGAGCAATTTTTATTGCTTGCACCGATGACAACTTACTTGAGGGATCTCATTCAATCCATAGGTAGGTATGGTGGACACTCATGGCAAAACTGGGTTGAAGGTCTATGGATGCACAAGTAGTATCTCTACTTGGTGCGGGAGTTTTGGCTAATATGAGGTGGAAGCAGTCGTCACATGCTAAGGGATCTCTAATCATATAACATTGTTTGGAACCAAGCAAACACAATTCATTATGTTGTCTTCCTTGTCCAACATCTACTTCTAAGCATGTTATAGTTTGGTGAGTGCTCACAATTATAGAAAGTGTCTAAGATGATATATATATGTGAACCTCTCTTTCCTTATTACTTCTTATTAATTGCAACAATGACTGGGGTTTATGTTGGTCTATTCTCAACAAGTTTCAATCATCATACTTGTTATATGTGAAGCTAGCACTTTTCGGAGGATCATCTCATGATCTTTCATGCTATCGTTCTTTTCATACTTTTGATCACGACACAAAGCAAAGCCCTTAACTAACATACTCTTTATTATATAGCTCGCAAGCTCGAATACATCGGGGGAGACACAAGGCAAAAGACTCAAACTAAACACTAAAGACTTAAATCACTAAGAGAAGAAATAAAAACTAAAAAGGAAAGAACTAAAACAAAGGTAAAAGCAAAATATATAAAGGTGATATGATACCAGGGCAACTCTACCAAGCTTGGCATAAGCCAAGGGGATTTCCCATACCGATGCTTAGTTGTCTTCCTTTGGTGGTGATGGTGGTGGTGCTGTTCAAGTAGTTTGATCCTCCGTCTTCCAAGGCATAGGTGCTCCATCATGGCAGGATGAACGAGTCGCCGAAATCCTCAAATCTGCAGCCAACCGTATTGATTTAAATCTATACTCACACTCACAGTTTTGGTTCTGTAGGTCATAGATCTGGCCCTGGAGTTGATCAACCCTGTCATAGAGCCTGGAGAGGTGCTTCCCAATGTCAATGGCATCCATCTTGTGATTGTTGGTGAATTCCGTGATCATCATGTGGTTGGGGTTGAGTCCACGCTCCACCATCCCTTGGCACTTGAAGACTTGTTGCTCCATTGCTTTGAGCCTCGTCTCCACGCTTCCGGTCTTCTTAGACCCATCAACATCATAGATGTGTAACATCCCCTCACTCATCTTAATAGATTGAGGGTATTTCAGAACTTCCGTGAGGTAGGGATTGATGACCTTCTCGAAGATCTTGTCCTTAGGACCTTTTGGGGAAGTCATGATGGTCTAGATCTGCGACAGAAACAAGCTCGAAACGAAAACAGAGGAAAACTGCGCGATACGGAGATCAAAACCCTCGGGCGTATATATAATGATTTTTTTCTGGACCAGAAGGAGTGCTCCGCAAGAAAACGGAGTCCGGGAGGCACACGAGCTGCCCACAAGCCCTGTTGCCGTGGCCAGGGGGGAGGCCGCGGGAACCAAGCTTGTGGCCGCCTCGTGCACTCTCCGGACTGCTTTTTATTTTTCTCATTTTCCATAAAATCCAAAACGGAGAAAATTTCCTATTGGAAAAGTTTCGGAGTCCAATTACTTACTGAAACAGATACCTCTTGGTTTTCAGGGTCTCGAACAGGCTGATAAACATCTCTTATGTACTCCTCTGGAGTTATGATATTGATGATATTGGTCACAACATTTATGGGAGTACCAGAGAGGTAATGCTTGATTCTTTGCCCGTTTACCACCCTAGGAAAATTGCCTTCCGTGTTATTGATTTTGATGGCACCGGAATGATATACTTCCTCGACAACGTAGGGACCTTCCCATTTAGAGAGAAGCTTGCCTGCGAAGAATCTTAAACGAGAATTGTATAGAAGGACATAATCACCTACATTGAACTCTCGTTTTTGTATTCTTTTATCGTGCCACCTCTTAACCTTTTCCTTGAATAACTTGGCATTCTCATATGCCTGGGCCCTTCATTCATCTAATGAGATGATATCAAACAACCGCTTCTCACCGGCAAGTTTGAAATCGAGGTTGAGCTCTTTGATTGCCCAATAAGCTTTGTGTTCAAGCTCAAGCGGTAAATGACAGGCCTTACCGTAAACCATTTTATACGGTGACATGCCCATGGGATTCATATAAGCAGTCCTATAAGCCCATAGTGCACCTTCAAGTTTGCTAGACCAATTCTTTCGAGATGTATTGATAGTCTTTTGTAAGATCAATTTGATCTCCCTATTACTCAACTCCACTTGACCACTAGACTAAGGATGATAAGGAGATGCAACTCTATGGTTGACATCATACTTAGCGAGCATCTTGCGGAAAACACCATGAATGAAGTGTGAACCGCCATCAGTCATCAGATATCTAGGGACTCCAAATCTTGGGAAAATGACTTCTTTAAGCATCTTAATAGAGGTGTGGTGATCAACATTTTTAGTGGGGATAGCTTCTACCCACTTAGTGACGTAGTCCACAACAACTAAGATGTGAGTGTACCCATTGGAACTCGGGAAGGGTCCCATATAATCAAAGCCCCGGACATCAAATGGTTCAATGACAAGTGAATAGTTCAGAGGCATTTCCTGACGCTTACTGATATTCCCTATTCTTTTGCATTCGTCACAAGACAAGACAAACTTACGGGCATCCTTGAAGAGAGTGGGCCAATAGAAACCCGATTGCAATACCTTATGATGAGTTTTGTCTCCAGCATGGTGTCCTCCGTAAGCCTCGGAATGACACTTCTCCAGGATCTGTCCCTGTTCATGTTCAGGCACACAACGTCTAATAACACCATCTACTCCTTCCTTATAAAGGTGAGGATCATCCCAAAAATAGTGTCTCAAATCAAAGAAGAATTTCTTGTTTTGCTGGTAGGTGAAACTGGGTGGTATGTATTTGGCTACGATATAGTTTGCGTAATCAGCATACCACGGTGCACTATGTGAAGTGCGGATGACATTCAACTGCTCATCAGGAAAGATGTCATCAATAGGTCGTGGGTCCTCAAGGAAATTCTCTAGCCTAGACAAGTTATATGCTACAGGGTTATTAGCACCCTTTCGGTCAACAACGTGCAAATCAAATTCCTGTAGCAGGAGAACCCATCTGATTAGCCTAGGCTTAGCGTCCTTCTTTAATAGCAACATGATCAGAGTGAATAGTGACTTTGCAGTCAACTATATAAGATGTGAACTTTTCACATGCAAACACGACTGCTAAAAACTCCTTCTCCGTAGTGGCATAGTTTCTTTGGGCACTGTCTAGAGTTTTACTAGCGTAGTGAATGACATTCAACTTCTTGTCAACTCTTTGTCCTAGAACAGTACCAACGGCATAATCACTAGCATCACACATGATTTCAAAGGGCAAGTTCCAATCAGGTGGTTGAACAATAGGTGCGGTTATTAAGGCCTTCTTAAGTATTTCGAAAGCTTCCTCACAATCCTCATCAAAAACAAAAGGAACATCCTTCTGCAAGAGGTTGGTAAGAGGCCTAGAAATCTTAGAGAAGTCTTTAATGAACCTGCTATAGAAACCAGCATGACCTAGGAAACTTCGTATACTTCTGATATCTGTGGGGCAAGGCATTTTCTCAATTGCATCAACCTTAGCCTTATCAACTTCAATGCCTTTCTCAGAGATTTTGTGTCCTAAGACGATGCCTTCATTAACCATGAAGTGGCACTTCTCCCAGTTCAAGACGAGGTTGGTATCTTTGCATCTCTGTAAGACTCGATCAAGGTTGCTGAGGCAATCATCAAAGAAAGAACCGTAAACGAAGAAATCATCCATGAAAACCTCAACAATATTTTCACAAAAGTCAGAGAATATAGCCATCATACATCTTTGAAAGGTGGCAGGTGCATTGCACAAGCCAAAAGACATGCGTCTATAAGCGATGGTACCGAAGGGGCATGTGAAGGTGGTTTTCTCTTGATCAGATTATGCAACAGTTATTTGCGAGAAACCTGAATAACCGTCTAGAAAGCAGAAGTGTGTGTGTGTTTAGATAGCCTTTCTAGCATCTGGTCGATAAACGGCAAAGGATAATGGTCTTTCCTGGTTACCTTGTTCAGTTTCCGGATGTGTATCACCATCCTATAGCCCGTAATAATCCTCTGTGGGATTAGTTCATTCTTATCATTAGGAACGCCGGTGATACCTCCCTTCTTAGGTACGCAATGTACTGGACTTACCCAATCACTATGAGCAACAGGATAAATGATTCCTGCTTCCAGAAGCTTCAATATTTCTTTTCTCACAACCTCTTCATCCTCGGATTTAATCTCCATTGATGATCAACAACTGGCTTAGAATCAGGATCGGTTTTAATCTTGTGCTGACATAGAGTGGGACTAATACCCTCAAGATCATCAAGAGTATATCCAATAGCAGCACGGTGCTTCCTCAAAGTTTTTAATAACTTCTTATCTTCGTGATTCGAGAGGTGAGCACTAATAATAACAGGATATATCTCCTTCTCATCAAGATAGGCATACTTAAGAGTATCTGGTAACTGTTTCAGCTCGAACACAGGATCACCCTTTGGTGGGGGAGGATCCCCAAGCTGTTCAACAGGCAGATTATTTTTGAGAATAGGATATTGTTCTAAGACAATTTTATCTATCTCATCTCTTTCATCCATATGGATATCATTTTCATGCTCTAGCAGATATTGCTCTAAAGGATCCGTAGGAGGTACGACAATAGAGGCAAGAGCAATGATTTCATCCCTACCAGACGACTCTTTTTCATGGGGTTGTCTCCCAAACTTGGAGAAGTTAAATTCATGAGACACACCCTCGAAACTAACAGTGACAGTCTGTTTAATGCAATCAAAGTGAGCATTGACGGTGTTGAGCAAGGGTCTACCAAATATGATGGGACAAAAGCTATCTTGTGCAGTAGCAAGGACGAGGAAATCAGTAGGATACTTCGTCTTACCACACAGGACTTCTACGTCTCTCACAATTCCCAGAGGGCAGATAGTGTCTCTATTAGCTAGCATAATAGTGACATCGATGGGTTCTAACTCAGCAGGTGCAGTCTCATCTTTGATTTCATCATATAGGGAACGGGGTATTGCACTAACATTAGCACCCGTATCACATAAACCATGGTAACAGCGATCTCCTATCTTGACAGAAACAACGGGCAGGCCAACTACAGGTCCGTATTTGTCTTTCGCGTGAGGTTTAGCTATTCTAGCGGAGTCCTCAGAGAATTTGATAACATGCCCATCTATGTCTTTGATAATAGCAACACTAGGTTCAACTCTAATTTCCTCAGGGGGTGCAAGTGGTCTAATGTAACCCCTACGTATCACAGTTGGAGCTTTAGAATAATCCTTTTTCCTAGCAGGGTAAGGTGGTTTCTCAGCGTAGGCACAAGGAACAATAGGATCACTAAAGGCAATGACTTTCTCCTCAACTAGATTGGGTTTAACTATGTCGATTTCTACAGGAGGATGATACTTAAACCACTTCTCTTTGGGAATATCAACATGAGCAGGAAAGGATTCACATACAGAAGCTACTATCTTAGAGTCAAGTCCATACTTAGCGCTAAAATCTCTAGAAGTGTTTGTTTCAACAAAAGATTTAACGCAATCAAACTGGAAATTCATACCTGTCTCCTTACCTTCTTCCAGCTCCCAATCTTCAGAGTTACGTTTGATTCTTTCCAATAAATTCCACTTGTGGTCAATATCCTTCTTCATAAAAGAACCGGTACAAGAAGTGTCAAGCATGGTACGATCTTCATGAGAAAGCCGAGCATAAAAGTTTTGAGTGATAATCTCTCTCGAGAGCTCATGATTGGGGCATGAATATAGCATGGATTTAAGCCTCCCCCAAGCTTGAGCTATGCTTTCCCTGTCACGAGGCCAAAAGTTATAAATATAATTCCGATCACGATGTACTAAATGCATAGGATAGAAGTTTTGATGAAATTCCAATTTCAACCGATTGTAGTCCCATGATCCAGTATCATCACATAGCCTATACCATGTCAACGCCTTATCCTTCAAAGATAAAGGAAAGACTTTCTTCTTTACCTCATCCTCGGGCAAACCTGCAATCTTAAATAAACCACAAACTTCATCTACATAGATTAGATGCAAGTCTGGATGTGAAGATCCATCTCCAGTAAAAGGTTTAGCCAGCAATTTCTCAAGCATACCCGAAGGAATTTCATAAAAGACATTTTAAGTAGGTACCTCAGGTTGAGGAACAACTCCTCGTGGTTCCGTTCATGGTGAAGATACCCCGAACAAACTCCTCAAAGGAACAGTTTCCATAGTGACAAGTGACAATAAATTTCAGCACACTATATAAATGTTTCCTTACCAAATTCCACTTACCAAAGGCGCTTCCCCTCCCCGGCAATGCCGCCAGAAAAGAGTCTTGATGACCCACAAGTATAGGGGGTCAATCGTAGTCCTTTCGATAAGTAAGAGTGTCGAACCCAACGAGGAGAAGAAGGCTCTAATAAACGGTTTTTAGCAAGGTAATAACTGCAAGCACTGAAAGTAGCGGTAACAAGTGATGGTGTAGTGAGGTGAAACATAGCAAGCGAAAAGTGACAAGTAAAAAGTAGTAGCAACGGTGCAGCAAGTGGCCCAATCCCTTTGGTAGAAAGGGACAAGCCTGAACAAAGTCTTAGAAGAGGAAAAACGCTCCAGAGGTCACATGGAAATTTCTGTCATGCTAGTTTCATCATGTTCATATGATCCGCGTTCATTACTTTGATAGTTTGATATGTGGGTGGACCGGCGGTTGGGTACTGCCCTTACTTGGACAAGCATACCACTTATTATTAACCCCTCTCGCAAGCATCCGCAAGTACGAAAGAAGAATTAAGACAACGTCTAACCATAGCATTAAACTAGTGGATCCAAATCAGCCCCTTACGAAGTAACGCATAGACTGGGGTTTAAGCTTCTGTCACTCCAGCAACCCATCATCTACTTACTACTCCCTAATGCCTTCCTCTAGGCCCAAATATGGTGAAGTGTTATGTAGTCGATGTTCACATAACACCACTAGAGGAAAAACACCGAACGAATACCAAATTCACATGACTATTATCAGCATGACTTATCCCATGTCCTCGGGAACAAAAGTAACTACTCACAAAACATAATCATAATCATGATCAGAGGTGTAATGAATAGCGTCAAGGATCTGAACATAAGCTCATCCACCAAGTAATCCAACTAGCATCAACTACAAAGAGTAATCAACACTACTAGCAACCTTACAAGTACCAATCGGAGTCGCGAGACGGATATTGGTTACAAGAGATGAACTAGGGATTGGAGAGGAGATGGTGCTGATGAAGATGTTGATGGAGATTACTCCCCTCCGACGATAGGAGTGTTGGTGATGACGATGGCGACGATTTCCCCCTCCGGGAGGGAAGTTTCCCCGGCAGGATCGTCCTGCCGGAGCTCTAGATTGGATCTGCTCAAGTTCCGCCTCGTGGCGGCGGAGAATCCACGAAATAGCTCCACCATGATTTTTTTTCGGATGAAACACTTCATATAGAAAAAGAGGGGGGCCAGTGGGCCACCAGGGTGCCCACAAGCCCTGTTGCCGCGGCCAGGGGGGTAGGCCGCGGCAACCAGGCTTGTTTGCCCCTGGTTACTCCCCTTTGACACTTCTTTCGCCTAGTATTTTTCTATAATTTCCAAAAAATCCACGTTGATTTTCAGGACATTTGGAGTTGCGCAGAATAGAGGACTCAGACTTGCTCCTTTTCCAGTCCAGAATTCCAGCAGCGGCCTCCGTTGGGCGAGATCCGCGAGCCCGATTGTCCAGCCCTTCGGCCCCGGGCCACGAAGGTGAGCACTGCGCCACTATTCCTCGCCTAGGTGCGCAATTTAGTTTTGTTGCACCATCGCCCTGTTTAAGCCTCTGTACAAATTCAGCCTGTTAGTTTTTTTAGGTTTTGCAAATTTTGTATTTTCATGAAAAATGCATATTTTCAAACGCCCGTAGTTTTTAAACTGTGCGTCGGATCGTGACAAATTATATATGTAAAACGTGTATACTTTTGCGTAGAATAATATTTTCCAACTCTCATGCATATTTAAAACTGTTAGCTGTGTTGTTTGCATTGGTTTGCGTGTCGGCATGATAGAAATGGTTTAGATCGTAGTTATTTAACCGTAGCTCCGTTGGAGATAAGACATATATGTAAATGGACTAGAACGACGAGTAGAATCACGTGAACCACTTTGTTTTGCCGTTTAACAAACATAAAATGTGGGTAGGATACATATGGACAGTTTTAGATGTTAACACATGGGGTCAGTTCGGAGATGCTATGTCGTTTCGTGCCTCATTTAAAATGCCTAGATAGGTAGATTATTTGTGCTTCACCTTGTTCCATGTTTAAAAACCTTTAATATTGCCGTGTAAATAAATGGGAGTGAACTAAAAAATTAAATGTGGAGTTCTGTCAATATGTAACTCGTTGCATATTGAGCTTCACTTAATGCGTAACATTTGACTGTTGTGAATTGCCATGCCCCGCCTTGCATATTTGAAACTGATCATGCATCTTATGTGAATTGCATCATGTCGTGTATGTTTCGTGGTGAATATCATGTGTTGATTCTTTTCTAGTTTGCTTCGTCTCGATAGAGTTCCGCAAACGTGTCGGAATGTGAGGATCCGTTCGACTACGTCGGTTCGTGTGCTTCACGGATTCGTTCTTCTTCCAAGTGGGATCTCAGGCAAGATGATCATTTCCCTAGATACCATTACTAACATTGCCCTGCTAGTTGTTTTGTTTCTGTCGCTATGTGTCACTGCCTACCACCTGTTAAATGTCAGCCTCCCAACATTGCCATGAAAACCTCTAACCTTTTCCACAACCCAGCAAACCATTGTTTGGCTATGTTACCGCTTGCTCAACCTTTTGTTAGCGTTGCTAGTTGCAGGTGCATTTGCTTACATGTGCCAATATGGGTCCCTTGTTATATCATCATATTAATTCTATTTAATTAATTCACCTATATACTTGGTAAAAGGTGGAATGCTTGGCCTTCTAGCCTGGTGTTTTGTTCCACCTTTGTCGCCTTAGTTTCATCTACCGGTGTTATCACTACAGGAATCAGCTTCTTTGCCATCTGCCATCACAAACGGCAAAGAGTAAATCCCGGACGGCAAAGATAATATCACAGACGGCAAAGAATCTCACGGCCGGCAAAATTTCCGCGTCAGCCTACGACGACATCGTACCATCTTTGCCGTCTGTCTCCCCAAAGCGGACGACAAAGAGCTTTGCCGTCAACTTTTCATAGGAGCAGTCGGCAAAGTGATCGAGACGGCAGCCGACAGGCGTTGCCTCTGTTAGGGGCTAATGGAGGCTTTGCCGTCTGCTTCGCCCTCTTCTTTTCCGTCTGCCTCCCCCCTCTTCTTTGTCGTGTGCCTCCTCCTCTTCCCCCCCTCCACTCTTTGACGTCTGCCTACCCCTCCCCCCTCCTCTGTGCCCTCTTCTTTGCCGTCTGCTCCCCTGGAAGTAGACGATAAAGATACTATATGGCCAGCTGCTACCGCCCAGGTTGCACAGCTGGGCGCCACATGGCACCTTTGCCATCGGCCAGCTGACGGCAAAGGCCTTCGCCATCAGCTGGCAGACGGCAAAGAGCCTATATTGTCACATTTATGTTTATTTTTTCTATTTCACAGCACATATACATATAATTCATAGCACATATATGATAAATAGGTCACAACACATATATGATATACATATGAAGCTCATCAATGCCATTTGTTCATAAACTTACATCCCATATATCAAAATAACCAACACATACAAAGTTTCATCCATATATACATACATATAGTTGCACATATATTGTTCATCCATATATACATATACATATAGTTCCACATTGTCCATCAACTCAAATAAAAACGGAAACTAAAACACTCCAATGCCAGCTTCCATGCATGTAGTACATCCAATCTGCAAAATGGGAATAAGAAAGTCAGAAGAAGAAGAAGAACAACATATATATGACAAATAAGCTAAATTGAATAAGAAAGAGAAGAAGGAAGAAGAGAAAGAGGAGAAGAAAAACAAGAAGGAGGAGGAGGAGGAGGAGGAGGAGGAGGGGAAGGGGAAGGAGAAGGAGAAGGAGGAGGAGAAGAAGAAAAAAGAAGAGAAGGAGAAGGAGAAGAAGGAGGAGAAGAAGGAGGACAGAAGAAGAAGGAGAAGGAGGGCTCCTTCTCCTTCTTCTCCTCCTTCTCCTTCTTCTTCTCTTCTTCTCCTCCTCCTCCTTCTTCTTCTCCTTCTCCTTCTCCTTCTCTTCTTCTCTTCTTCTTCTTCTTCTTCTTCCTTCTTTTCATTTCTCCTCTTCTCCTCTTCTTGGAGCTAAATTAGCTAAGTATGTCTTTTTGGAGCTAAATGGGCTAATTATGTCATTATAGAGGAAAACAAGCTAAGTATGTAATATTAATGAGCTAACCAAGGTTCTTACGCCATTTTGAGCTTATAATGTCTTTTAGGAGCTAAATGGGCTAATTATATCATTGTTGGGGGGAAATTAAGGCAAGGAGAATATGAAAGAGGAGAATAAAGAGGAGGAGGAGGAGAAGAAGAATAAATAAAGAAGAAGGAGGAGAAGAAGGAGGAGGAGGAGGAGGAGAAGGACTAGAAGGTCCTTGGCCTTCTCCTCCTTCTCCTCCTCCTCCTCCTCCTCCTCCTCCTTCTTCTTCTCTTCTTCTTCTTCTTCTTCTTTCTTTTCATTTTTCCTATTTCTTCTCCTCTTCTCCTCTTCTTGGAGCGAAATTAGCTAACTATGTCTTTTGGAGCTAAATGGGCTAATTATCCCATTTTAGAGGAAAACAAGCTAAGTATATAATATTAATGAGCTAACCAAGGTTCTTATGCCATTTTGAGGTTATTACGGCATTTTGGAGCTAAATGGGCTAATTATGTCATTGTTGGGGAAATTAAGGCAAGGAGAATATGAAATAGGAGAAGAAAGAGGAGGAGGAGAAGAAGAAGAAGAAATAAAGAAGAAGGAGGAGAAGGAGGAGGAAGAGGAGAAGGACTAGAAGGTCCTTGGCTTTCTCCTCCT
Organism: Hordeum vulgare subsp. vulgare; assembly: GCF_904849725.1. Classification (NCBI taxonomy): domain Eukaryota; kingdom Viridiplantae; phylum Streptophyta; class Magnoliopsida; order Poales; family Poaceae; genus Hordeum; species Hordeum vulgare. The sequence goes on from NC_058519.1 coordinate 366,804,725, forward strand.
TCTCCTCCTCTTCCTCCTTCTCCTTCTTCTCTTCTTCTTCTTCTTCTTTCTTTTCATTTTTCCTATTTCTTCTCCTCTTCTCCTCTTCTTGGAGCTAAATTAGCGAAGTATGTCTTTTTGGAGCTAAATGGGCTAATTATCTCATTTTAGAGGAAAACAAGCTAAGTATATAATATTAATGTGCTAACCAAGGTTCTTACGCCATTTTGAGCTTATTATGGCATTTTGGAGCTAAATGGGCTAATTATGTCATTGTTGGGGAAATTAAGGCAAGGAGAATATGAAAGAGAAGAAGAAAGAGGAGGAGGAGGAGAAGAAGAAGAAATAAAGAAGAAGGAGGAGAAGGAGGAGGAGGAGGAGGAGAAGGACTAGAAGGTCCTTAGCCTTCTCCTCCTTCTCCTCCTCCTCCTCCTCCTTCTCCTTCTTCTCCTCCTCCTTCTTCTCCTTCTCCTTCTCTTCTCTTTCTCTTGTTCTTTTTGTTCTTCCTTTTCATTTCTCCTCTTCTCCTCTTCTTGGAGCTAAATTAGCTAACTATGTCTTTTTGGACCTAAATGGGCTAATTATCTCATTTTAGAGGAAAACAAGCTAAGTATATAATACTAATGAGCTTACCAAGGTTCTTATGCCATTTTGAGCTTATTATGGCATTTTGGAGCTAAATGGGCTAATTATGTCATTGTTGGGGAAATTAAGGCAAGGAGAATATGAAAGAGGAGAAGAAAGAGGAGGAGGAGGAGAAGAAGAAGAAATAAATAAGGAGGAGAAGGAGGAGGAGGAGAAGTACTAGAAGGTCCTTGGCCTTCTCCTCCTTCTCCTTCTCCTCCTCCCCCTCCTTCTCCTTGTTCTCCTCCTCCTTCTTCTCCTTCTCCTTCTCTTCTCTTTCTCTTCTTATTTTTGTTCTTCCTTTTCATTTCTCCTATTCTCCTCTTCTTGGAGCTAAATTAGCTAACTATGTCTTTTTGGAGCTAAATGGGCTAATTATCCCATTTTAGAGGAAAACAAGCTAAGTATATAATATTAATGAGCTAACCAAGGTTCTTATGCCATTTTGAGGTTATTATGGCATTTTGGAGCTAAATGGGCTGATTATGTCATTGTTGGGGAAATTAAGGCAAGGAGAATATGAAATAGGAGAAGAAAGAGGAGGAGAAGAAGAAGAAGAAGAAATAAAGAAGAAGGAGGAGAAGGAGGAGGAGGAGGAGAAGGAATAGAAGGTCCTTGGCCTTCTCCTCCTCCTCCTCCTCCTTCTCCTTCTTCTCTCCTTCTTCTTCTTCTTTCTTTTTTATTTTTCCTATTTCTTCTCCTCTTCTTGGAGCTAAATTAGATAACTATGTCTTTTTGGAGTTAAATGGACCAATTATCTCATTTTAGAGGAAAACAAGCTAAGTATATAATATTAATGAGCTAACCAAGGTTCTTATGCCATTTTGAGCTTATTATGGCATTTTGGAAATAAATGGGCTAATTATGTCATTGTTGGGGAAATTAAGGCAAGGAGAATATGACAGAGGAGAAGAAAGAGGAGGAGTAGGAGAAGAAGAAGAAATAAAGGAGAAGGAGGAGAAGCAGGAGGAGGAGGAGAAGGACTAGAAGGTCCTTGGCCTTCTCCTCCTTCTTCTCCTCCTCCTCCTCCTCCTCCTCCTCCTACTTCTTCTCTTCTTCTTCTTCTTACTTATTTTCATTTTTCCTATTTCTTCTCCTCTTCTTGGAGCTAAATTATCTAACTATGTCTTTTTGGAGCTAAATGGGCTAATTATGTCATTGTTGGGGAAATTAAGGCAAGGAGAATATGAAAGAGGAGAAGAAAACTTACCGTAGTGGTCATCAAGGAGGAGAAACACCTGGAGAAGGGTCGTGCGATGCCTCTCGGGAGTTATTATGCACAATAGATATTTTGCAATGTCTCAGTTAGCATGATGACACTCAATTATTAATACTAGTTTATAATGAAACTCACCGTGCCAATCGAAGAGAAGACGGGCATCGGCGGAGGGACTTGACCGCTCTTCTCGCACAGACCCTGAAGAGTGGGTCGTATTAGTTAGTAATGAACCAGACATTACACACATGATTTGGCTAATGTGAAAAAAACTTACCACGAAAAGCTCGTACAGGGCCCATTTACCCGCCTCATTCCGGGACCTCTCCTCCTCAATCAATCGTGCCGTGGTCTGGTCCCTCTCATCAAGAGCAGCCTGACTTGCCAATCTCTCTTTCTCAAGAGAAGCCTCAAGAGAAGCCTGGCTTGCCAATCTCTCTTTCTCAAGAGCATCCTGGTTTGCCAATCTCTTTTTCCGAAGAGGAGCCTGAAACACCATTCCTCGTTACCACAGTAATGATCTATGGTGACACACATAATGAAATGGATGAAAGTGTTCTTAGTCCGTAGAACTAACCTCGATGGCAAGATCGACTGGCCGTGGACAACGCATTATCTCAGGACAGCTGCTCGACTGGCGCGCCTTGATCTCCGGGAGAGTGAGTGGACAACGTATTATCCCATCTCCAATGTCTATCGAGCCCTCGGGCATCCCGCCACCAGATATCATCACCAGCTCTGGATCCAAAGGTTCCTGGATGGGTTAAAGTCATGCCCTTTCGTAGCCTTCCCCGTGTCCCTGTATGCCACGAGCTTCTGGTGGGATGATATGTTGGTGAAGTTATTGGGATCATCTAGGCCAGACTCAGAGAATGCCTTCGCCTTCTTGTACGAGGCAGTATGGGCCATGCCATAAAGGTCGTACAAGTGTGGCATCTCCGTCTTATTGTGACGCGCCTAAAAGAGAGGAACAAAATATTAGCATGAAGAATGAATTGCATGAATCATGAAGGAAATCACATACCCAGTTTCGTCCGAACTGAAGTAAGCTGGTGCTGCCTTGAGGGTGTGGCACACCAACCATTTGGCTACGCCGATCCTTCGCATTCTCGTGGACGGCTCTCCAGCTGCCTGTGCACCACTCATCAACCAATGCCTCCCAACAATCCATCTTATCCGCACACCATCTCGGGGGCACGTGTAAGTTATTAGAAAGAATTTTCAGCGCTACGCCTATGAATGAAATCAAGAAAACTACATAGAAGGACTTAAGAATAGGTAATTACCTTCATGTATTGCTCCTTCTTCAGAAACTTTCCGCGGCAATCCTTCTTTTGCTTCTTAATACCACGCATGGCGTAGTAATCTCGAATAGCCTGCGGCCGAGCCTCGTGGCGCAAGTTCTGTAGTAAACGCCTACACTCGGCCTCGAGAACCCTGGCCGCCTTCTCCTCATATCCATCCTCACACCTATAGCAGGTCTGCAATCAAACGTGAAAACACCGATTAGTACAATAATTAGCTATATTGTTAATTTTAGATTCTGTAAAAGGATAATTTACCCAAAAGCTCTTGATCACCATCTCGGCCCTCGTGTGGCACAAGATACCATCTATAATCTCCTCCGACGGGGCCTGCGCAGCCTGGTGGTGCTCCCAGGAAAAATCCTAGTGTAGGAACCTGACCCTCACCACGCAACGTGACAAACCCCGGGAAATTTGTCCGACAAAGCACACCAAGGACGGAGTTTGGCCTGTGGACTCCAAGAGGGTGTACCCATCCCCTGCAGTATGATAAGGTCAACGCATTAGATAGTTGAACAAACTTGAAGGAAAAGGCTAAAAAAGTGTAAATGTACTTACCTATCTCCTTCAAGTTTACTCACCGGCCTCTGCTCGCGGGTAGCCGGCGCGACCGGGAGACGTGTACTACCACTCTTGTACACGGTGGCCCCGTCCACCTGCACATCGCCCTCACTATCCGTAAGCTCATCCCCGCCATCCCCGCCCCCTGAGCCACCCGGACCCTCGGTCCAATCCGGCAACTCAGTACGATCCGGCTAGGTCTCCCATCCAGGCCTCTCCACGTCGGGTGAAGCCTCCGGAACCGTAGTCTCATGGGCCGAATGCACCTCGACCCAAGGCTCCTCCTGGACGGGAGTCTCATGGGACGAATGCCCGTCAACACGAGGCTCCTGGAACGGAGTCCCCGTAGCCTCCTCCGCAAACGGGTCGACCATATAGTCCTATGCTCGGGTGAAAGAGAAGGACGGCTCAACAGTCCTCCTGGATCTTCCGCGGCCACCACCTCTCCCTGTACCCTTCCCCTTCTTCCCTACCCGACCATCACCTCTCCCAGTGGGCAATGCCGTCGACGAAGAAGAACCCATGGGTGGTGTCGACAGACTGTCTGCCAAGGCTCTACGGAGAGATAGGGGTGGAAGGGAAGTACCATCCCTCGTGCGGGGTGCCTGGGAAGAACCCGTCGAGCGATCTGGACCAGCGCCCACCATCTTTCCACACCTGGTGACCTGCCATGATAAAGATTAAAAGAAATTAGTACAACATAAAAAAAATTGAATAACTGACATGAGTAATAATATGTACATGAATAATAAAGATTAAAATATATTTAATTTAAGTTGTGAATCTTACAAACTAATAATCATCATCAATAAATGCATCATCATCATCACTATCACGCATGTCTTCATGAATGACGTGCTCGTCGGGTTCAACGGCGTGAAGTTGTGAAAGGCCTTCCTTTAATCGTTGAAGCATTGATAGGTCATCCGCATCAGTAACCTCTACGAGTTCCAGGTCTTCTGGTTCCGGCTCAGGGCTGGAGTCGGATTCATTGTCGCTGTCTACTTCCATGTTCTTGAGTGAAGCACGGCGGTTCTTAAAATGTTTCTTAGAAAGACGTGTTTCTTGGAAGAATTCTCCATCATATGTGTCTGGGTTAATGTGAGGTTCATAATCCTGTTCATTTGGGAGAGGTGGTCTGGCATGTGGCGGCACTTCATAAACAACATACCAACCTTCTAGATTCTAATCCGTTTGGCATGCCCACGGTAGATAGAAAACTTGGGTGGCCTGTTGAGCCGTAATATAGACATCGGGAACATCTAAATGGGTGTTTGGATTGATTTCGGCTAGTCCTATATGTTCATGAGTCCTTCTAGTCTTCTTCGGGTGGAACCAATAACATTTGAAGACTACGACGTTCGGTGGGTTTTCACCATAGAATTGAAGTACATAAATTGCTACAACTCTTCCATAATACTCGATAACACCTTCGCCGATAGTAGAGTCACCACAATTTGTAGATTTCGGGTCGGGCATAGATAGCTCTTTGTCAAAGGTATGAAAGAGATACCCGTTGAAGATATACAACGAAATGTTCCGCCATTCTTCGATATCCAACGTTATTGGTTTCGAAGCACCGGATGGTGCGAGCTTCCCTTTGAATAGGCTGAGGTTGGACCCACCTTTTTAGGGTCTGCATCATTGTGCCGAGGCTTCGGATTATGCAAATGATGATTTTTGGCTTCGTAGTGTGCTGTCACAAAGTTTGCCACCTCCTCAGTAATGAATGCCTCAGCCATCGATGCTTCAATTCTACGCTTATTTTTACATTTAGCTCGAAGGGTCTTCTGCATCCTCTCAGTTGCATAGCACCAACGATCTTGCATGGGCCCACCCAATCTTGCCTCGGTCGATAGATGTAAAATCAAATGCTGCATTGGATTAAAGAAGCCCGATGGAAAGATCTTCTCTAACTTGCACAACAACTTCGGTGCAAACTCCTCCATGTCTTCTACCACGCCAGGCGACAATTATTTCGCACAAAGAACATGGAAGAAATAGCTCAGCTCCGCCAGTACTAGCCATTCATCCTCAGGAATAAAGCCACGTAACATGACCGACATTACCCGCTCTAGCCATATGTGCCAATCATGACTCTTGAGACCAAAGATTTTTAATTTTTCAAGACTCGCTCCCCTCTTTAGATTCGCTGCATACCCATCGGGGAACATCAAGTGCATTTTGACCCACAAGATAATTTCCCTCATAGCTGGCCTTCCAAGATTGAACCAGGCCTTTGGCTTCGACCACTTGTGCTTTCCTTTGCCTTCTCGCATGTTTTGTAACGGTCTATGACATAGTGTCTCTTGATCGACTCTAGCCTTAGTATTATCCTTTGTCTTGCCATCTATGTCGAACAATGTACCAAAAATAGCCTTTCCGATATGCTTTTCAGTGTGCATCATGTCGATATTGTGTGGAAGAAGGAGGTCTTTGAAGTAAGGCAGATTCCAGAAGTATGACTTGTGAGTCCAGGCGTGTTTTGAATTATACCCCTTGAAATACCCTGGACGCTCTGGATCAGGCTCAAGGGCGTTTAACTGATACATGATCTGTTGGCCTGTGAACGCAGGTGGTGCCAAGTTTTTGACAACTTTACCTTTGGTAAAGTTCTTCTTGTCTTTTCTGAACTGATGATCAGGATCCAGGAACTATCTATGCAAGTCAAAGCAAGAATACTTCTGACCCTCCCGCAACCAATGAAACTGAAGAGCTGCCTTGCATTGGGGGCACGGGAACCTTCCATGCACACACCATCCAGAGAATAGCGCATACGCTGGCAAGTCATGCATAGAGTACATGTACCACACATGCATTTTGAAGTTTTCTTTTCTAGCGGCATCGTATGTGTTGACCCCATTATCCCAAGCTTCTTCCAATTCATCCTTAGGCGGTTGCAGGTACACATTCATATTCTTCCACGAATAATTGGGCCCTGGAATTATCAACGTCAGAAATATGTTCTTTCTTTGCATAATCTGCTGCAGGGGGGGATTGAGTGGAATGACAAATACAGGCCAACAACTGTATTGGGTTGCCGTCATGCCGAAGGGATTAAAACCATCCATGGTGGCGCAGACTCGAGGATTCCTTGGATCTGCCGCTTTATCCTGATGCAATCCATCGAAATGTTTCCATGCTTCCCCATCCGATGTGTGTACCATCATCTTATTCCCATCCGCATCTAGTTCGGTTCTTTTGCCCAATTTGTGCCAGGTCATCTGTCTGGCTGTCTCTTCGACCATGAAAAGACGTTGAAGTCTTGGTACAATTGGCATATACCGAAGAACACTAACTGCGATTTTGGTCTGCCTCTTCTCACCCATACCGTTGTCTACCACAAGATACCCGCAAGACTAGCAATTGGGACAATAGTCCAAGTGTGCATACTCATTCCTAAATAAGACACATCCTTTCTCACATGCATCTATCTTGTCATAGGGCATCTTAAGTACACGAAGTATTTTGCCCGACTGGTACAGGTTTGCAGGCATGACATGGCCTTTGGTTAGGAAGCGTCCAAATAGTGTCATCATTGCGTCATAGCATTCTCTTCCCAAGTTGAACTGAGCCTTCAGAGCCATTACTTGTGCAATTGCATCCAGCTGACAGAGCTCAGTGTGCTCATGGAGAGGATGTTTTGAAGACTCCAACATTTCATAAAAGGCCTTTGCAGATTCCTCCATCTCATCTTCCGAATCCCGAGCATCATCAAAGTCTTGCACCATGTCTTCGATCCCGATACCATGCTCGTCCGTGCGACGACGGACCACCTCAGCTCTTGTGCGTTGTATAGACTCACCATGAAATGTCCACACCGTATAGTTAGACTTAAAACCCCTCCTCTACAGGTGTTTAATCATTACAACCTCTGTCGTCTTTTTATAGTTGTCGCATCCAGGACAGGGGCAATAGTTTCTTTCCTGGCCATTTGCGAATGCGGCTTTCACAAATTCATTTATTTTTACAAACCATTCTTTCGTCATCACTTTCTGACTAGGGTGACCGGTATACATCCACGCACGATCACTCATCTTGCGTAGCTACTAATGACATAAGAAATATATTTATATATAATTTAGCATTTATATTCACCGGTTAATCAGGTTCACCATTTTTATTACGTCCAGGCAACCTACACGCTAATAGGTAAACATAGGTCCTAATCCCACCCGAGTATGTGTAGATTGGGTTCGTTTTCCCATGCTCTGCTCTGGATCCAACACAAAATTTCAGCAGCACCTGCCCGCTGTTCTCCTAATACACGTCTCCGCAATAAACACAGAGGATGTGCATCCGGAGAACAACAGGGAGGCACTGACGAAATTCCGCATCGGATCCAGAGCACAGCATACGGGAAAACGAACCCAATCTACACATACTCGGGTTGTCCATGGATAATTTTGGACAATTCGAAAGGATGGCGGTTATAAATATGCAAAGACATGCATATTTATAGATGTTGCCCTTTCGAACGGGCGACGCATACTGGTCACGCATACTGATAAATTAATTTAATTACCTAAATCTAGAAAGTTTCATCCGGAAACCGAGCCATAGTAAATGAAGGGGCGGGGAGGAGATGAAATTTGTACTGACCCATTAATGCACGGGCGGAGCTCGTACAACGCACGGGCAGGTCTTCGCACAGCAGACCTCACAGCGACGAGACAACTATCACATGTAAATCCACCCGATCAACACAAATATTCTAATTATGTCATTTTAGAGCAAAACATGTTAAGAATATAATATTCATGAGCTAACCAAGGTTTTTATGCCATTTTGTAGTTAAATGGGCTAATTATCTCATTGTTGGGGAAAATAAGGTCAGGAGAATAAGATAGAGGAGAAGAAAGATGAGGAGGAGAAGAAGAAGGAGACGGAGGAGGAGGAGAAGAAGGAGGAGAAGAAGGAGGAGGAGAAGGTATTCTTCTTCTCTTCTTCTCTTCTTCTTCTCTTCTTCTCTTCTTCTTCTTTTCTTCTTCTCCTTCTTATTTTTGTCTTCTCCTCCTCCTCTTCTTCTTCTTCTTCTTCTTCTTCTTCTCCTCCTCCTCCTCCTCTTCTCCTCTTCTCCTCCTCCTCCTCTTCTTCTTCTTCCTATTCTTTCTATTAAGCTAACTAACTAACTAACCTAACTAACCAAGCTAACTAAACCTATCGCTAAACCTAGATAGCACTAAACAGCAAAAAAAATAGAATCTACACTAAGTAACTAAAAAATAATCTAGCTACCACTAAATACGAAACAATAAAAAATCAACTTCTTCTTCTTTTTTCTCTTCTTCTCCTTCTTATTTTTTTCTTATTCTCTTCTTCTCTTCTTCTCCTTCTTATTTTGTCTTCTCTTCTTCTTCTTCTTGTTCTTCTTCTTCTTCTTCTTCTTCTTCTTCTTCTTCTTCTTCTTCTTCTTCTTCTCCTTCTTATTTTTTTCTTCTCCTCTTCTCATTCTTCTCCTCCTCCTACTCCTCTTCTTCTTCTCCTCTTCTCGTCGTCCTCCTCCTCCTCTTCTCCTCTTCTCCTCCTCCACCTAACTAACCAAGCTAACTAACTAACCTAACTAAATCTACCACTGAAACTAGTAACAATAATCTAGCTACCACTAATTAATAAAATAAAACTAAATCTGTAAATTAGCAAAAAAAGAAAAAAAAAGGACTCACCGGAGGGGGGCGGCCGGGGAGGAGGAGGGTTCGGCGGTGGAGGAGACAGCGGTGGTGGCAGAGGGGGTCCCGGGGAGGAGACAGCGGTGGTGGAGAAGGGGCGAGCTCCGACGGCGGTGGTGGAATAGGAGGTCCCGGGGAGGAGGAGGGGGCGTGTCGGAGGAGGGGGCGCAGGGAGGCCGGAGGAGGTGGGGGCAGCGGTGCAGGGAGGCCGGAGGCCGGAGGAGGGAGGAGGAGGGGGCGCAGGGAGGCCGGAGGCTGGAGGAGGAGGGGGCGCAGTGTTGGGTAACGTAGCATAAAATCAAAATTTTCCTGCGCATATTTAGATCTTCCTATGGAGAGACCAGCAACGAGAGAGGGGTAAGAGCATCTTCATACCTTTGAAGATCGCTAAGCGGAAGCATTGCTAGAACGCGGTTGATGGAGTCGTACTCGCAGCGATTCCGATCTAGTGCCGAACTACGGCACCTCCGCGTTCAACATTGTGCAGCCCGGTGACGTCTCCCGCACCTTGATCCAACAAGGCGGAGGGAGAGGTTGGGGAAGAAATCCAGCAGCACGACGGCGTGGTGTCGATGGAGAGACGAGGTCTCTCGGCAGGGCTTCGCCAAGCACCGACAGAGAGGAGGAGGAAGAAGGGCAGGGCTGCGCCGAGGGAGAGGGAAAAGTCTGTCTCCCAGGGGCCAAAACCCCTCTCTATTTATAGGAGGAGGGGGAGGGGGGTGCACCACCCCTAGGGTTCCCCCTAGGTGGTGCGGCAGCCACCAGATGGGAAAGGGGGGCGGCGGCTAGGGTGGGAGGGGGTGGCGCACCACCTGGTGGGCCTAAGGCCCACCTGCGCCTAGGGTTGCCCCCTCTCCCCACCACTTGCGCATTGGGCTGCGTGTGGGAGGCGCACCAGCCCACCTAGGGGCTGGTTCCCTCCCACACTAGGCCCATCTAGCCTTTTGGGGTCGTTGCCCCCCTTCGGTGGACCCCCGGGGCCACCTCCGGTGGTCCCGGTGGTTCCGGTACGTTACCGGTGACGCCCGAAACACTTCCGGTGTCCAAAACCATCCGTCCTATATTTCAGTCTTTACCTCCGGACCATTCTGGAGCTCCTCGTGATGTCCGGGATCTCATCCGGGACTCTGAGCAACTTTCGGTAACCTCGTATAACAATTCCCTATAACCCTAGCGTCATCGAACCTTAAGTGTGTAGACCCTACGGGTTTGGGAGACAGACAGACATGACCGAGACGCCTCTCCGGCCAATAACCATCAGCGGGGTCTGGATACCCATGGTAGCTCCCACTTGCTCCACGATGATCTCATCGGATGAACCACGATGTCAAGGATTCAATCAATCCCGTATACGATTCCCTTTGTCTGTCGGTATAGAACTTGCCCGAGACTCGATCGTCGGTATACCTATACCTTGTTCAATCTCGTTACCGGTAAGTCTCTTTACTCGTTCCGTAGCACGTAATTATGTGAATAACTCCTTAGTCACATTGGGATCATGATGATGTTCTACCGAGCGGGCCCAGAGATACCTCTCCGTCACACGAAGTGAAAAATCCCGATCTCGATTGGTACCAGCCCAACAGACACTTTCAGAGATACCCGTAGGGCACCTTTATAGTCACCCAGTTACGTTGTGATGTTTGATACACCCAAAGCACTCCTACGGTATCCGGGAGTTTCACAATCTCACGGTCGAAGGAAAAGACACTTGACATTAGAAAAGCTTTAGCATACGAACAATACGATCTAGTGCTATGCTTAGGATTGGGTCTTGTCCATCACATCATTCTCCAATAATGTGATCCCGTCATCAATGACATCTAATGCCCATGATCAGGAAACCATGATCATCTATTGACTAACGAGCTAGCTAACTAGAGGCTTGCTAGGGACACATTGTGATCTATTTATTCACACATGTATTACTGTTTCACGTTAATACAATTATAGCATGAACAATAGACGATTATCGTGAACAAGGAAATATGATAATAACCATTTTATTATTGGCTCTAGGGCATATTTCCAACAGTCTCCCACTTGCGGTAGAGTCAATAATCTAGTTACATTGTGACGTATCGAACACCCATAGCAGTATGGTGTTGATCATGTTTTGCTCGTGGAAGAGGTTTAGTCAACGGGTCTGCAATATTCAGATCCGTGTGTACTTTACAAATATCTATTACTCCACTCTGGACATGGTCCTAGATGGAGTTGTAGCGGCGTTTGATGTGCTTCGGCTTCCGGTGAAACGTGGCCTGCTTGGCTATGGCAATGGCCCCAGTGTTATCACAAAAGAGTGTCATTGGACCCGACGCGCTTGGAACCACTCCAAGGTCGGTGATGAGCTCCTTCATCCAAATTCCTTCATGAGCCGCTTCTGAAGCAGCTATGTACTCCGCTTCACATGTAGATGCTGCCACGACTTCTTGCTTGCTGCTGCACCAGCTCACTGCCCCACCATTCAAAACATATACATATCCGGTCTGTGACTTAGAGTCATCCGGATCTGTGTCGAAGCTAGCGTCGGCGTAACCCTTTACGACGAGCTCTTCGTCACCTCCATAAACGAGAAACATTTCCTTAGTCCTTTTCACGTACTTAAGGATATTCTTGACCGCTGTCCAGTGTTCCATACCGGGATCACTTTGGTACCTCCCTACCAAACTTATGGCAAGGTTTATATCAGGTCTGGTACACAACATGGCATACATTAGAGAGCCTACGGCTGAAGCGTAGGGGACATAACTCATCTTCTCTCTATCTGCTGCCGTGGTCGGCGACTGAGTCTTACTCAATCTCATACCTTGCAAAACTGGCAAGAACCCTTTCTTTGAGTTTTCCATATTGAACTTCTTCAATATCTTGTCAAGGTATGTACTTTGCGAAAGACCTATGAGGCGTCTTGATCTATCTCTATAGATCTTGATGCCTAATATGTATGCAGCTTCTCCAAGGTCCTTCACTGAAAAACTGTTGTTCAAATAGGCCTTTATGCTCTCCAACATCTCTATATTATTCCCCATCAATAATATGTCATCCACATACAGTATGAGGAAAGCTACAGATCTCCCACTCACTTTCTTGTACAGACAGGCTTCTCCGTAAACCTGTATGAACCCAAACGCTTTAATCACCTCATTAAAGCGAATGTTCCAACTCCGAGATGCTTGCACGAGCCCATAGATGGAGCGCTGGAGCTTGCACACTTTGTTAGCACCCTTAGGGTCGATAAAACCTTCTGGTTGCATCATATACAACTCCTCCTTAAGGTTCCCGTTAAGGAACGCTTTTTTGACGTCCATTTGCCAAATTTCATAATCATAAAAGGCGGAAATTGCTAACATGATTCGGACTGATTTCAGCGTCGCTACGGGAGAGAAAGTCTCTTCGTAGTCAACTCCTTGAATTTGTCGAAAACCCTTTGCCACAAGTCGAGCTTTATAAACGCTTACATTACCGTTTGCATCACTCTTCTTCTTGAAGATCCCTTTATTTTCTATGGCTCGCCGGTCATCGGGCAACTCCACCAAAGTCCATACTTTGTTCTTGATGGGGTTATAGTCCCAGGGTAGGGTCATATGCCTGCCCTATAGGTCCTACCCAAGGACTACCCTTCATAGAAGACAAGGCCCTTAGATAGTTCCGACTGAACTAAGGACGCCCCCATCATCCAGTCGGCGATGATCCACTCAGAGCATATTTAACGTACCGACTGGAATCCACTCTGTACATCGTAACCTCCCAGGAGGGCAACGGTCATACGTTTTCATACACCATTATTAGCATTTAAGGCTTACGTTACCTGTAATGTAGGCATTTATTCGCCACTATTCCACCCTTGTCCATCGGGCCATTATGAAGGGCACCGCACTCTATATAAGCCGCCCTTCCCCACTTGTGCAAGGGTTGGCACTTGCTGTAATCCCATAATCCACTCGACACTAAGCTCCCAAGAGTACTGAGACGCAGGGCTTTTACCTCCACCGTAGAGGGGCCTGAACTCATACATCCTCGCCGGAGCTAAGGCTATGCCCATCCTTTCGTACCCTATACTTCTACTGTCAGACTTATACCCACGACAGTTGGCGCCCACCTTGGGGCAGGTGTCTAAGCGACTTCCGACGAGTTTGCGATTTCATCTTTTCGTCATGTCGTCCGGCGGAGATCTGTGCATGGGTGATGAGATCATCTTCGGTGCCCTCTCCTTCATCACCGACGATTCGGCATGGCTTCGGGATGCGCCCCTCGACGTCGAGGCGCTTCCCAATCGCGGGTCTACGCACTTCCGTGCCGGTTCCCGCGGTGTTCTTCTTCTCCAGCCGTCGACCCCGGTGTCGGTCTTCGCCCCCATCGCGCGCCGCAGCAAGCGATCCCGTCGTCCATGGCTCCAATGTTGGGTGCGATACGCCCAGGCGCGACAGAGCGCGTCCTCTCAAGTGGCGGTGCTCGAATCGGTTGTGGTCCCGCCGCCATCCCAGTGCTTGGAGTCAGTTCCGACTGAGCTACCTTCCGAGTATCTGGGTCGCGGGCCTGCAGCCGAAGTTCTCATGGCCGATTCCCATGAAAGTCCCCTCAGGACTGGTCGGAACGAGCGTGAGTTTGGAGAATCATCCGACGTTCGTCGTCAACACCATCGTTCTTCCAGTCGACGCACTCGCCAGAGCAACGTCGAGGTGTTCCGCACACCCATCCTCAACTTGGCTGCAGTCGCTAGGATAGCCAATTCTCTCCAGCCGACTGATTCAGAGGCTGGTAGAGGAATCGAGCAGATCCGTGCCCTGTTGCATACGACGCAGCAGCAAAATTCGGCGGTCTCCTAGTCGCACATATGGATCCACAACAGTTCTGTTCACGCGAATACGCATCGGTCGGTTTTCAGTCCCGACTCTCATCAGCGACGCAGAGGGGGTAGCCGTTCCATGGACCCGAGTCGTAATCCACTTCCCATTCGTTCTCACCCCGAAGATCGTCGCCGTTCGTGCACACCTCCGTGGGGTGGGCCTTACGTGCCCCGACATCACGATGATCGTCTTTCGGGCGGTGACGTGCATGATCCAAGGCCTGACGCAAGAGGGTACATCGCCCAGAAGAAGGTCGACAGAAGTCGAGCCCACTGTGATGGTCACGATAGAGACCGTCCGAGTGGGAACAGGACCGTTGTCTCTTGCCCCGAGTGCTTCAGTCGGGCCATCCGCTCAGCTGACATCCCTCCCAACTTCCGATTGGCGACGGGAATCAGCAAGTTCACAGGAGAGTCCAAACCAGAAACTTGGTTGGACGATTACAGAGTGGCGGTCCTGATCGGTGGCGCAGATGACCATGTCGCCATGAAACATCTCCCCCTGATGCTCCACGGTTCGGCGCGAGCTTGGCTAAACCAGTTAGCTCCGTCAAGCATCTACAACTGGGCAGATCTGTCCCGAGTCTTCATCAGGACCTTCGAGGGTACGTGCAAGCGCCCTGCTGGTCTCGTGGAGCTCCAACACTGTGTCCAGAAGCAGAACGAGCCCTTGAGCTATTTCATCCAGCGCTGGACGACCCTCTACCACACGGTGGAGAACGTCACAGAGCACCAAGCAGTCTGCGCCTTCAAGGCAGGCGTGTGGTACAGAGATTTGTACCTGAAGTTCGGTCGGACAGGCGACATCTCCATGAGCAAGATGATGGAGATAGCCGCGCGCTATGAAAATGGCGAAGAGGAGGACCGCATACGTAGCGGCAAGCATAAGTCAGTCACCGATGGAGATGGGAACAACAATCGGAAGCAGAAGCAGAAAGCTCAATCCACTCCGCAGGCAGAGGTAGCAGCCGTTACAAATGCCAAGTTCAAAGGCAATGGGAAAGCTCAGTACACCCCCAAGAAGAGGCAATCAGGAAATTCCATCCTGGATTAACCGTGTCCAATCCACACGAAGATGGATGAAGAAGGCAATGACATATTGCCGAAGCATACCACTCGGCAGTGTCGCCTCCTGATCCAAGGATTGGGTGAAGGACAACCGAGTGAGAAGGACACAGAGCAGGATGATGAGGACAAGGAGGATCCGTTCCCCCAAGTCCAAGCAAGGTTGATGATTTTTGCTGATGTGGAAAGCAAAAGTCGACTGAAGTTGGTTAACAGGGAGGTGAACATGGCAACCCCATCCACCCCCACGTTCCTCAAGTGGTCACAGACTGCGATCACCTTTGATCAGTCAGATCATCCAGCACACGTACCCACCCCAGGGAGGCAAGCTCTGGTCGTCGACCCGGTGGTGGAAGGAGTCAGGCTGCGCAAAGTCCTCATGGACGGCGGCAGCGGCTTGAACATCATGTACGCCGACACTCTCAAGGGAATGGGCATTCCGATGTCCAAACTTAGCGAGAGTAGAATGCAGTTCCACGGAGTCGTCCCAGGACGAAAGGCCAAATCACTCGGCCAGATCGCGTTGGATGTTGTCTTCGGCTCTGACAAGAACTTCCGCAAGGAGAAGCTGACATTCGACGTGGTGGACTTCCAGAGTGCATACCATGCGATTCTGGGCCGTCCGGCATATGCGCATTTCATGGCCCGTCCATGTTACGTCTATTTGAAGTTGAAGATGCCAGGTCCCAAAGGTGTGATTACGGTTATAGGCAATCGGCAGCGGGCCGAGGAGTGTCTGCAGCAGGGGTCGAGGATTGCTGATCAGCAGATGGCTATTCTCGAGCTGGATGAGTACAAGAAGAACACCGACCCCGCTGACCTGATGCGTTCAAAGAAGCCAGCTTCCGAGTCCGCATTCCAGTCGGCGGGAGACACGAAGAAAGTCAGCATCCATCCGACGGACGACACAGCCGCCCCCACAAACATCTCCACCACCCTAGATCCAAAATAGGAAGCCGAGCTCATCCAATTCCTCCGTGAGAACTGGGACAATTTTTGCATGGAAGCCTGCTGACATGCCAGGTGTACCCAGGGAGTTGGCTGAGCACCGACCGCACGTGGATCCTGCCGCTCGGCCCGTCCGAGAGCGCCTGCGTCGGTCTGCCACGCACAAGAGGAAGGCAATCGGAGAGGAGGTGGCCAAACTTTTGGCAGCCAACTTCATTCGTGAGGTACACCACTCCGAGTGGCTCGCTATGTTTTCATGGTGCCCAAGAAATACAAGTCTCTCCGTATGTGCATCGATTTCAAGCATCTCAATAAGGTCTGTCCGAAAGATCACTTCCCGCTCCCCCGCATTGATCAAATTGTTGATTCGACTGCGGATTGCGAGCGTTTATCCTTCCGTGATGCCTATTCGGGCTATCATCAAATCCGTCTGTATGGTCCGGATGAATTAAAAACAGCCTTCATCACCCCATTCAGGTGTTTCTGTTACATCACTATGCCATTCGGTTTGAAGAATGCAGGAGCAACTTTTATGCGCATCATCCAAAAATGCCTTCTAGACCAGATCGGTCGAAATGTGGAGGCATATATGGATGATATCGTCGTCAAGTCATGCAAAGGTTCCAACCTGCTGACTGACTTGGCAGAAACATTCGCCAACCTCCGTAGGTACGATAGCAAGCTCAACCCAACCAAGTGTTCATTCGGCGTTCCCAGCGGGAAGTTACTCGGTTTCTTCGTTTCCGAACGAGGGATCGACGTCAACCCCGAAAAGATCGGGACCATTGTCCGAATGGAGCGGCCGGTAAGAGTAGATGATGTTCAAAGGCTCACAGGTTGCCTAGCGGCTTTGAGCAGGTTTATCGCTCGACTCGGCGAGAAGGCGTTACCTCTGTACCGACTCATGAAGAAGTCAGATACCTTCAATTGGACAGACGAAGCCCAAATTGCATTCGACGACCTCAAAGCCCTGCTTTCCACCCAGCCGGTTCTTACTACCCCGCTCAGTAAAGAACCCCTTCTTCTGTACATCGCGGCTACAAATCGAGTCGTCAGCACTGTTCTGACAGTCGAACGCCAAGAAGAAGGCAAAGCGTACAAGGTTCAGCGGCCAGTATATTATGTTTCCGAAGTCCTGACTCCTTCCAAGCAGAGGTATCCCCATTATCAGAAGCTTATTTATGGGATCTACATGACTGCAAAGAAGGTGGCTCATTATTTCCAAGACCACTCGGTGTCTGTCATATCTGATGCTCCGTTGTCGGATATTCTCCACAATCGGGACGCATCAGGCCGAGTGGCAAAGTGGGCAATGGAGATGCTATACTACGACATCAAGTTCGAAGCCAAGAAAGCTATAAAGTCTCAATCTCTTGCTGACTTCATAGCAGAATGGGTAGAACAACAGCAACCGACTCACATCTACTCGGCTCATTGGACCATGTTCTTCGATGGGTCCAAGATGTTGAATGGCTCCGGCGCCGGCGTAGTGCTCATATCCCCAAAAGGCGATAAACTCAAGTATGTGTTGCAGATACATTTTGATTCTTCCAACAACGAAGCAGAGTACGAAGCTCTCCTTTACGGGTTGCGCATGGCCATCACACTCGGCGTCCGTTGCCTGATGGTCTATGGCGACTCAGATCTAGTGGTTAATCAAGTAATGAAGGAATGGGATGTAAGGAACCCCACCATGACTGCATACTGCAACGCAGTAAGGAAGCTCGAGAAGAAGTTTGAAGGTCTGGAACTTCACCATGTTCCCCGACTGAAAAACCAAGCATCACATGAATTGGCAAAACTTGGATCCACTCGAAGACCAGTCCTGAGTGATGTCTTCCTCGAGCACCTACACCTCCCCTCGGTGAAAGAAGATCCTTTTACGGATGAACCAGTACAACCGAAGAGCTCAACAGATGCGACTAAATTCGAGGTTCCCGCTGTGGTTGATTTGATCATGGAGATTCTTGCTGTCATTCCCAAATGGACTGTGCCGTTCATTGCATACATCATGAGGCAAGAGTTACCAGAAGACGAAGTCCAAGCTAGGGAGATCGTTCGCAGGTCGAAGTCCGTCACCGTCATTGATGGCCAGTTATACAGGGAAAGTGTTTCAGGCGTCCTTCAGCGGTGTATCTCTCGTGAGGAGGGGCAGTTAATCTTGGAAGAAATCCACTCGGGAACCTGCGGACATCATGGCTCCTCAAGGGCAATCGTCCCCAAAGCATTCAGCGCTGGTTTCTTCTGGTTGCAGGCCAATGAAATGGCAAGAGATATGGTCGACAGTTGCGAAGGTTGTCAGTTCTATTCAAACAAGTCCCACAAGCCAACGTCTGCGCTAAAGATAATTCCTCTTGCTTGGCCATTCGCCGTGTGGGGATTAGATACAGTCGGACCATTCAGAACAGGCCAAGGAGGATTCACTCATCTGCTGGTAGCAGTCGACAAGTTTACCAAGTGGATTGAAGCCAAGCCCATCAAGAAGCTTGATGCCCTTACGACCATCAAAATTATCAGAGACATCATCGCCAGATATGGGGTTCCGCACAGCATAATCACCGACAAAGCCACAAACTTTGACTCAGACAGGTTCAAAGGTTTTTGCACAGGCCAAGTTATCCGAGTGGATTTTGCATCCGTGGCGCACCCCCAAACAAACGGGCAAGCAGAGCGGGCGAATGGACTTATTCTTCAAGGGTTGAAGCCTAGACTCCTGCGAGAAGTTGGACACGCCGCCGGCGCATGGGTCACCGAGCTGCCTTCGGTGTTGTGGGGCCTCCGCACAACTCTGAATAGATCGACAGGGCGATCCCCATTTTTCCTCGTTTATGGAGCAGAGGCAGTCCTTCCGAGTGACTTGCTTCACAACTCTCCACGAGTCGAACTCTTCTCCGAAGCCGAAGCAGAGCAAGCCAGGCAAGACGAAGTGGATCTTCTAGAAGAAGAGCGCGAGATGGAACTGATCCGTTCAACAATTTATCAACAAGATCTGCGGTGATTCCACGCGCGGCACGTCAGGAGCCGTACATTCCAAGCAGGCGACCTGGTGCTTCGAGTGGATCAGCAGAGACCACACAAGTTGGCTCCCGCCTGGGAAGGACTGTTCATCATCTCTAAGGTGCTGAACAACGGAGCATATCGACTCTACAACCTCGACAGGGAAACGGACGAGCCGCGAGCATGGAATGGAGACCTACTAAAGCGCTTCTACATATAACTGCCGACGGAGACAATGTAAAGAACAAGTATAATTGAAGTAATACAAAGCAGATTGATTTCTTGCCGATTCAAAATTCTTCCGCATTTGCAGACTCCGGTCTAAAAAACTAACTCCGAGTGTGCACTAAAATTCACACTCGGAGACTTAGCTGCGACGCAGAGTCGCCTAAGTACAAACTCGCTCCGAGTGTGCACTAAAAGTCACATTTGGAGACTTAGCTGCGACCCAGAGTCGCCTAAGTACAAACTCGCTCCGAGTGTGCACTAAAAGTCACAATCGGGGACTTAGGTGCGACCCAGAGTCGCCTAAGTAAAACCCCGCTCCGACGGTGCACTAAAAGTCACACTTGGAGACTTAGCTGCGACCCAGAGTCGCCTAAGTACAAACTCGCTCCGAGTGTGCACTAAAAGTCACACTCGGGGACTTAGCTGCGACCCAGAGTTGCCTAAGTACAAACTCGCTCCGAGTGTGCACTAAAAGTCACACTCGGAGACTTAGCTGCGACCCAGAGTCGCCTAAGTAAAACCCCGCTCCGAGTGTGCACTAAAAGTCACACTCGGAGACTTAGCTGTGACCCAGAGTGGCCTAAGTACAAACTCGCTCCGAGTGTGCACTAAAAGTCACACTCGGAGACTTAGCCGCGACCCAGAGTCGCCTAAGTAAACAACTCACTCCGAGTGTGCATGAAAAGTCACACTCGGGGACTTAGCTGCGACTCAGAGTCGCGTAAGTAAAAAGCTTCCTCCGAGTGTATACTCGAGATACACTCGGAGGCTTAGCAGACCCTCATTGAGGCTCATGTGGATGTGAAGACAACTGACAACTACATGAGTAACAACTCACTCCGAGTGTGCACGAAAAGTTACACTCGGGGACTTAGCTGCTACTCAGAGTCGCCTAAGTAAAAAGCTTCCTCTGAGTGTATACTCGAGATACACTCGGAGGCTTAGCAGACCCTCATTGAGGCTCATGTGGATGTCAAGACAACTGACAACTACATGAGTAACAACTCGCTCCGAGTGCGCACTAACAGTCACACTCGGGGACTTAGCCGCGACCCAGAGTCGCCTAAGTAAAAAGCTTCCTCCGAGTGTATACTCGAGATATACTCGGAGGCTTAGCAGACCCTCATTGAGGCTCATGTGGATGTGAAGACAACTGACAACTACATGAGTAACAACTCGCTCTGAGTGTGCACTAACAGTCACACTCGGGGACTTAGCCGTGACCCAGAGTCGCCTAAGTAAAAACTCGCTCCCAGTGCGCACTCGGAGGCTTAGCAGACCCTCATTGAGGCTCATGTGGATGTGAAGTCAACTGACAACTACATGCTCCGCATGTTTGCCATTGGCTTCACCAAGAGACGCCAAACCAAAACCACGAGCCAAAATCCTGTCAAAAAAAACTCAGCGAAAGAAGAGCAAAAGATCCGATTCGAATTCAAGTTGGATCTACGATCAGTCGGCTCGGTGTGAATCAAGTTTATCCACACCAAACCACGAATGTAACGGCCAACAGCAGTGGCCAAAGTTTAATACAGATACCACTCGGCATACCTAGGTAAATTTGTGTTCACCATAAAGTTTTTGCAAGCGTCGCCGGGACTGGCAGGCTCCACAAAGGTGTCGAGGTCGATGCCATCTGCAATCCGAGTGGCTGTGTCGAGGAAGGTCTCCATGAAATCTTCAAATCGAAGCTTCTTGGTGTTGGCGGTCTGCAACATCTTCAACTTTTCTTCGCGGGCTTCCTTGCAGTGCACTCGGACCAGAGATAGCGCCACGTCCGCACCACACCGAGCGGCAGACTTCTTTCATGCCTGCATTCTGCTTGGGACATCCTCCAGCCGAGTCATCAACCCATCTATTTCGTTCCGGGAGTCGTCTTCAGGCCACAACTCCTTGTCGATTCGGCCGACAACTTTTCTCAGGCGGCCAATGAAAGGGCCCACCCTGTTAAGGCGAATATGCGCTCGGAACATGTCCCGGTTAGCTTCATCGCCGAGTGGAACTTTCGGAACAAGCGATCGTTGAATTTCGGTTGCTTCAGCCTCAACGTCCCGACAGAAATCTGCAAAGAAAAGACAAGCAGAAAATAAGCGCGGAGTGAACTCCAAAGTCAAAAAGTACTCGACAAGAACTTACCGCCAAGCAGTGCGACCATCTTCCTCGCCCAGTCACTGACGTAGTTCACCTGCGCTCTGCACCGAGTGTTCATCACCTTCAGCTGAGCCATCCAGTCAGATCTCTCCTTCTTCATTTTGTCTACCTCAGCCACCAGTGCCTTGTTGGTCCACAGGGATTCCTCCAAAGATTTGTCTCGGTCAGCAAGAGAATTCTTCACACCAGCCAGGTCATTCACAGCCACCTCCAAGTCCGCAACAAGCTGAATCTTCTCAGCCTTCACAGCATTGTACGCATTTCCCATTTCACAAGTCTTCTGCCAAATAGACACAAAGGGAGGATCAGACACATTCAACAAGGAAAAAGTCTCGACAGATATGACAAAACAATCAAAGCTCAAAGTTCATCAGACCCCTGCCGATGCAAGCAATCGACAGCGGTCTCGGGAACTACACCCAGTGGTTTCAGTGAGAGTGACCCCACTGGCATGAAGCTCGAACAGGTCGGCCCTATTGAGCTCCATAACAAACCAACAACACTATGAGATTCCTATCTCTCGACCCGAGTAACACTACTCTCGAGGACTACACCTAGTGGGTGCACTTGGCGTGCCCCCACTGGTACCATTCGGGCAGATCAGCTGTGATCTGTTCAGATTACGGAAAATACATATGAAGACAACTGCCGGTGCAAGCACTCGGCAGAAGTCTCGGGGACTACACCCACTGGGTTCACTCGGAGTGAACCCACTGCAAATGCAACCTATTGCATCCGAATACCTCGCTGTAACACCCAGTGGGTTCCAAGAGGAATGAAAACACTTACTAGCGCACCTACTCGGATGTCGTCCCGAAGCTCCAAGCTCTTCTTGTACAGGGACGCGATGGAATCATACGCTCCCTTGGCGTCACCCACCATCAGCTCCACCTGCACCATGGCGTCCTTGGCAGCTCCTACCTGATCCTCTGGGAGGCGTCGGGCGTCATATTGAACAGCCGACGGACCCGACGCGGCAGAAAGCTCCCTGGGCATCGCGAGCTCCGCTCCAGTCGGTTCCGCCGTGAGGGCGACTGTCTCAGTCGGCAACACGTTCAGAGCGGGATCAGCAGCTGGTTGGATAACCCCAGGGACATGCGCCAAAGTTGGCCCTGACCTCCTTTGGTCGTCATCGTCCAGATGGATTACCTCCGAAGGGAGCCCGACTGAACAAAATAAAATTACAGAAAAAGGTCAAGATCAAAGACAGCACTCGCGAAACAGTAATGCAGCTCTCAGAGTCGTGACAACATACCTTGCTGGGACATGGCGGCGTTATCCGTGTCCATGGGATCATCGTCCTGGCGCAGCAGAGAGGTGGCGGAGGTTGCAGCTCTGTTGAGTGAAATCCACTCGACGGATAAACATGAGTTCCCAAAAAGAGGAGTTCAATCGGATACAGAAGGAAGATGGAAGAACAAGATACTTACGCTGAGGCGACCGGAACAACGATCCTCATCCGAGGCAAAGCTTTCCGAGGCTTAGGCCCACTAGGTTTGGCCACCTTGGACGGCTGGTTCACGGGCTCGACAGAAGCACCCCTGGTTCTCGACACGCTCCGAGCACTCGGAGCCACGGGAGGAGCTGGCGGAGCACTCGGGGCCGCGGGAGGAGCCGGTGGAGCAGCGGGGTCATGACGACGCTTGGTTCGGTGCTCTCGTGGTGAGGGTGGCGAGCTCTGCTCCCCATCCTCCTCCTCCTCCTCTTCCGTCTCCTCCTCCGTCTCCCCACTGTCAGAGATGTACTCGACGCTATCCGCGCTGCCCTCCTGGCTGCCCTCTTCTTCCTCGGCTGAATTCCCGTTCGAGAGTGCAGAATGCCAGTTAGTCCACTCCTCCACAAAACACAGTCGACAACGTCAGTCAGCGTGACAAGAAAAGCAATAAAGCTGAGAAGATTAAAAGCACTCGACAACATGTACTCACCTCATTCGGAGGAGGATTTTCGGCGTGGAAGGGCTTCACCCGCCGGGCTCCCATGAGGTTATCACACGTGCCTGTGATGCCGCGGACCCACGCACTCACAGTCTCCCCGCTCACGTCCTCTGGATGAGACCGAGTGGAATCCGAAGGCCCCGCGTAGTGCCACATGGCATGGTGTCTGGCCTGCAGCGGCTGGATGCCCGACCCAGAAAAGTCTCCAGCAGGTCCGTGTCGGTGACTCCCTTACGGACGACGGCTATCAGCGTGTCGACCAAAGGCTGGATCTGGATTCTTTCCCCCTTAGAGAGCGCAAGCTTCCTGGGGGGGCTCGGACGGTCTAAACTGAAAGGTGGCAACCCGCTCGAAGCATTCAGACAAGCAATGTCCTGGCAATAGAACCAGGACGATTGCCAGTTCCTAACTGACTCGGATAGCTGGAGAGAGGGATAGCTACTCTTTGTTTTCTTCTGGAAGCCTAAACCCTCGCAGAGCTGGAGGATGTGGGTCTTATCGTCCGACTGGCTAAGCTTTTTGACGGTTTGGGATCTAGCGGAGAAGACATACTTAAAGAGCCCCCAGTGTGGAGGACATCCAATGAAGCACTCGTAGAGGGTTATGAATGCAGCAAGGTGAGCTATTGAGTTCAGAGGAAAGTGATGGAGCTGCGCCCCGAAGTAAGTCATGATACCTCGGAAGAAGGGATTGGGAGGCAAGGAGATGCCTCTGGCCACATGGCTGAGCAGCAGAACGCGCTCCCCCTCCTTCGGCGTCGGCTCCGTCTCGCCTTCCGGCAGCCTCCAGGACTTGTTGACGACCATGCCATGCTCCACCAGCTCCAGCACATCGTTCTCCGTCACCGAGGAGGGGAGGAAATCCCCTGGATCCAACCCGCCGGCAGCGCCCGCTGCCGCCGCTGAGTAGGGGCCGCCCCCTTCTTCTTCTTCTTCTGCGACTCGAGCTTGCTGGTCTGCCCCTTCGTCATGGTGAAGGCGACGGATCCGCAGAGGAGGAGGGGAAGGAGGAGGCTTGAGTTGTGCCGAGAGCTGCGGGAGGAGCGAGATTTAGGAGAGGAGGATGAGAAGCGCAACAGGAAATCCCGCCGGGGAGGCTTAAATAGGCTTCCGACTGGGTCACTAACAGGTGGACCCAAGATCTTATCCCCCCAACCGGCCGCTGCAAGATTAGTGGAGAAGATAAAGGCGCGGTAATCGAGGAGGCAAAACCTACTCGATGGCGATGTCGTCATCCCCGCTGAGCGCGCGGCAACCGAAATTTGAGGATCTCGGAAAATCCGGCGCTGTCAGTTTGACGAGTCACGTCGAAAGATTCCGCGGAAGCACTCGGTCCCTGACGGTTCGTTTCACTGGTATATTCACTCGGATCACTGGTTGAAAGGATAAAATGGATCGAGGCAAACAATGCTAAAGTCACCTCCATACCAGTCGGTTCCATACTCCAGACATCACTTCATCGTTCCAACCCCGATCCATTCGGGGACTAATGATGGGGTTATAGTCCGAGGGTAGGGTCATAGGCCTGCCCTATAGTTCCTACCCAAGGACTACCCTTCATAGAAGACAAGGCCCTTAGACAGTTCCGACTGAACTAAGGACGCCCCCATCATCCAGTCGGTGACGATCCACTCGGAGCATATTTAACGTACCGACTGGAATCCACTCTGTACATCGTAACCTCCCAGGAGGGCAACGGTCATACGTTTTCATACACCATTATTAGCATTTAAGGCTTACGTTACCTGTAACGTAGGCATTTATTCGCCACTATTCCACCCTTGTCCACCGGGCCATTATGAAGGGTAGCGCACTCTATATAAGCCGCCCTTCCCCACTGGTACAAGGGTTGGCACTTGCTGTAATCCTATAATCCACTCAACACTAAGCTCCCAAGAACACTGAGATGTAGGGCTTTTACCTCCACCGTAGAGGGGCATGAACTCATACATCCTCGCCGTAGCTAAGGCTCTGCCCGTCCTTTCGTACCCTACACTTCTACTGTCAGACTTATACCCATGACAATTCTCATACATGGATCCTATCTCGGATTTCATAGCTTCAAGCTATTTATTGGAATCCGGGCCCGCCATCGCTTCTTCACAGTTCGAAGGTTCACCGTTGTCTAACAACATGA
Organism: Hordeum vulgare subsp. vulgare; assembly: GCF_904849725.1. Lineage (NCBI taxonomy): Eukaryota > Viridiplantae > Streptophyta > Magnoliopsida > Poales > Poaceae > Hordeum > Hordeum vulgare. The sequence continues at coordinate 366,830,383 of NC_058519.1, forward strand.
TTTCCATCACAGGGTTGCCGTACCACTCTGGTGCGGAGCGTGCCCTCGTGGACCTTCGCGGTTCAGTAGTAACTTGATCCGAAGCTTCATGATCATTATCAATAACTTCCTCTTCAGTTGGTGTAGGCGCCACAGGAACAACTTCCCACGCTGCGCTACTATCCTGTTCGAGAGGGGGTGTTATTACCTCATCAAGTTCTACCTTCCTCCCACATACTTCTTTCGAGAGGAACTCTTTCTCTAGAAAGGATCCGTTCTTGGCAACAAAGATTTTACCTTCGGATCTAAGATAGAAGGTATACCCAATAGTTTCCTTAGGGTATCCTATGAATACGCATTTCTCCGCTTTGGGTTCGAGCTTTTCTGGTTGAAGTTTCTTCACATAAGCATCGCATCCCCAAACTTTAAGAAACGACAACTTAGGTTTCTTGCCAAACCATAGTTCATACGGTGTCGTCTCAACGGATTTAGACGGTGCCCTATTTAAAGTGAATGCTGCAGTTTCTAATGCGTATCCCCAAAATGATAGCGGTAAGTCAGTAAGAGACATCATAGATCGTATCATATCTAATAAAGTGCGATTACGACGTTCAGACACTCCATTGCGTTGCGGTGTGCCAGGCGGCGTCAGTTGTGAAACGATTCCACACTTCCTTAGGTGTGTGCCAAACTCATGACTCAAATATTCTCCTTCACGATCAGATCGTAGACACTTGATTTTTCTGTCACGTTGATTCTCGACCTCACTCTGAAATTACTTGTACTTTTCAAATGTCTCGGATTTGTGCTTCATCAAGTAGATATACCCATACCTACTCAAATCATCGGTGAGAGTGAGAACATAACGATAGCCACCGCGAGCTTCAACGTTCATTGGACCACACACATTAGTGTGTATTATTTCCAATAAGTCGGTTGCTCTCTCCATTATTCCTGAGAATGGAGTCTTAGTCATCTTTCCCATGAGGCACGGTTCGCATGTGTGAAATGATTTAAAGTCAAGAGACTCTAATAGTCCATCAGTATGGAGCTTCTTCATGTGCTTAACGCCGATATGACCAAGGCGGCCGTGCCACAAGTATGTGGGACTATCATTATCAACTTTACATCTTTTGGTACTCACACTATGAATATCTGTAACATCATGATCGAGATTCATCAAGAATAAACCATTCACTAGTGGAGCATGCCCATAAAACATATCACTGATATAAATAGAACAACCATTATTCTCTGACTTAAATGAGTAGCCGTCTCGCATTAAGAAAGACCCTGATACAATGTTCATGCTTAAAGCTGGTACTAAATAACAATTATTAAGGTTTAAGACTAATCTCGACGGTAGATGTAGAGGTAGCGTGCCGACGGTGATCACATCGACCTTTGAACCATTCCCAACGCGCATCGTCACCTCGTCCTTGGCCAGTCTCCGCTTATTCCGCAGTTCCTGCTTTGAGTTGCAAATGTGAGCAACAACACCGGTATCAAATACCCAGGAGCTACTACGAGCGCTGGTAAGGTACACATCAATAACATGTATATCACATATACCGTTAACGTTGCCGGCCTTCTTGTCCGCTAAGTATTTGGGGCAGTTCCGCTTCCAGTGACCCTTTCCCATGCAATAGAAGCACTCAGTCTCAGGCTTGGGTCGATTCTGTTTCTTCTTCCTGGCATCTGGCTTACCGGGCGCGGCAACAGCTTTGCCGTCTTTCTTGAAGTTCTTCTTACCCTTGCCCTTCTTGAAACTAGTGGTCTTGTTGACCATCAACACTTGATGCTCTTTCTTGATTTCTACTTCTGCAGACTTGAGCATCGAGTACAACTCGGGAATGGTTTTCTCCATCCCTTGCATGTTGTAGTTAAGCACAAAACCTTTATAGCTTGGTGGGAGAGACTGGAGGATTCTGTCAATTATAGCATCATCCGGAAGTTCGACTGCAAGTGAAGTCAGACGACCGTGTAACCCAGACATTTTGAGTATGTGCTCACTGACAAAACTGTTCTCCTCCATCTTACAGCTAAAGAACTTGTCGGAGACTTCACATCTCTCAACACGGGCATGAGCTAGAAAAACTAGCTTCAGCTCTTGGAACATCTCATATGCTCCGTGTTGCTCAAAACGCCTTTGGAGCCTCGTTTCTAAACTGTATAACATGTCACACCTAACCAGAGAGTAGTCATCACTCCGCGTTTGCCAGACGTTCAGAATGTCCTGGGCTGCTGCGGGAGCGGGAGGGTCACCTAGCAGCGCACCAAGGACAGAAGCCTTTTAAGCTGCTTCAAGGGTGAGCTTCAAGTTGCGAACCCAGTCCGCATAGTTGCTACCATCATCTTGGCCATCTACAATATTTATAAAGACAAACCTTTTAGACTAAGTTCATGACAATTAAGTTCATCTAATCATATTAAGTATGAATTCCCACTTAAATCGACATCCCTCTAGTCATCTAAGTGATACATGATCCATGTTGACTAACCCGTGTCCGATCATCACGTGAGACGGACTAGTCACCATGGTGAGCAACTTCATGCTGATCGTATTCAACCATACGACTCATGTTCGACCTTTCAGTCTCTTGTATTCAAGGTCATGTCTGTACATGCTAAGCTCGTCGAGTCAACCTAGGTGTTTCGCGTGTGTAATTCTGGCTTACACCCGTTGTATGCGAACGTTAGAATCTATCACACCCGATCATCACGTGGTGCTTCGAGACAACGAACCTTCGCAACAGTGCACACTTAGGGGAATACGTTCTCGAAATTTTAAGACGGATCATCTTATTATGCTACCGTCGTTCTAAGCAATAATATGAAAAACATGATAAACATCACAATGCAATCATATAGTGACATGATATGGCCATTATCATCTTCGCCCTTTCGATCTCCATCTTCAGGCATCGAATGATCATCATTGTCACCGGCGTGACACCATAATCTCCATCATCATGATCTCCATCACCGTGTCTCCGTGAAGTCGTCACGCCAACTACTACTATCACTACTACTATAGCTAACCCTTAGCAATGCAGTAAAAGTAGTAAGCACATGGCGTTGCATCTCATACAATAAATTAAGACAACTCCTATGGCATCTGCCGGTTGTCATACTCATCGACATGCAAGTCGTGAAACCTATTACAATAACATGATCATCTCATACATCATACATGCAACATCACAACTTTGGCCATATCACATCACATGTCAAACCCTGCAAACACAAGTTAGACGTCCTCTAATTGTTGTTGCAAGTTTTACGTGGCTGATTTGGGTTTCTAGCAAGAATGCCTTCTTACCTACGTGACAGCCACAACGATGATATGCCAAAGCTATTTACCCTTCATAAGGACCCTTTTCATCAAATCCAATCCGACTAGAGTAGGAGAGACAGACACCCGCTAGCCACCTTTATGCACGGTGTCCATGTCTGTCGGTGGAACCAGTCTCACGTAAGCGTACGTATAAAGTCGGTCCGGGCCGCTTCATCCCACAATACCGCCGGAAAAGAATAAGACTAGTAGCGGCAAGAAAATTGAAAAATCATCGCCCACAACTTTTGTGTTCTACTCGTGCATAGAATCTACGCATAGAAAACCTGGCTCGGATGCCAGTGTTGGGTAACGTAGCATAAATTCATAATTTTCCTACGCATATTCAGATCTTCCTATGGAGAGACTAGCAATGAGAGAGGGGTAAGAGCATCTTCATACCTTTGAAGATCGCTAAGCGGAAGCGTTGCTAGAACGCGGTTGATGGAGTCGTACTCGCAGCGATTCCGATCTAGTGCCGAACTACGACACCTCCGCGTTCAACACACGTGCAGCCCTGTGACGTCTCCCGCACCTTGATCCATCAAGGAGGAGGGAGAGGTTGGGGAAGAACTCTAGCAGCACGACGGCATGGTGTCGATGGAGAGACGAGGTCTCCCGGCAGGGCTTCGCCAAGCACCGGCAGAGAGGAGGAGGAAGAAGGGCAGGGCTGCGCCGAGGGAGAGGGAAAAGTCTGCCTCCCAAGGGCCAAAACCCCTCTATATTTATAGGAGGAGGGGGAGGGGGGTGCGCCACCCCTAGGGTTCCCCCTAGGTGGTGCGGCAGCCACCAGATGGGAAAGGGGGGCGGCGGCTAGGGTGGGAGGGGGTGGCGCACCACCTGGTGGACCTAAGGCCCACCTGCGCCTAGCGTTGCCCCCTCTCCCCACCACTTGCGCATTGGGCTGGGTGTGGGAGGCGCACCAGCCCACCTAGGGGCTGGTTCCCTCCCGCACTAGGACCATCTAGCCTTTTGGGGTCGTTGCCCCCCTTCGATGGACCCCCGGGGCCACCTCCGGTGTTCCCGGTGGTCCCGACACGTTACCGGTGACGCCCGAAACACTTCCGGTGTCCAAAACCATCCGTCCTATATGTCAATCTTTACCTCCGAACCATATCAGAGCTCCTCGTGATGTCCGGGATCTCATCCGGGACTTCTAACAACTTTCGGTAACCTCGTATAACAATTCCCTATAACCCTAGCGTCATCGAACCTTAAGTGTGTAGACCCTACGGGTTCGGGAGACAGGCAGACATGACCGAGACGCCTCTCCGGCCAATAAGCATCAGCGGGGTCTGGATACCCATGGTGGCTCCCACTTGCTCCACGATGATCTCATCGGATGAACCACGATGTCAAGGATTCAATCAATCCCGTATACGATTCCCTTTGTCTATCGGTATAGAACTTGCCCGAGATTCGATTGTCGGTATACCTATACCTTGTTCAATATCGTTACCGGTAAGTCTCTTTACTCATTCTGTAGCACGTCATCGTGTGACTAACTCCTTAGTCACATTGAGCTCATGATGATGTTCTAACGAGTGGGCCCAGAGATACCTCTCCGTCACACGGAGTGACAAATCCCGATCTTGATTCGTACCAACCCAACAGACACTTTCAGAGATACTCGTAGTGCACCTTTATAGTCACCCAGTTACATTGTGACGTTTAATACACCCAAAGCACTCCTACGGTATCTAGGAGTTGCAAAATCTCACGGTCGAAGGAAAAGACACTTGACATTAGAAAAGCTTTAGCATAATAACAATACGATCTAGTGCTATGCTTAGGATTGGGTCTTGTCCATCACATCATTCTCCAATGATGTGATCCCGTCATCCATGATATCTAATTCCCATGATCAGGAAACCATGATCATCTATTGACTAACGAGCTAGCTAACTAGAGGCTTGCTAGGGCCACATTGTGATCTATTTATTCACACATGTATTACTGTTTCCTGTTAATACAATTATAGCATGAACAATAGACGATTATCATGAACAAGGAGAAATGATAATAACCATTTTATTATTGCCTCTAGGGCATATTTCCAACACGCAGGGAGGCCGGAGGAGGAGGGGCGGCGGCGCACGGAGGCCGAAGGAGGGCGCATCGGTGGTGGTGGTGTCGGGGGTTAGAGAGAGGGGTGTGGGGTGGCCGTTCAGGGTGAGAGAGAGGTGCGTGGGGGTGGGGCTAACGGCAGTTAGGGGCGCACCCTCTTTGCCGTCCGCCTCCCGACGACACAGATGAGAAAAGCGGACGGAAAAGAGAGAGGTCGTTAGGGGGGAGAGAGGGGGTGCGGGGTGGGCCAGCCGAGCGCTTTGCCGTGTGCCTAAGTTAAGTTTGACGTGAGCCAGCAGACGGCAAAGAAGCAGCACATGGCAAAGACCCCCTTTGCCATCAGCCTTCTCTTTGCCATCTGGTTTCTGGTAGCTGATGGCAAAGAGGGTCTTTGCCATCAGCCAGCAGACGGCAAAGAAGCAGCAGATGGCAAAAAACTGTTTTCCAGTAGTGTATGTTCCATAAAAGGAGCGCTCCTAACATGCTTGGGGTTGTTATGGGGACCCTCTTGATTTCGTTTTGGGATAAAACTCATCTAGCAACGCCCAACATTGGTACTATATTTGCCCAACATAATAATTCTGTTATTACTAAAAACATAGGGTGTCATGAACCCGAGGAGTAATTCCAGATAATACAGGGGGCAAGTGCTGGTGGTGTTGTTGCCAAACAAAGCGACTTGTGGGGCCACCCGGGCCAACTCGGGGGATGTCTATCCGGCCATGATGTCCCACAAGCGTATGGGATCGCAACAATTTTCGAGGGTAGAGTATTCAACCCAAATTTATTGATTCGCTCACAAGGGGAAGCTAAAGGATATTCTCAAGTATTAGTAGATGAGTTGTCAATTCAACCACACCTGAAAGATTAGTGTCTGCAAGCAAAGTATTAGTAGCAAGATAGTATGATAGCAATGGCACCAGAAAAAGCCTTGGCAATTCCCAGCAATGGCGCCAGAAAAAGGCACGTTGACGGGATGTGAACGCCAACAAAGTCTTGCAACAAGTAACAGCGGAGTAGCAAGGAACAGTAGTAGAAGCAGCAGCAAAGTAACAAGAAACATCAGCAGCAAAGTAACAACAGTAGTGACAACAGCAAAGTGGCCCAATCCCTCTTGTAGCAAGGGACAAGCCTAGGCAAAGTATCATAACGATGACCAGTAGTAAAAGACTCGTAGGAAGTGGATCGGTGATGGATGAGTGTGACGGATGTGATTCATCACGTAACAACTATAACATGGAGAGATATGTGGCTAGCTTCCGTTCATTAATCTAATGTAGGCATGTATTCCGTATGTAGTCATACGTGCTTAGGGAAAAGAACTTGCATGACATCTATTGTCCATCCCTCCCGTGGAAGCGGGGTCCTAATGGAAAGTACGGGATATTAAGGTTATCCTTTTAATAAAGAACCGGACCAACGCATTAACACGCGGTGAATACATGAACTCCTCATACTATGGTCATCTGCGGGAGTGGTTCCGGCTATTGTCACTCCGTGGTTGTCGGGTCATAACACATAGTTGGTGACTACGACTTGCAAGATAGGATCTCAAATACACATATATTGGCGACAACATAATAGGTTCAGATCTGAAATCATGGCACTCGGGCCCTAGTGACAAGCATTTAGCATAGCCAAGTAGTAGCAACATCAAGCTAGAACATAGTGGATACTAGGGATAAATCCCCATCAAGAACTAACTCGATTACATGATAGATCTCATCCAACTCATCACCTTCCAGCAAGCCTACGATGAGATTACTCACGAACGATGAAGAGCATCATGGAATTGTCGATGGAGAAAGGTTGATGATGACGATGGCGACGATTTCCCCTCTCCGGAGCCCGAAACGGACTCCAGATCTGCCCTCGAGATGAAGAACAGGATGTGGCGGCGCCTCCGTATCGCAAAACGCAATGAAACCTTCTCTCTGGTTTTTTTTCGAGGCGAAGCGGAAGATATAAGACTGAGATTGGGGGCGGTGGTGCCACATGGACTACACAAGCCTGCATGGCGCGGCCTAGGGGGTGGCCGCGCCGTGTGGGCTTGTGGCCCACTCGCACACCCCCTCACATGGATCTTTGCGCAGGTATTTTTCTTTTATTCCAGAAAAAACTCCGTAAATTTTCAAGACATTCCGAGAACTTTCATTTCTGCACAAAAACAACACCATCGCAATTCTGCTGAAAACAGCGGCAATCCGGGTTAGTTCCATTCAAATCATGCAAATTAGAGTCCCAAACAAGGGCAAAATAGTTTGAAAAAGTAGATACGACGGAGACGTATCAACTCCCCCAAACTTAAAGCCTTGCTTGTCCTCAAGCAACTCAGTTGACAAACTGAGAGAGACAAATGAAAAACTTTGACGAACTCTGTTTGATCTTGTTGTTGCAATTATATCCAACTCACAACCAGAATTTCAGCAACGTCACAAGGAAACCACATAAGCAAATGACATCTAGGTCTCACGGTAAACTCATATCAATGGCATAATCAGCTAGCGAGAAAATAATAATAAGCCTCAAGTGTCAACACTTCAATCAAAACAACATGAAGCAGTACGAATATATGGTATCTCGCTAGCTCTTTCTGAGACCGCAAAACATAAATGCAAAGCACCTTAAAAGACTAAGGGCTGACTAAACATTGTGATTCAAGGCAATGAAGATCCAGTCATAGTCATACTCAACACAGTTAAAATCAAAGCATAAAAATGACAGAGGTTGTCTCTAATTGGTGCTTTTGTAAGAGGAGAATGACTCAACAGGAACATAAATAGACAGGACCTTCGCAGAGGGAAGCATTGATTTGCAGAGGTGCCAGTGCTCAAGCTTTGAAAACAGAGATAATAATTTTGGGTGGCATGCTTCCATTGTCAATGCAATGACTGAGAGTTCTCAACATGTTCCACGCTACACATGCTATAGGCGGTTCCCAAACAGAAAAGTAAAGTTTTGACTCCCCCACCACCAATCAATCACACTCCACGGCTAGCCAAATCCTCGGGTACTATCCAAACCAACATCAATCCTGGGGGAGTTTTGTTTGCAATTATCTTTTCGATTTGAGAATGGAACTCGGAATTCCAATTACCGGCCCCTTTTTCGTGAATGATAGTGAATAAACACATATCTAGGATAACACGCCTAGTATGGAAGATACCAATAGCCCCCTGTCACCACATGATCTATTCGGGCATGCAAAACAGATTATTTCTTGAAGATTTAGAGAGTGGCACATGCAAATTTACTTGGAACGGCAGGTAGATACCGCACATAGGTAGGTATGGTGGACTCACATGGCACAACTTTGGGTTTATGGAGGTGGATGCACAAGCAGTATTCCCGCTTAGTACAAGTGAAGGCTAGCAAAAGACTGGGAAGCGACCAACTAGAGAGAGACAACAGTCATCAAAATGCATTGAGATTAACTAAGCATTGAGTGCAAGCATGAGTAGGACATAAATCAACATGAACGTGAACATCATAGAGGCTATGTTAATTTTGTTTCAACTACATGTGTGAACTTGCGCCAAGTCAAGCCACTCGAAACATTCAAAGGAGGATACCATCCTATCATACTACATCATAGTCATCTCAACATTCATGTTGGCAACCAAGACAAACCATTATAAGCTCCTAGCTAATTAAGCATGGCATCAACAACTATGATCTCTAAGTTGTCATTGCAAACATGTTTCTCCCACAACAAAGCTGAATCAGGCAGCATGAGCTAGTCATATTTACAAAAACAAAATAGATCGAGTTCATACCAGCTTTTCCAGGCTCAGCCAGTTCATCATATATCGTCATTATTGCCTTTCACTTGCACGACCGAACGATGTGAACAATAATAAGCGTGCTCGTGCATTGGAATAAAGCTGGAATCTGCAGGCAAACGCAAAGGAGAAGACAAAGTAATATGGCTATTTGAAAGCTAAACAGGTATGCATGCAAGAGCCACTAAACATTGTAACCAATATCTTCTACCTTGACCCAAAGAAAAAGAAAACTATTTACACAGGAAAGCTCCCAACAAGCAAAAGAAGAAAAATAAAATATTTTTGGGTTTTCTCACACTAGACAGACACACGAAAAGAAAACGAGAAAAAGAAGATACACTAGCATGGGTGATACAGTGGCAAAGTGTGAACACCGGCTAACAAAGTGAAAGGATAAGCAAGAATGTAAAGTAGGTGAGAACACGTACTCCCCCAAGCTTAGGCTTTTGGCCTAATTTGGTCAACTCCCAAGGAGGGAAATAACCAGCTCCTGGGTACTCCGGAGTGGACTGAGGATGCCACTGCTGTGTGAGCTCCTCTGGCTCCCACTGATAAACTGGTGTCTGGTACTCGACTAGCGGCTCGGGCGCGGGCACCTGTGGTTGGGCCAAGCCCCAATATGCATAGACGTCCGAGGGCATAATAATGTACCTGCCTGCATGAAGATTGAACAAAGAAGGAGGAGGCAAAGTAATAGTCTCACGAGTACCCTGACTAAATACCAGGTTATAAATCATCCTACCACCTATATCTCTGATGGGGTTACAGTCCTAGGGTAGGGTCATAGGCCTGCCCTGTAGGTCCTACCCAAGGACTACCCCCTCAAAAAGGACAAGGCCCTTAGTCAGCTCCGACTGAATTAAGGAGTCCCCATCATCCAGTCGGTAACAGGTCCTCGATCATCCAGTCGGAGACTAGCATTCAGAGGATATCAAGCTAACCGGCTGGATACCACTCGGTACATCGTAACCCCCTGGAGGGAAACGGTCGTACGTTTCCAGGTGCATTTACTAGCATTTAGGACGTACGTTACCTGTAACGTACGCATTCAATCGCCACTACTCCACCCCTGTACCGGAACCGTTGTGGAGGGCAGCACACTTTATATAAGCCACCCTCCCCCGCTGGTAGAGGGGTTAGCAACTCATTGTATTCCATATTCCACTCGACAACAGGCTCCCAGAGCACTGAGACGTAGGGCTATTACCTCCACCGTAGAGGGGCCTGAACTCATACAACCTCGCCGTAGCTAGGAAACTGCCCATCCTATTCGTAACCTACACATCTACTGTCAGACTTATACCCCCGACAGTTGGCGCCCACTGTGGGGCAGGCGTCTAAGCGACTTCTGGCGAGTTTGCGACTACTTCCTTTCGTCATGTCGTCCAGTGGAGGTTCGAGCATGGGTCACCAGATCTTCTTCGGCGCTCTCTCCTTCATCATCGACGATTCGACGTGGCTTCGGGATGCTCCTCTCGTCGTCGAGGCGCTTCCCCGTCGTGGGGCTACGCACTTCCGTGCCGGCGCCCGCGACATTCTTCTTCTCCAACAGCCGGCTCTGGTGTCGACCTGCACCGCCGTCACGCACCGCAGCAAGCGGTCTCGGTGTCCGCGGCTCCAGCGTTGGGTGCAACACGCCCAGGCGCGCCAGAACGCGTTTTCGCAAGTGGCGGTTCCAGAGTATGTTGTGGTTGCCCCGCAGTCCCAGCACTTGGGCTCGGTTCCGACTGAGTTTCCTTCCGAATACGCGGGTCGCGGGCCTGCAGCAGAAGTACACATGGCCAACTCCCATGAAGATCCCCGTCAAGCTGGCCAGAACGAGCACGAGATCGGCGAAACGTCCGGCGCGCGTCGTCCGCCTCGCCGTTCTGCCAGTCGACACACTCGGCGGAGCAACGTGGAGTTGTTCCGCACACCCCTCCTCAACTTGGCTGCAGCTGCCAAGATAGCCGATTCCCTCTAGCCGACTGGTTCAGAGGCTGGTAGGGGAATCGAGCAGATCCGAGCCCTGTTGCACACGGCGCAGCAGCAGAATTCGGTAGTCTCCCAGTCGCATAACAGGATCCATAATAGTTCCGTTCATGCGAATACGCATCGGTCAGTTCACATCCCTGGTTCCCATCAGCGGCACAGAGGAGGCAGCCGTTCCATAAATCACGAAGATCGCCGCCGTTCATGCACCCCTCCGTGGGGTGGGCCCTACGGGCCCCGACATCATGATGATCGGCGTTCAGTCGGTGACGCTTACGACCCAAGACCTGACGCAAGAGGGCGTATCACCCAGCGAAGGGTCAACAGGGGCCGAGCCCACCGCGATGGTCACGATATGGACCGTCCAAGTGGAAGCAGGACCATCGTGTCTGGTCCCTAGTGTTTTAGTCGAGCCATCCGCTCGGCTGACATCCCGCCCAACTTCCGATTGGCGAAGGGAATCAGCAAGTTTACAGGAGAGTCCAAGCCAGAAACATGGCTGGATGACTACCGAGTGGCGGTCCAGATCGGAAGAGGGCACGACCATGTCGCCATGAAGCACCTCCCTCTGATGCTCGACGGCTCGGCGCGAGCGTTGCTGAATCAGTTGGCCCCCTCAAGCATCTACAGTTGGGCAGATCTTGCCCGAGTGTTCATCAAGACCTTCGAGGGGACGTGCAAACGCCCTGCTAGCCTCGTGGAGCTCCAGCACTGCGTCCAGAAGCAGAATGAGCCCCTGCGCGACTTCATCCAGCGTTGGACGACTCTCTACCACACGGTGGAGAACGTCACCGAGCATCAAGCAGTCTGCGCCTTCAAGGCATGTGTGCGGTACAGGGATCTGTACCTGAAGTTCGGCCGAACAGGTGACATCTCCATGAGCAAGGTGATGGAAATAGCGACACGCTATGCTAATGGCGAAGAAGAAGACCGCATCCGAAGCGGCAAGCACAAAACAGTCACTGATGGAGATGGGGGCAAAACTCGGAAGCAGAAGCAGAAAGCTCCGACTGCTCCGCAAGCAGAAGCTGCAGCCGTAACCAATGCCAAGTTCAAGGGCAAAGGGAAGGCTCAGTTCACCCCCAAAAAGAAGCAGTTCAATAACCCCATCCTGGACCAACCATGTCCGGTTCATACGAAGATGGATGAAGAGGGCAACCCCATATATGCGAAGCATACCACTCGACAGTGTCGCCTCCTGATCGAGGGGTTCAGCAAAGGGCAACCGAGTGAGAAGGACCATGAAAGGGATGAGGAGGATAAGGAGGATCCGTTCCCCCAAGTCCATGCAACCCTGATGATTTTTGCTGACGTCGAGAACAAGAGTCGACTGAAGCTGGTGAACAGAGAGGTGAACATGGCCACCCCTACCAACCCCAAGTTCCTTAAATGGTCTCAGACTGCGATCACCTTCGACCAGTCGGATCATCCGGCACATGTACCCAACCCGGGGAGACAGGCTCTGGTCGTCGACCCGGTGGTGGAAGGAGTCCGACTGCGCAAAGTCCTCATGGATGGCGGCAGCGGATTGAACATCATGTACGCCGACACACTCAAGGGGATGGGCATCCCGATGTCCAAACTCAGCGAGAGCAGCATGCAGTTCCATGGAGTCGTCCCTGGACGGAAGGCCAAGTCACTCGGCCAGATCGCGTTGGACGTCGTTTTCGGCTCCGACAGGAACTTCCGCAAGGAAAAGTTGACGTTCGGAGTGGTCGACTTCCAGAGCGCTTATCACGCAATTCTGGGTCGCCCAGCGTATGCGCGTTTCATGGCTTGTCCATGTTACGTATACCTGAAGCTGAAGATGCCAGGCCCGAAGGGTGTGATCACCATCACGGGCAATCGACAGCGAGCCGAAGAGTGCCTGCAACAGGGATCGAGAATCGCCGACCAGCAGATGGCCGTCCTCGAGCTCGACGAGTACAAGAAAACAGTCGACCCCGCCGACCTGATGCGCTCAAAGAAGCCAACTTCTGAATCCGCATTCCAGTCGGCGGGAGAGACGAAAAAGGTCAGCATTCACTCGACGGACGACACTGCTTCCCCGACGAACATCTCCACCACCCTCGATCCTAAATAGGAAGCCGAGCTCACCCAATTACTTCATGAGAACTGGGACATCTTCGCATGGAAACCCTCTGACATGCTAGGTGTACCCAGGGAGTTGGCTGAGCACCGACTGCACGTGGATTCCACCGCTCGGCCCGTCCGAGAGCGCCTCCGCCGGTCCGCCGCGCACAAGAGGAAGGAAATAGGGGAAGAGGTGGCCAAGCTGCTGGCAGCCAACTTCATTCGCGAGGTTCACCACTCCGAGTGGCTCGCCAATGTTGTCATGGTGCCCAAGAAGGACAAGTCGCTCCGAATGTGCATCGACTTCAAGCATCTCAATAAGGTCTGCCCGAAAGACCATTTTCCACTCCCCCGCATAGATCAAATTGTTGATTCGACTGCGGGTTGCGAGCGTCTGTCATTTCTTGATGCCTACTCAGGCTATCATCAGATCCGTCTGTATGGTCCCGATGAGTTAAAAACAGCCTTCATCACCCCATTCGGGTGCTTCTGCTACATCACTATGCCATTCGGTTTGAAGAATGTAGGAGCTACCTTTATGCGCATGATCCAAAGATGTCTCCTCGACCAGATCGGTCGGAATGTGGAGGCGTATATGGATGATATTGTAGTCAAGTCACGCAAAGGTTCCGACCTGCTGACTGACTTGGCAGAAACATTCGCCAACCTTCGTAGGTACGATATCAAGCTCAACCCCGCCAAATGTTCATTCAGTGTTCCCAGCGGAAAGTTACTCGGTTTCTTCGTTTCCGAACGAGGGATCGATGTCAACCCCGAGAAGATCGGGACCATCGTCCGAATGGAGAGGCCGGTCAGAATACACGATGTTCAACGGCTCACAGGTTGCCTAGCGGCTTTGAGCAGGTTCATCAGTCGACTCGGCGAGAAAGCACTTCCTTTGTACCGACTCATGAAGAAATCAGATACTTTCGAGTGGACAGACGAAGCCCAAGTCGCATTCGACGACCTCAAAGTCCTACTTTCCACCCAGCCGGTTCTTACTGCTCCGCTCAGTAAAGAGCCCCTTCTTCTATACATTGCGGCTACAAATCACGTCGTCAGTACTGTTCTTACAGTTGAACGAGAAGAAGAAGGCAAATCATACAAAGTTCAGCGGCCAGTGTACTACGTCTCCGAAGTCCTGACTCCTTCCAAGCAGAGGTATCCCCACTATCAAAAGCTTATCTACGGGATCTACATGACTGCGAAGAAGGTGGCCCATTATTTCCAAGACCACTCGGTGTCTGTCGTTTCTGATACTCCGTTGTCAGAAATTCTCCACAATCGGGACGCGTCAGGCCGAGTGGCAAAGTGGGCAATGGAGATGCTGTACTGCGATATCAAGTTCGAGGCCAAGAAAGCTATTAAGTCTCAAGCTCTGGCTGACTTCATAGCAGAATGGGTAGAACAACAGCAACCGACCCACATCTACTCGGCCCATTGGACAATGTTCATCGATGGGTCCAAGATGCTGAATGGCTGCGGCGCTGGCGTTGTGATCATATCACCAAAGGGCGACAAGCTCAAGTACGTGCTATAGATACACATCGATTCCTCCAACAACGAGGCAGAGTATGAAGCTCTCCTCTACGGGTTGCATATGGCCATCTCACTCGGCGTCCGTCGCCTGATGGTCTACAGCGATTCGGATTTGGTGGTCAATCAAGTGGTGAAAGAGTGGGATGTCAGGAACCCCACCATGACCACATACTGCAATGCAGTGAGGAAGCTTGAGAAGAAGTTTGAAGGTCTAGAACTTCACCATGTCCCGAGACTGAAGAACCAAGCAGCGGATGAGTTGGAAAAACTCGGATCCACTCGGAGACCAGTCCCGAGTGACGTCTGCCTCGAGCACCTTCACCTCCCTTCAGTCAAAGAAGATCCTTTTACAGAAGGACCAGTACAACCAAAGAGTTCAATCGATCCGACTGAAGTCGATGTACCTACTGTGGTTGATCTGGTCATGGAGATTCTTACTGTCATCCCCGATTGGACTGTGCCGATCATTGCATATATCCTCAGACAAGAACTACCGGAAGACGAAGTCCAGGCCAGGCAGATAGTCCGCAGGTCGAAGTCATTCACTGTCATTGATGGCCAATTGTACAAGGAGAGTGTTTCAGGCGTTCTCCAACGATGCATCTCCCCAGAGGAGGGGCAGCTGATCCTGGAAGATATTCACTCGGGAACCTGCGGTCATCACGCCTCTTCAGGGCTGGTTTTTTCTGGTTGCAGGCAAACGAGATGGCTAAAGATATGGTCGACCGATGCGAGGGCTGTCAGTTCTACTCCAACAAGTCCCACAAGCCGACATCTGCGTTGAAGACAATCCCTCTTGTGTGGCCATTTGCAGACTGGGGATTAGATACAGTCGGACCATTCAAGACAGGCCAAGGGGGATACACACATCTGTTGGTGGCAGTCGACAAGTTCACGAAATGGATCGAAGCCAAGCCCATCAAGAAACTCGACGCCTCAACAGCCGTCAAGTTTATCAGGGACATCATCTCCAGATTCGGTGTACCTCACAGCATAATCACGGACAACGGGAGAAACTTTGACTCACACAGATTCAAAGGTTTCTGTGCAAGCCAATGTATCCGAGTGGATTTTGCTTCCGTAGCACATCCTCAATCCAATGGACAAGCAGAGCGGGCGAATGGGCTTATTCTTCAAGGTTTGAAGCCCCGACTCCTGCGAGAGGTGGGACACGCCGCTGGCGCATGGGTTACCGAGTTACCTTAAGTACTTTGGGGTCTCCGCACAACCCCGAACAGATCTACAGGGCGATCACCGTTCTTCCTCGTTTATGGAGCAGAAGCGGTCCTTCTGAGTGACTTGCTTCACAATGCGCCACGAGTCGAACTCTTCTCCAAAGCTGAAGCAGAACAAGCAAGGCAAGATGGAGTGGACCTTCTGGAGGAGGAGCGCGAGATGGCACTGACTCTCTCAACCATTTATCAACAAAATCTGCGGCGTTTTCATGCACGCCACGTCAGAAGTCGCACGTTCCAAGCAGGCGACCTGGTGCTCCGAGTGGATCAGCGAAGACCTCACAAGTTGGCTCCGGCCTGGGAAGGACCGTTCATCATCTCCAAGGTGCTGAACAACGGAGCTTACAGACTCTACAACATCGAGAGCGAGACAGATGAGCCGCGTGCATGGAACGGAGACCTCCTGAAGCGCTTCTACACGTGATCATCGACTGAAGTAGTGTAAAGAACAAGTATTGATGAAATAATATAAAGCAGATTCAGTTTTTGCAGAGTCAGAATTCTTCCGCGGTCGCAGACTCCGGTCACAAAAAAAAACTTAGGTGCGATCCAGAATCGCCTAAGTTCTAACTTCCTCCGAGTGTGCACTAAACGTCGCACTCGGGGACTTAGCTGCGATCCAGAATCGCCTAAGTTCTAACTTCCTCCGAGTGTGCACCAAACGTCGCACTCGAGGACTTAGCTGCGATCCAGAATCGCCTAAGTTCTAACTTCCTCCGAGTGTGCACTAAACGTCGCACTCGGGGACTTAGCTGTGATCAAGAATCACCTAAGTAATAAATTTCTCCGAGTGTGCACTAAAACGTCGCACTCGGGGACTTAGCTGCGATCCAGAATCGCCTAAGTTCTAACTTCCTCCGAGTGTGCACTAAACGTCGAACTCGGGGACTTAGCTGTGATCAAGAATCAGCTAAGTAATACATTTCTCCGAGTGTGCACTAAAATGTCGCACTCGGGGACTTAGCTGCGATATAGAATCGCCTAAGTTCTAACTTCCTCTCAGTGTGCACTAAACGTCGCACTCGGAGACTTAGCTGTGATCAAGAATCACCTAAGTAATAACTTTCTCCGAGTGTGCACTAAACGTCGCACTCGGAGACATAGCTGTGATCCAGAATCGCCTAAGTATTAACTTTCTCCGAGTGTGCACTTAACGTTGCACTCGGGGGCTTAGCTGCGATCCAGAATCGCCTAAGTATTAACTTTCCCCGAGTGTGCACTTACTGTCACACTCGGGGACTTAGATGCGATCACGAATTGCCTAAGTATTAAGTTTCTTCGAGTGTGCACTTAACGCCACACCCAGGGACTTAGATGCGATGCAAAATCGCCTGAGCACCCACATGCCTTCGACGATCCTACTGATCCACTCGGTGATCATACAGATCCAATCGGCAATTCTACGGACCCTCAGTGAGGCTCATGCAGATGTCAAGACAACTGACATGTTCTGAATGTTTGCCTTTGGTTTCACCAAGCAACAGAAGAGCAAAAGATTCGATTCAAAGTTCAACCAAAGATAGTGCCTCGGTGTGGATCAAGCTTACCCACACCGAAACAAGAATGTGACGGCCAACAGCAGTGGCCAAAGTTTCTTACAAATCAACACTCGCCATACCGAGGATCAAGTTTTCTTACGCGTCGTCTCGAGTAGCGCCAGGACTGGAGGGCTCCACGAAGGTGTCGAGGTCGATTCCGTCGGCGATGCGGGTGACACTTTCAAGGAAGGTTTCCATGAAGTCTTCAAATCAAAGTTTCTTCGTGTTGGCCACCTTCAATGTCTTCAACTTCTCCTCGCGCACCTCCTTGCAATGGACTCGGACCAGGGACAGAGCAACATCTGCACCACAACGAGCTGCAGATTTCTTCCTCGACTGCACTCGGTTCGGAAGATCCTCCAGTCGAGCCATCAGGTTCTCCATCTCCTGCCGCGACTCATCTTCTGGCCAAAGCTCCTTCTCGATTCGGCCGACGACTTCTCTCAGTCGACCGATGAAAGGGCCAACATTGCCCACACGGATGTGCGCCCGGAGCAGATCCCGATTGGCGTCCTCGTCGAGTGGAACGTTCTCGAGAACCGACCGCTCCACATCAGCTGCTTCAGCTTCAGCGTCAAAGCAAAGATCTGCGACAACAGGACAAGCAAACAATAAGCACCGAGTGTGACGGGCATAACACAAGCACTCGGAAAAAATAGGACTTACCAGCCAAACGCGTCATCATCTGCCGAGCCCAGTCGCTGACATATTTTCCCGTGCTTTGCACCGTTTGTTCAACACGTTCATTTGTCCCATCAGAGCAGTCCTTTGCTTCCCCATCTTCTCAACTTCCTCAGTCAGCACTCTGTTCGCTTCACGAGCCTCCTCCAACGATTTCTCTCGCTCCGTCAGAACCACCTTCATATCATCCATTGCAAGCAGTGTCGGATCCCGCTCACCCGCAAACTGAATCTTCTCCGCCCTCAGAGTCTCATATGCGGTCCCCATCTCACAAGTTTTCTGCTAGCCAGCACCAAGAGACAATCACATAATTCAACAATAAAAGTCTAAGTTCTTCAGACCCCTACCGACGCAAGCAGTCGACAGCGGTCTCGGGCACTACACCCAGTGGGTTCACTGAGAGTGACCCCACTGGCATGCAACTCAAGCAAGCCCGCCCTATTGAGATGCATGTTACCACCTACGCCTACGAGGCCAATACTACCCCACCTGAGTACAAATTACTCTCGGGGACTCTTACAGTAAGTGCACTCCGAGTGCCACAACTGCTCGCAGTCGGTCATATTATTTACAGACCTAACCAAAACAAAGACAATATGTATAAAGACAACTGCCGGTGCAAGCACTCGGCAGAAGTCCAAGGGACTACACCCACTGGGTTTACTCAGAGTGAACCCATTACAAACAACAGATGCTATCCAAGAACACCCAGCGGGTTACAAGAGAAAAGTAAATACTTACTAGCCCACTTACTCGGATATCATCCCGCAGCTCCAAGCTCCGCTGGTACAAGGATGCGACGGAGTCGTAGGCCCTCTTGGCGTCTCCAGTCATCTGCTCCGCCTGCACCATGGCTCCCTTGGCCGCTCCCACCTGCTCCTCCGGGAGACGCTGAATGTTGAACTCGACATTCGATGAGCCTGGCATCGTCGGAAGTTCCTGAGGCATCCCAAGGTCCGCTCCAGTCGGCTCTTCAACCACCAGGGCCGGTTCAGTCGGCGGCGGCGCCTCAGTCGGCAGCACGTCAGCGGCGAGAGCAGCAACAGGCGGAGGAGCCTCAAGAAGAGGCTCCGCAGCTTGTTCAGCTCTCTTCTGGTCACCCTCGTCCATGCAAATCGCCCCTGATAGACCGAACGGCGCGAGATCTCAGAAAAAGAAAGAAGCGGAACCTATGATAGAATTCGAGACGCGATAGTATAAAGCACTCGGAGTCACTACGACGCACCTGGCTGGGACGAGCCGACGTTGTCCATGTCCATGGGGTCATCCTCCTGGCGCGCCGGAGAGGTGGCAGAAGTAGCGACTCTGTCGAGCGAAATCCATTCGACCAATAAACAGGAGTTCACTCGGATATCGGAAGAAATTAGTAGATCGATGCACTTACGTGGAGGTGACGGGGACAGCAACCCTCATCCGCGGCAGAGCCTTCCGAGGTTTGGACCCACTCCGTTTGGCCGCCTTGGAAGACTGACCCGCAGGCTCAGCGGCAGCATCCCTGGCCCTCTTGGTGCTCCGAGCACTCGGGGCCACTAGGGCAGTGGGCGGAGAACTCGAAGAAGCCGGAGGGACCGAGGGAACGGCAGGCTTGTGTCGGCGCTTGGTCCGATGCTCTAATTGTGGAGGCGGCGAGTCGTGCTCTTTGTCCTCCTCCTCTTCCTCTCTAGTCTCTTCCTCCGACTCCCCGCTGTCGAAGAGATACTCAGCGCTCTCCACGCTGCCTTCCTGGCTGCCTTCCTCCTCCTCCTCGGCCGGGTTCTTGTTCGAGACGGGAGAAAACCAGTTGGTCCACTTCTGCGTGAAATACGGTCGGCGACATCAAGCGACAAGCAGAGATTCAAGAAAGCGATAAAACTAAAACAGATACGTGCACTCGGCACATGGTACTCACCTGATTCGGAGGAGGATTGTCCGCGCTGAAAGCCCTCACTCGTTGAGACCCCCTAGGGTTCTCACAGGCGCCAGTGATCTGGAGCACCCACGAGGCCACCTTCTCCTCGGTCACACTCAAGATGTTGGTCCGAGTGGAGTCCTCGGTCCCCGAGTAGTGCCACATGGCGTGGTCGCGAGCCTGCAGTGGTTGTATGCGCCGACCAAGGAAAGTCTCCAGCAAATCCATGCCGGTGACTCCCCTCCTGACGACGTCTACGAGTGCGTCGACCAGGGGCTGGATGTCGAGCTTCTCCGCCTTCGTGAGCGCGAGCTGCTTAGGTGGAGCGGGACGATCTAGGCTAAAAGGGGGCAACCCAGAAGAGGCATTCGGACAGGCAACGTCTTGGCAGTAGAACAACGTCGACTGCCAGTTCCTGACCGAGTCGCTCAGCTGAAGAGCAGGATAACTACTCCGACTATTTTTCTGGAAACCTAAGCCTCCACAGAGTTGGAGAAGATGCGTTTTATCATCCGACTGGCTGAGTCGTTTGATAGTCTGAGATCTAGCAGAGAATATATGTTTGAACAACCCCCAATGGGGGGGCAACTGAGGAAACACTCGCACATAACAATGAAAGCAGAGAGATGGGCAATAGCATTCGGGGGAAAGTGGTGAAGCTGTGCCCCGAAGTGGTTCAGGATGCCCTTAAAGAAAGGATGCGGGGGCAGGGAGAAACCTCGATAGACATGGCTGAGCAGCAAGACGCGCTCCCCCTCCCGGGGTGCCGGCTCGACCTCATTCTCAGCCGGCAGCCTCCAAGACTTGTGGATGATCATCCCGTCCTCCACCAGCTGCAGCAGATCCACCTCCGTCACCGTGGAGGGGAGGAAGTCGCCTTGAATCCACCCCGCCGGCAACGGCCGCTGCCGCTGCTGAGCAGGAGCCGCCGCCTTCCCCTTCTTGTTCCTTGCCTCCATCTTGCTGGTTTGACCCTTGGTCATGGCGGAAGTTGCGAGTTCGTGGAGAGAGAGGAAGAGTGGGGAGGTTAGGTGCGCTGGAGGGCGCGAGGAGGACGAAGCAATGGCAAAATATCCGGCGGGCGTAACGAAAAACCCTCGCCGCCGAGATTTAAGTAAGGTTCCGACTGGGTCGCTGGCAGGTGGCCCCGAAACCTTATCCCCCGACCGGCCGCGGCGATATCAGTGGAGGAGTTGAAGGCGCGAGGATCGAGGCGTCAGGCGCTACTCGAGCGCGCTGGCGTCATCCCCGCCGAGCGCACGCAAACCGAAATTTGAGGATCCCGGAAAATCCGCTGTTGTCAGTTGACTGGTCGCGTCAAGAGATACCCTGGGAGCACTCGGTTTTCGACAGTTTGTTCCACGGAGATTTCCACTCGGATCGTTGGTAAGAAAAGGTAAAATGGATTGAGGCAAGCAACGCCCAAGCCAAGTCCGTTCCAGTCGGATCCAAACTTCAAGCATCGCTTCGTCGTTCCAACCCCAATCCATTCGGGGACTAATGATGGGGTTATAGTCCTAGGGTAGGGTCATAGGCCTGCCCTTTAGGTCCTACCCAAGGACTACCCCCTCACAAAGGACAAGGCCCTTAGTCAGCTCCGACTGAATTAAGGAGTCCCCATCATCTAGTCGGTAACAGGTCCTCGATCATCCAGTCGGAGACTAGCATTCGGAGGATATCAATCTAACCGACTGGATACCACTCGGTACATCGTAACCCCCTAGAGGGAAACGGTCGTACGTTTCCAGGTGCATTTATTAGCATTTAGGACATACGTTACCTGTAACGTACGCATTCAATCGCCACTACTCCACCCCTGTACCGGAATCGTTGTGGAGGGCAGCGCACTCTATATCAGCCACCCTCCCCCGCTGGTAGAGGGGTTAGCAACTCATTGTATTCCATATTCCACTCGACAACAGGCTCCCAGAGCACTGAGACGTAGGGGTATTACCTCCACCGTAGAGGGGCTTGAACTCATACAACCTCGCCGTAGCTAGGACTCTGCCCATCCTTTTCGTACCCTACACATCTACTGTCAGGCTTATACCCACGACAATCTCTATCAAGAAAGTCATGGCGAACCATGCTATCGTAATCTAGATATCTCTCAGGAAGAAGCATCTCTTCTTCCTCCTCAAGTCTAATGGATATCTCAAAGTGTCTAGAAAGACGGGTACCATAGATACCTCCATAGACAACACCTTTAGAACGGTTCAGGTTCAACCGTTGAGCTACTATAGCGCCCAAGCTATAAGTTTTATCGTTATAAAGGGCTTCGCGCAAGACCGCAAGATCCGGGGAACTAAGTGACCCAGCTTTCCAATGGCCAATCAAACGTTTTCCCACAAATAGAGAGAAGTACCGAAGCACGGGAAAATGAATGCTAGCAGCTCTAGCACAAGACACTCCTCTCTCCTCTCCTACAACAATTGTACCGATAAAAGCTTCGAAGTCCTGTGGACGAGGTTCATGAATTTCAACTACATAAGGTAATTTGGAAACATTGCAAAAAGCCTGGAGTGACATGCGCTGGGGGACATCATAAAGTTTAAACTCAACCATAGGAGGATTCTTCCTCGGATAGAAGTTAAAGCTTTGTACGAAGATATTAGTGAGGAGGAGGTACTGCGAACACTTATCTTCAACGAAGGAGGTAAGGCCCGCGTTCTCCAACAAGTGATAAAAGTCCTCCTAAATTCCAGCGGCGCGTAAGAACACGTCGCTTGGCCACTCGCAAGCTCGAACTTCCGCGACTCGAGGGACCGGATACTTGGGCTTCTTCTCACTCCCATTATCCTTGGGGTCACGGCTTGAAGAGCCTCTCAAGAACCTCCTCATCTTTTCCCTTTTCTATCTGTGAATTTTTCTGAAATTTTTAGTGATTCTAAGGAAAAGTGAACAAGGCTCAACGAAATTCGTAGCAACTACTCCCACAAGTGCCTAGAGACCATACTACGCATCAAAACTACTTGGGACCAGCTAGAATCAGCATACAAAGCTCAAGAACATGGTCACCAATGCAGCAAAAATACACGGAGTATAAGGCACTAGAGCAAAAACTAATTGGACCAAAGGAGGAGTCACTTACCAAGGATCCGAGCAAGAATGAGTGTAGGGGGTGCCTGTGGCCCCCACAAGCCTGGGTGGCGTGGCTAGGGGGTGCCCGTGCCCCTAGGGCTTGTGGCCCACTAGTGTGGCCCCTAGACAGACTCTTTGTCCCAGTATTTTTCAAATATTATGGATAAAATCATACTAGATTTTCAAAGCGTTCGGAGAACTTTTATTTTCGGGGTATTTTTCTACCGGACGCTAAAACAGGACACAGGGAAAACTAAACTAAATCTATCATTTTTGTTCTAAGCAACCTAAAGTGAAAGCTTAAAACAGAGGTTTGTGACTCCTTGATTCATCCATCTCATGGTCATCGAAAGAAATCCGTCAATGGGGTTGATCAAATCCCCTCGACAAAACTTTCTCGAATCACAAAAGAAGACGGAGAATTTTTGAATAGTCACTAAGTCACCTCAATGGGGATGTGTATCTCCCCAACAGGCAAATCATACTTCATCTTGACACGGGGAATAGGGCATTCAAAGCTCCCGATAAGAATCGATGCTTATTTTTCGATAGCATTGATGCAATGTACTCGATATTGTTTCTTCGGAAAGTGCACCATATGCTCATTACCGTTGACATGGAAGGTGACATTGCCTTTGTTGCAATCTATAACAGCCCCTGCAGTGTTTAAAAAGGGTCTTCCGAGGATGACAACCATGGCATCATCATTGGGAATATCCAAGATAACAAAGTCTGTTAAGATAGTGGTGTTAGAAACCACAACAGGCACATCCTCGCAAATGCCGATAGGGAAAGCAGTTGATTTGTCGGCCATTTGCAGAGAGATTTCAATGGGTGTCAACTTATCCAGTTCAAGTCTACGATAAAGAGATATAGGCATAACACTAAAACCGTCTCCAAGGTCGCATAACGCAGTTCTAACATAGTTGCCTTTAATGGAGCAAGGAATAGTGGGCACACCGGGATCACCTAGTTTCTTCGGAGTTCCACGCTTGAAAGTATAATTTGCAAGAATGGCGGAGATCTCAAGATCAGGTATCCTCCTCTTATTAGTCACAATATCTTTCATGTACTTAGCATACGGAGACATTTTGAGCATATCTGTCAAACGCATCTGCAGAAAGACAAGTCTGATCATTTCAACGAAACGCTCAAAATCCTCATCATCCTTTTTCTTGGATGGTTTGGGAGGAAAGGGCATAGGTTTCTGAACCCATGGCTCCCTTTCTTTACCATGCTTCCTAGCAGCGAAGTCATTCTTATCGTATCTCTTAGTCTTAGGCTGTGGGTTATCAAGATCAACAGGTTCAATCTCCACATTCTTTTCATTGCTAGGTTGAGCATCTTCATGAACATCACTATTGATATTATCATTAGGCTCATGTTCATCACCAGATTGTGTTTGGACTCTCAGGGGTAGCAGCAACAGGGTTGCTAGCGTGCAGGTTCCTATCATCTTTCTTCTTCTTTCTAGGATGACTAGGTGCATCAGTGCTAACTCCTTGATACTCTTGTTCAACTCTCTTTGGATGACCCTCAGGATAAGGAGGTTCGTGGGTCATTCTACCGCCTCTAGTAACGACTCTGACGGAATTGTCGTTCAACTCATTGAGCAATTAATTCTGAGCCTTAAGTACTTGTTCTACCTGAGTAGTAACCATAGAGGCATGTTTACTCAGAAGCTTAAGATCATTGACATTTCTGTCCACACAAGCACTTAAATGACTAAGCATACGAGCATTCTTTTCCAATAGTCTGCTAACATAATCATTGAAACTTTGTTGTTTGACAACGAAGTTATAAAATTCATCCATGCATAAGCTACCAAGTTTATCAAAAGGAATAGCATTCTCATCAAACCTACGCAGAGAATTTACTTCTACTACCTGTATCGGGTTATCGAGACCATGGATCTCTTCGACAGGTGGTAGATTTTTGACATCTTCAGATTTAATGCCTTTCTCTCGCATAGATTTCTTGGCTTCTTGCATATGTTCCGGACTGAGGAATAGAATACCTCTTTTCTTCGGAGTTGGCTTATGAGGTGGTTTCGGAATAGTCCAAGCATTCTCATTGCACAAGATGTTATTCATCAGAATCTCAGCTTGTTCTACGGTTCGTTCCCTAAAAACACTACCGGCACAACTATCTAGGTGGTTTTTGGAAGCATCGGTAAGTCCATTATAGAAGATATCAAGTATCTCATTCTTCTCAAGAGGGTGATCAGACAAAGCATTCAATAGCTGGATGAGCCTCCCCCAAGCTTGTGGGAGACTCTCTTCTTCAGCTTGAGCAAAGTTGTATATTTCCTGCAAGGCAGCTTGCTTCTTATGGGCAGGGAAATATTTTTCAGAGAAGTAGTAGACCATATCCTGGGGGCTACGCACCCAACCAGGAGCAAGAGAAGTGAACCATGTCTTAGCATCATCCTTTAGCGAGAAAGGAAACAACTTGAGCGTGTAGCAGTGGCGGATCTTTTCCTCACTAGTGAATAGGGTGGCTATATCGTGCAGTTTGGTAAGATGGGCTAAAACCGTTTCATACTTGTAACCATGAAAGGGATCAGATTCGACCAGAGTGATTAACTCAGGGTCGACAGAGAATTCATAATCCTTATTGGTCACAAAGATAGGCGAAGTGGCAAACTTCGGGTCGTATTTCATCCTAGCGTTCAGAGATTTTTCTTTCCACTTGCGCAGAAGTTTCTCAACATCATAACTATCCTTACACGCAAGAAAATCCTCAGCTATCTCTCCCTCCATAACATAGCGCGTATCAGGAAATTCAGGCATAGCAGCAGGTTCTACTTCAATAGTATCAGCAGTTTCAGAAGCATCATCACATCTAGCAGAAACTCTAGCAATATGTGCATCAAGGAATGCACCAAGTGGCAAAACAGTATCAGGCATAGCAGGCATAGTATCAAGCCTAGCATCATTAGGCATAGTATCTAGCAGAGCATCATAAGCAGCAGAAGTAGCATCATCAAGCACATGCGACATATCAAGATTTCTAGCAGGAGGCGCAGTCGCAAACTTACTCAAAACTGAAGGTGAATCAAGTGCAGAGCTAGATGGCAGTTCCTTACCTCTCCTCGTAGTGGAAGGTAGGATTTTAGTTCTTGGATCTTTTGGATTCCTCACAGTTATCAGCAGATGTCAATCCCAAATGACTAAGAGAATATAGCTGTGCTTCCCCGGCAACGGCGCCAGAAAAAGCCTTGATGTCCCACAAGCATATGGGATCGCAGCGGTTTTCGAGGGTAGAGTATTAAACCCAAATTTATTGATTCGCTCACAAGGGAAAGCTAAAGTATATTCTCAAGTATTAGCAGCTGAGTTGTCAATTCAACCACCCCTTAAAGATTAGTGTCTGCAAGCAAAGTATCACTAGCAAGATAGTATGATAGCAACGGCACCAGAAAAAGCCTTGGCAATTCCCAGCAATGGCGCCAGAAAAAGGCACGTTGACGAGATGTCAACGCCAACAAAGTCTTGCAACAAGTAACAGCGGAGTAGCAAGGAACAGTAGTAGCGGCAGTAGCAAAGTAACAAGTAACAGCAGCAACAACAACAACACTAAAGTAATACCAGTAGGGACAGCAGCAAAGTGGCCCAATCCCTCTTGTAGCAAGGGACAAGCCTAGGCAAAGTAACATAGCGAGGACCAGTAGTAAAAGACTCGTAGGCAGTGGATCGGTGATGGATGAGTGTGACGGATGTGATTCATCACGTAACTTCTATAACACGGAGAGATATGTGCCTAGCTCCCATTCATAAATCTAATGTAGGCATGTATTCCGTATGTAGTCATACGTGCTTAGGGAAAAGAACTTGCATGACATCTATTGTCCATCCCTCCCATGGCAGTGGGGTCCTAATGGAAACTACGGGATATTAAGGTTCTCCTTTTAATAAAGAACTGGACCAACGCATTAGCACGCGGTGAATACATGAACTCCTCATACTATGGTCATCTCCGGGAGTGGTTCCGACTATTGTCACTACGGGGTTACCGGGGCATAACACATAGTAGGTGACTACAACTTGCAAGATAGGATTTAAAACACACATATATTCGCTACAACATAATAGGATCAGATCTGAAATCATGGCGCTTGGGCCCTAGTGACAAGCATTAAGCATAGCCAAGTAGTAGCAACATCAATCTAGAACATAGTGGATACTAGGGATCAATCCCCGTCAAGAACTAACTCGATTACATGATAGATCTCATCCAACTCATCACCGTCCAGCAAGCCTACGATGAGATTACTCACGAACGATGAAGAGCATCATGGAATTATTGGAGAAAGGTTGATGATGACGATGACGACGATTTCCCCTCTCCGGAGCCCGAAACGGACTCCAGATCTGCCCTCTAGATGAAGAACAGGATGTGGCGGCGCCTCCGTATCGCAAAATGCGATGAAACCTCCTCTTTGATTTTTTTCCAGGCGAAACGGAAGATATAGGACTGAGATTGGGGGCAGTGGTGCCACATGGGCCCCACAAGCCTGCATGGCGCGACCTAGGGGGTGGCCGTGCCGTGTGGGCTTGTGGCCCACTCGCACACCCCCTCACGTGGATCTTTGCGCAGGTATTTTTTTTATTCTAGAAAAAATCTCCGTAAATTTTCAGGACGTTCTGAGAACTTTCATTTCTGCACAAAAACAACACCATGGCAATTCTGCTGAAAACAACGTCAGTTCGGGTTAGTTCCATTCAAATCATGCAAATTAGAGTCCATAACAAGGGCAAAAGAGTTCGAAAAGTAGATACGACGGAGACGTATCAGGCCACCGTACGTATTGCTCATCCGTTGTGTCCTGAGAACGAGATACACGGCTCCTATAGGGATCGTCGACACGTCGGGCAGCCTTGCTGGACTTCCTTTACCTTTCTCGAGCGTCTTGTGCAAGGGATTCCGAGAGTACTTTGGGCTATCTCGAGGTTGAGGTTTTCCAATAGGAACCCGAGGAGATCCCGGGTTTTCCCTGATCGAGGTTATTCCGTTGCAGCATGTGGTAGTTTGTGATGGTCTAGTTGGAGCACCCCTGTAGGGTTAAATCTTTCGGAAAGCCGTGCCCGCGGTTATGTGGCGACGTGGAAACTTTGTTTGAAATCCGGTTCTAGATAACTTGAAGTTAAATTAACTAAAACTTGCCAACTGAGTGCATAACCGTGACTGTCTCTTCGTGAAATCCTTCTTCGATCGAGGAAGCGGTGGGGTTATGTCTGACGAAAGTAGGTGTTCAGGATCATTCATTTGGTCATCAGTAGTTCACGTCCGCTATGCGTAGATCATCCTCCCTCTTATTCTTGTACTCATAAGTTAGACACCTCAAATAAATGCTTAGTCGCTTGTTGCAGCTTCACCACTTAACCATACCTCACCCATTAATCTTTGCTAGTCTTGATACCTTTGGAAATCAGATTGCTCAGTGTGTGTGGCTCACAGATTACTACAACAGCACTTGCAGGTACAGGTAAAGAGTTACTTTGACGTGAGCGCGATGTTTGTTCTATTTGGAGTTCCTTCTTATTATTCTTCATCGATCTAGGATGGGTTCCTGGCCGGCAACCTGGGATCGCAAGGATGGACGTCGTTCTTTTATTGTTTGTTTATGTCCGTTGTCGGACCCTCCTCTTCTTCATGATGATTGTATGTTGTTGTATTAATGTGACATTGATGTAGCTTGTGGCGAGTGTAAGCGAATTCCTTATACTCATCTTTTTAGTACAGGTACTTGTAATGATATCCATTCTTGCGAAATGATGAGATGCGTTTCTATCCCTGTCGAGGCCCTCATGCCAAAATAACGATAGGACCGCAACTTGGGTGTTACAAGTTGGTATCATAGCCGTACTGACCTAGGAGCCCCCTTGATTGATCGAACATGGCCGAGTCGAATCTAGAGAAAAACTGCTTTGAGTCTAGTTTTATATCAGAGAGTAGGATTATTTTTTCTCCACTTCTATTCTCTCGTGAGGAATCTTGACGTAAGAATTTTAATTCTACTCCTCTTCTCACTCAATTTTTTTATGATCACGCGGATATTTTTGGAATCTATATGATGTAGATGTGACGGAGTTCTGTCTTGGTGCCTCCTGTCTGACTTGATTTCTTCCGGGGAGTTGAGCTCCAGGGGATTCTTGAGCACATCATTATCATTCAGTTTTCTTAGTATCTCAGGACGAAGGATGTTTGAAATTATTTCGATACTAGTAGTGGTGAGATAAGCCCGGCATCCCCAGTACTAGTGCAGAGAGTTCGGGGGTACCGCCATACTTGGTATCATTGTGATTACGAGGATATGAGATAGACGAGCTTCCGAGATCTCTGGTTATGTGTTGACGGATGTGATACACTGGACGAGTTAGTCTTATTGCTAGGAGTTGAGTGAAATTTTACTCCTTGTATCTGTTGACCCGATTGGATGACCAGAAAATTTCGGGAGTTCTTAGGTTGGAATTCAAGTAGTTACTTATAGGCCAATCTTCCAACAGATGCATGATGTGAGGTTGGGGTTCGACATCTAGTGGATTTGTTTGTTCATGGTCGTCTTACATCGGTTCTCGTTGTGTCTTAAATAGTCCTTGTAGCTTGATATGACTCGGCGATGCTTCATATGTCGTGTGCACTGCCTTTTACATGATGGCTATTGTAGGATAGAGCTCGTGCGATCCTATCCACAAAAATATTGGACAAAATCTGTGTCATAAATTTTTTTCGGCTTGTTTCATAAGCCTCATCCTTTGTTTTTTTGGAGTTTGGTAATTCAAGTTGCTTCAACGTCAAGTTGTAAATTTATATCTTTCCAAGAGGTGTTCCCATATTTTTATGGGAATGCAAATTCTTTTGCTCAATCTAGTTGTGTTATCAATTCTTGTCAACCGGAGTCGTCATCTCAATTCTTTTTCCATCCGGTGTGCTTCTCTTCAACTGAATTCATTCCTCTCCAATTTTGCAAGACCAATCACTCATTTATTTCTAGAGTTCATCTCATCTGTTCCAAGTTGTTTTTTTTCCCCGCCCTCCCGCCCTATTTATCCAATGATTCAATTATCATCCAAGTGCATTTCATTGCTTCCGCTATCTTCTCTTCCGTGTCGTATCCGGTGATACATTATGAAGATTTTCACAGGTTTGAGTTCATCATTTATCATTCTTGTTCTCTTTTCCGATGAATTCAATTCAAGATCTCTGTGTTCATCATGTCCTTTTCTTCCTTTACTTCTTTCCATGTTGGTAATCCTTATCCAGGCCTTTCTTGTTTTTCATCTCTCTCTGTTCTATCCAGAGTGTTCTAGATATCTCACAGCTTCTTGTTTCCAATCCTTTCAATTATTTCGAGGGTCTCACCTTATCTAGTTTCCAGTTATACCGGTGCAGTATCTCTCTTTCCGAGCACCATTTCAATGTTGTTTCTTTTGGGTGGGACCATAACCCACAGGTTTTCCTAGGATCTTTTGTGGCTCTTCCTAATTTTTCTGGAAATCTCTAATTCTTTTCAAGTATGATGTAAGAATGATTTCCATCAGTCATATTCTTTCTTCAAGATTACTTCAATTCATTTTCATCGTTGGCTCAACCTTTTCCTTATTCGTATTCCGGAGTGTCTTAGTTATTCTTGGTGGTCTTCTCCACGTCATTTTCAGCTTGGAAGACCGAATGAGTGTTTCTCTCAATTCTTGTCCATTCTATTGAAGAATTGTCATCTCAGCTTCGTGTTATCCTCTCATTTCTTTTCGATCATGAGTAATTCCTTCCGTAGTTATCCGGTGCATTTCAGTGTTGTTTTCATTTCTTGATCCTCCGAAGGCCGTCATTTTAGAAGATTTCTTTGTTCTTAGCCTTCAACTTTCATTCTCAAATTCTTCTCAATTGTTGTCTCTTCGTTCATCTCTCAATTATGCCGGTGCCTTGTTGAAGTTTCTTCTAGATGGATCATGATCTCTTCATTCTCAAGTTTTTCTTCTAGATTCTTGTGGGAGAACGTCAAGTATTCTTTATCTTGCATTTCAAAGAGCAAGTCTTCCTCCTTTATCCTTTGTGGTGGTATTATAGCATTCTTGTTAGTGGAGGAGTCTCGAAGAGAGTTTGTTTCAAGAATGAGATATTTAAATCCACCAATTCTTTGATCATGAGATATTTTCAACCCATGATTCTTCATTGAAGTTATCTGGATTTAGATTTCACCTAAAGCTTTTCCTAAGGATTGCGGCTATTATGGTCATTATCATTGATCCAAGTTCTCAATGTATCCTCTTGGTGCAAGAAGTTTTGCCTTTCTTGTTGCATTCAATCAATCCTTATTTCTGTTAGTGGCTGGTTCTCACCAAATTATTTTGGGATGATTTTCAAAAGTCCACAACAAGCTTCTTCTTTTCGTTGTTGGTTTCCAACAACTCCGTTCAATTCTTCTTGCAAGGATGCTTGCCAAATTCAGTTGTGGTAGAAGTTCTGTGACAGCCCGATGCCGACGTTCTAGAAGATTCCCCTCTCTTTCCGTTTTCGTCGTGTGGGTATTTTCATTTGTCGCATCATCATCGCATCATTCACATCATCTGCATTGCATCGGCGTCTCCGTTGCCCCCCGTTTTCAAAACTTGCATCCGTTGTTAGTTGCCGGTTCTCGCCGTTGTCCGTTCTGAGCCCGACTGCACTCGCACGTGGCCGCGGCATCGTCGAAACCCTGTATTAAAAGTGTGCGCAGAACTTTCTTTGATCGGGGTGAAACTTGGCATGCGGTCATAATTAGTTCTAGCTAGGCCGCCTGTTGAATTTCGTCACGATCGGAGACCGTCTGGTACCCGAACGGTCGACCGTAGTGGCACCGTATTCGGGCTACCATCGGACGTTTGTCGGTGTTTTAAAAATTCGTGCCGCGCCGCCCGTTCTCCCTCTCGTCTCCGGATATCCCCTCTACACGGCCGCGTACCCATACCCGCGTTCGGAATCGTCCGAATCCGACCCCGCGGCTGGATTCGGAACGCGATTCCGGTTAACCGAGCCCCTATTTTCTCTATAAATACCCCTCCACCTTAATTTTAGACAGCCCCCTCCCCGTGCCTCAAAATCCGTGCCAACCCCGAAACCCTAGCCAGCCTCCTCTCTCCCTCTCCAGCCGCCGAGCCCGCGAAGCCCATCTGGGGCCCGCCCGAGCCCAGATACGCCGCCACCGCCGCCCGTTCTCCTCCCTGCCCGAGCTCCGGCCCGAGCTCCTCCCGCGTGCGCCGCCGCCAAGCCATCTGCGCCGCCTTCCTCCGCCGCCCGCGACGTCCCTGGCCGCCTCCTCCCTTGCCCGTGCCCCGCTGCCGGTTTTCCTCCGCCGCCGCTCCCGTGGGAACGCAACCGCTGCCGCCAGAGCCTCGCCCAACCGGAGCACTGCCGCCGCCTCCCGACGCCAGATCCGGGCCGGGAACCCCTAGATCCGGTCCCCTCCGGCCAGCCCTGCCTCGTCGCTCTCTCGGGGCGGTTTCCCCCTCGCCGGAAACCCCATCCCCGACTCGTTCCTTGCTGCAGCTCGGTCCTCGCCGCCATGGCGCTCCTGTCTCGTGCTCGCGCGAGGGGAACCGCCAGGTCCAGCGACCGAGCCGAGCAGGGCCTCCAGCTGGTTGCGGCCCAAGCCAGCAGTCCCGCCTGGGCCTCCTCCCCTGCTGCTTGGGCCCAACTCAAGCCGGCCCAGCGACCTCCTCCCCTTCCTAGCGGCCAGCACCGACCTTCCCTCGGCCCACTGCCCCTCGGCGGCCCAGGTGAGACCATCCCCCGCCCTGCATTTTTTTGTATATCTTGCGCCCCCTATTAGCCTAGTTAGGAATTCGGCCCGTTAGTGTTTTTTTAGGTTCTAGGATTTAAACCGTAACAAGATATAGGCATTTTAAAACGGCCGTAACTTTTATTCCGTAAGTCGGAACAAGGAGTATTTTATATGGTTTTGGCGTAGAATTTCGCGTAGAATCCGAATATTTAACTTGCATATTTGTTTGATGTACTTTAGCATGCCTAATGCCTAGTTTTGTGTGCTGTCTCAATAGTATAGCTGCGAGTATATATTTTCGCGTGCGCCCGGGTTGCTCGGATGCCGTAGTATAAATGTCCATGTTTTAGGGACCATTTTTCCATGCATGTTAGAGCGGTCATTTGAATTTTTGCGTGTAGGGAATTGCCTCTAGTTTATTTTCCCGTATATAGGTTATTTTCCCGCATTTATGTGTGGCTTTATTTTGTGTTGCAACCCCACAGATTTTCTATGTTTCCGGGGTAGAAAAATCCCATGGATTTTTCTGTGCAATCAGTTTTAGCATTAGAGCAAGTTAGTTCGCGAGATATTTTGCTATGTTGCCCTTTTGTTTAATTCGTAGGATTTATTCTGTGCGTCGTTTGACGGAGTTGTCAACTAGAGAGTTGATCTTGGATGTTTTGTTTAGCCCCTGGTACTTTTGGTTGCAATAGAAATGCATGTTTAGTTGTGTTTTGATTGCCCTCAAGTTGCTAGAAATAGTGCTGTTTTAGAGGAGCTGAAATATTTCTAAGTCTGGAATCTGTTATATTTTGTTGCTGTCTTGTCTTGCTTGCATCTTGTGATCTGTAGCTCTTTTGAGGTCGGTCCAATGGAGTTAGTTGTACCCCTTGTGTTCCTCTAGCATGATGTAAATTTTCATTCCATTTGGAGCCATGTATCTTATGGTTTTGCTGCTGTCAATATGCCTTCAGGCTGAAAACTGCACTTTCATGAGGTGTTATTTTCACTAAGTCTGAAATAGTGTGTGAGATGCCACTTTGTGTCTTCTTTTCCTAGTGCTCCTTGCTGCCATGATAGTTGTTGTTAGTTGTTTGTAGTAGTGATTCTTGTCCTCTTCCGTGACATGCCTTGCTTGAGCAAATCGGAGTTGTGTAGCCGTAGTTGTGGGGCATAGAAAATGCTATGTGGCTGATTTTGGCAGATTGTAGTCATTTCTTGTTTTGCTCGTATCTTTTGAACCGTAGCCCCGATTTGATCGTGTCCTACATGAAACTTGCTTAAAATCTCGCGTAGTTTCTTTTTCTCTTGCTGTTTGTATGTTTGGAAGTGCTCGTGACTGCCGTTGCACACATATTGCATTCATGCCATCATATCTTGCGGTGCTTGTAACTTTTGATCCATAGCTCCGTTGGAGATGTTCTTTATGTGTAGATTGCTTGCATTGACGGGTAGAATCACGTGAACCTATTTGTTTTGCTGTTTAACAACTAATTAAATGCATTAGTTCAGATCTGGACAGAATTGTAAATTAACATGTGAGGTCGTCTCGGAGATGCTATATGTCATTTCCGACCTCATTTAAAATGTCTAGATAGGTAGGTTAATTTCCGCTTCACCTCTTGCAAGTTTGACAACATTAATATTGCCGCGTAAATAACCGGGTGTGAACAAAATAATTCATATGTGGAGTTTCGTCATTATGCAACTCGTTGCATATTGAACTTCACTTAATGTGTAGTGTTTGTTTGTGTGATTTTCCATGATGTGACTTGCATGTATTCAACTGCTCATGCATCATTTGTGTTGTTGCATCACGTGGTGAATACCGTGTGTTGATTCTTGTTTCCGGTTTCCTTCGTCTCGTTAGATTTCCGCAAGCGTGTCGGAAAGTGAGGACTCGTTCGACTACGTCGGTTCGTCTGCTTCACGGAGGCGTTCTTCTTCCAAGCGGGATCTCAGGCAAGATGATCATTCCCCAGATACCATTACTATCATTGCCATGCTAGTTATTTTGATGCTGTCGATTATGTCTCGTTGCCTACCACTTGTTAAATATCCGCCTCTCAACAATGCCATGAAACCTTCAACCTGTTCGACCTAGCAAACCACTGATTGGCTATGTTACTGCTTGCTTAACCCTCTGTTAGCGTTGGTAGTTGCAGGTGCAGTTGCTTCCATGTGAAAACATGGTTGCCTTGTTATATCACCATATTTAAATGATATTTAATTTAATGCACCTATATACTTGGTAAAAGGTGGAAGGCTCAGCCTTTTCTAGCCTGGTGTTTTGTTCCACCTTTGCCCCCCTTAGTTTCTAGCTACCGGTGTTATGTTCCATAAATGAGCGCTCCTAACACGATCGGGGTTGTTCTGGGGACCCCCTTGATAATTCGTTTTAGATTAAAGCTGGTCTGGCAAGGCCCAACTTTGGTACTACATTTGCCTAATAACCTAATAATAATGCATAGGGACCTGCCGGCACCCGCAGACTATTTTAATCGACCCCCGGGCCAGTGCTCCTCATGAGTGTTGGTCCCACCTGAGCGATGTCCGGCGCCCCTCTGGTCACCCGGAGGTTTAGCGATCCCGACGTCTAGCTCATCCGTCGTGTCCTGAGAACGAGGTACGCGACTCCTATCGGGATCGTTGACACGTCGGGCAGCCTTGCTGGATTAGTTTTACCTTTGACGAGATATCTTGTGCATCGGGATTCCGGTGATGCTTTGGGTAATCTCAGAGTTGAGGTTTTCCACTAGGGAATCCGACGAGATCACGAGCTTCGTGATTGAGGATTTCTATGCGGCTTGTGGTAATTTGTGATGGACTAGTTGGAGCACCCCTGCAGGGTTAAATCTTTTCGGAAAGCCGTGCCCGCAGTTATGTGGCAACGTGCGAGCTTTGTTTAACACTGGTTCTAGATAACTTGAAGTTAACTTAATTAAAACTTGCGAACTGTGTGCGTAACTGTGACTGTCTCTTTCGTGAGTTCCTACTCCGATCGAGGACACGATGGGGTTATGTCTGACGTAGGTATGTGTTCAAGATCATTCTTTTGATCATCAGTAGTTCACGTCCGTTATGCGTAGATCTTCCCCCCTCTTATTTCTTGTACTCGTAAGTTAGCCACCATATACATATGCTTAGCCGCTGCTGCAACCTCACCACTTAACCATACCTCACCCATTAAGCTTTGCTAGTCTTGATACCTTTGGAAAGGAGATTGCTGAGTCCCCTGTGGCTCACAGATTACTATAACACCATTTGCAGGTACGGGTAAAGGTTACTTGACGCGAGCGCGTTGATTGTTCATTTGGAGTTGCTTCTTCTTCTTCTTCATCGATCTAGGATGGGTTCCAGGCCGGCAGCCTGGGATAGCAAGGATGGACGTCGTTCTTATTTTTCTCGTTTGTTTTCATCTGTAGTCGGACCCTGCTCTTACTCTTGATGTTTATGCAATGTACTGATGTGACTCTCATGTAGTTTGTGGCAAGTGTAAGCCAACTCTTTATATATCTCTTCTTTTCAGTACATGTACTTGTAACGATATCCATTCTTGCGACACGACGAGATGCGCTTCTATCCCTGACGAGGCCCTCATGCCAAATTGAGGATAGGGTCGCATCTTGGGCGTGACAAGTTGGTATCAGAGCAGTACCGACCTAGGAGCCCCCTTGATTGATCGAACTTGGTCGAGTCGAGTCTACTAAAAATACTTTGAGTCTAGTTATATATCGGAGAGTAGGATTCTTTTTTCTCCTCTTCTATGCTCTGGTGAGGAATCTTGACGTAATAATTTACTCTACTCCTCTTCCCACTCAAAAAAAAATTTAGGATCACGCGGATATTTTTGGAATCTATATGATGCCGATGTGACGGAGTTCTGTCTTGGTGCCTCCTGTCTGACTTGATTTTCTTCCGGGGAGTTGAGCTCCATGGGATTCTTGAGCACATCGTTATCATTCAGGTTTCTGAGTATCTAAGAACGAAGGATGTTCGTAATTGCTTCAATACTAGTAGTGGCGAGATAACCCCGATGTCCCCAGTACTGGTGCAGATTGTTCGGGAGTACTGCCATACTTTGTATCGTTGTGATCACGAGGGTCTGTTGTAGATGAAGGTCCAAGATTCTGGTTGTGTGTTGACGGATGTGATACAGGTGACGTGTTAGTATAGGAGTTGTGTGTTATTACTCCATGTATCCGTGTACCAGATTGCATGACCACACATTTCGGGAATTCATAGGTGGGAATTCAAGTAGTTGCTTATAGGACATTCTTCCAACAAATGCATGATGTTAGGTTGGGGTTCGACATCTAGTGGATTCGTTTGTTCACGGTCGATTTACAGCGGTACACGTTGTGTCTTAAAGAGTCCTTGTAGCTTGCTACGACTCGGGGACGCTTCGTATGTCGGGTGCACTGCCTTGCACTTGATGGCTACTGTAAAATCGAGCCCGTGCGATCCTGTCCACGAAAATATCGGACGAAATCTTTCTCATGAGTTTGTTCTGGCTTGTTTCATAAGCCTCATCCCTTTGTTTTGCTGAATATGGTAATTCGAGTTGCTTCGATGTCAAGTGGCGATTTCAGATCCTTCCTAATCTGTGTTCTCATATTTTTATGTGAATGAAATTCTTAGCTCAATCAGATTGTCTTCTCATTTCTTGTCAACCGGAGTCGTCGTGTCAATTCTTTTCCAACCGGTGTGCTGCACTTCACTGGATTCAATCCTCTCCAATTTTCGCAAGATCATTCTCTCATTTTATTCCGGAGTTCATCTCATCTAGCCCAAGTTGTCTTTGTTTTTCCCAGCCCTCCCGCCCTTTTTCTTCAACGATTGGATTTCATCCAACTACATTTCATTTCAGTGATGCTTCCGCTATCTTTTCTTCCTTTCGTAACCGATGATTCATTGTGAAGATTCTTAGGAGCTTCGTGTCATATTTGTTCATTCTTGTCATCCTTACCGGTGAATTCAATTTAATTATCCGTGTCATCATATCCTTTTCGTCTTTGTAATTCTTTCCGATGTTGGAAATTCTTCAGCCTATCTTGTTTATTAATTCCTCTCTCTTTCTATCCGGAGTGTTGAAGATATCTCAGAGTTTCTTGTTGCAGATCTTTCATTATTTCGAGGTTCTCAACCTCATCTAGTTTTCTTGTACTGGTGCAATATCTCCCGTTCTAGCAATCTTTTCAACGGTGATTTCTTTGAGTGGGCCCATAACCCACAGGTTTTTCCCAGGATCTTATATAGCTTTGTAATTTTTTCCGGAGATCCTTAATTCTTTTCAACTATGACGTAAGTATGATTTTCATCAGTCATATTCCTTCGTCAAGATCAATTGGAATTAATTCTCATATTTGGCTCAACATTTCATTCTTCTTTATTCCGGAGTGTCTCATTAATTCTTGGTGGTGTTGTTCTCGTCATCATTCTCAACTTGCAATCCGAAGGAGTGTTTCTCTCAATCTTGGTTCATTCTCTTGGAGATTCATCAGTTCAGCTTGGTGTCGTCATCTTAGTTGCTCCAATCATGAGTGATCCCTTCTTGCTATCCGGTGCTTCTATGAGTTGTTTTTATTTCTCGATCCTCCGAAGGCCATCATTTCAGAAGATTCTTCGTCCTCAGCTTTCAGCTTTCATCCTCAATTCTTCTCAATTGTTGTCTCTTTGTTTGTCTCTCGATTATCTGGTGCCTTGTTCAAGTTTTCTCTCAGGTGGCTTATGTTCCCTTCATTCTCTTGTTTCTCCATTAATTCGTGGTGTTCCCATTCAATTGTGAATTCTTACCGGTGCTTCCTTCAATTATGCCTCAAGTGGTGCTTATCTCTCTGTGCATCTTCAAGATTCATTTCTAGTAGAATAATTTGTATGCTCGATCCGTTGCTTGTCATCAATTTAATTTGATCAAGGATGAGCATAACATAATTCTTATTATTGTCCTTCCTTATTCCAAGAGATTTCAATTCTTCTTCCGGAGTGGCTCATGATATCAATTCCTTTTTCTCAACTGTTATTATCTTTTGTTTTCCGGAGTTCCA
Source organism: Hordeum vulgare subsp. vulgare (assembly GCF_904849725.1). Lineage (NCBI taxonomy): Eukaryota > Viridiplantae > Streptophyta > Magnoliopsida > Poales > Poaceae > Hordeum > Hordeum vulgare. Next base: position 366,869,346 of record NC_058519.1, read on the forward strand.
AGTCCTTTTAAGTATCTCTTGTGAGGCTTCATCTAAATTTTGGCAAGGTCATAATCTTATTATTTTCTACCTTCATATCGTTGCATGATTCATTTGTATACGAAGGTCCTTCATGGTGGTTCATGAAGATTTCAATTCATTCTCAAGTGTTCTTCAAGATTCTTGTTGGAGTACCTCAAGCAGTCTTTCCATTGCATTTCAGTGCATTTGTTCCTCCTTTATCCTTTGAGGTGGTATTATAGCATTCTTGTTAGTGTAGGAGCCTCGAAGAGATTTCCTTTCAAGAATGAGATAATTAAACCCACCAATTCTTTGATCATGAAATATTTTCAACCCATGATTTCTTCATTTGAGCTATCTTGGTTTGGATTTCACCTAAAGCTTTTCCTATGGATTACGCTATCATGGTGCTTGTCATTAATCCAAGTTCTCAATGTATCCTCTTGGTGTAAGTTTGTTCATACCTTGTTTCTCCCAATCTATCCTTGTTTCTTTTAGTGGTTGTTTCTCACCTCATATTTGTTGAGATGATTTCCATAAGTCCACTACTATCTTATCTCTTCGTTGTTGGTTTTCTAACCACTACGTCAATTCTATGACCGGGGGCTCTTTTATTCTATTGTGATGGTAGTTGTCATTCTTTTCTTCATTCTCTTCTTCAGCTTGAGCTAGTTCATATTCTATTGGTTCGGAGGCATTGTGATGTTGCTCATTTGGGTCAATCTTGTTGTTCTATCAAGATCATGGTGTTCCCTTGCTCTATTTATTTGTTTGTTGTGAATATTGTCTATTTCGTCTACCTTTTCGAATTTTTTGTTCCATTTTCCTACCGAAGTGCTGCCGAAATTTTCCGTGAATTCTTGCTTCCTTCTGATATCATTCCTCATCTCTTTGCGACCTTCAAGGATCGTTGGTGTCACTCATTTGTCAAGGAAGCGACTAACTTTTTACCACTCGTTCTTTCTCATCCTCTCCCCCCTTTCATTCTTGGATCTCGGGGCGAGATCCTCTTGTAGTGTAGGAGAGTTGTGATAGCCCGATGCCGACGTTCCAGAAGATTCCCCTCTCTTTCCATTTACATTGTGTGGGTATTTTCATTTGTCGCATCATCATCGCATCATTCACATCATCTGCATTGCATCGGCGTCTCCGTTGCCGCCCGTTTTCAAAACTTGCATCCGTTGTTAGTTGCCGGTTCTCGCCGTTGTCCGTTCTGAGCCCGACTGCACTCGCACGCGCCCGCGGCATCGTCGAAACCCTGTTTTAAAAGTGTGCGAGGAACTTTCTCTGATCGGGGTGAAACTTGGCATGCGGTCGTAATTAGTTCTAGCTAGGCCGCCTGTTGAATTTCGTCGCGATCGGAGACCGTCTGGTACCCGAACGGTTAACCCTAGCGGCACCGTATTCAGGCTACCGTCGGACGTTTGTCGGTGTTTTAAAAATCCGTGCCGCGCCGCCCGTTCTCCCTCTCGTCTCCGGATATCCGCTCTAAACGGCCGCGTACCCATACCCGCATTCGGAATCGTCCGAATAAGACCCCGTGGTTGGATCCGGAACGCGATTCCGGTTAACCGAGCCCCTATTTTCTCTATAAATAGCCCTCCACCTTAATTTTAGACAGCCCCCTCCCTGTGCCTCGAAATCCGTGCCAACCCCGAAACCCTAGCCAGCCTCCTCTCTCCCTCTCCAGCCGCCGGGCCCGCGAAGCCCATCTAGGGCCCGCCCGAGCCCAGATCCGCCGCCACCGCCGCCCGTTCTCCTCCCTGCCCGAGCTCCAGCCCGAGCTCCTCCCGCGTGCGCCGTCGCCAAGCCATCTGCGCCGCCTTCCTCCGCCGCCCGCGACGTCCCCCGCCGCCTCCTGCCTTGCCCGTGCCCCGCTGCCAGTCTTCCTCCGCCGCCGGTCCCGTGGGAACGCAGCCGCTGCCGCCAGAGCCTTGCCCAAATGGAGCACTGCCGCCGCCTCCCGACACCTGATCCGGGCCCGGAACCCCTGGATCCGGTCCCCTCCGGCCAGCCCTGCCTCGTCGCGCTCCCGGGGCGGTTCCCCCCTCGCCGGAAACACCATCCCCGACGCGTTCCTTGCTGCCATGGCGCTCCTGTATCGTGCTCGCTCGAGGGGAACCGCCAGGTCCAGCGACCAAGCCGAGCAACGCCTCCAGCTGGTTGCGGCCCAAGCCAGCAGTCCCGCCTGGGCCTCCTCCCCTGCTGCTTGGGCCCAACTCAAGCCGGCCCAGCGACCTCCTCGCCTTCCCAGCGGCCAGCACCAACCTTTCCTCGGCCCACTGCCCCTCGGCGGCCCAGGTGAGACCATCCCCCGCCCTGCATTTTTTTTGTATATCTTGCGCCCCCTGTTAGCCCAGTTAGGAATTCGGCCCGTTAGTGTTTTTTTTAGGTTCTAGGATTTAAACCTTTCAGGAGATATAGGCATTTTAAAACGACCGTAAGTTTTATTCCGTAAGTTGGAACGAGGAGTATTTTATATGGTTTTGGCATAGAATTTCGCGTAGAATCTGAATATTTAACTTGCATGTTTGTTTGATGTACTTTAGCGTGCCTAATGCCTATTTTTGTGTGCTGTCTCAATAGTATAGCTGCGAGTATATATTTTCGCGTGCGCCCGGGTTGCTCGGATGCCGTAGTATAAATGTCCATGTTTTAGGGACCATTTTTCCATGCATGTTAGAGCGGTCATTTGAATTCTTGCGTGTAGGGAATTGCCTCTAGTTTATTTTCCCGTATATAGGTTATTTTCCCGCATTTATGTGTGGCTTTATTTTGTGTTGCAACCCCACAAATTTTATATGTTTCCGGGGTAGAAAAATCCCATGGATTTTTCTGTGCAATCAGTTTTAGCATTAGAGCAAGTTATTTTGCGAGATATTTTGCTATGTTGCCCTTTTGTTTAATTCGTAGTATTTATTCCGTGCGTCGTTTGACGGAGTTGTCAACTAGACAGTTGATCTTGGATGTTTTGTTTAGCCCCTGGTATTTTTGGTTGCAATAGAAATGCATGTTTAGGTGTGTTTTGATTGCCCTCAAGTTGCTAGAAATAGTGCTGTTTTAGAGGAGCTGAAATATTTCTAAGTCTGCAATCTGTTATATTTTGTTGCTGTGTTGTCTTGCTTGCATCTTGTGATCTATAGCTCTTTTGAGGTTGGTCTAATGGAGTTAGTTGTACCCCTTGTGTTCCTCTAGCATGCTGTAAATTTTCATGCCATTTGGAGCCCTCTAGCTTATGGTATTTCTGCTCCCAATATGCCTTCAGGCTGAAAACTGCACTTTCATGAGGTGTTATTTTCACTAAGTCTGAAATAGTGTGTGAGATGCCACATTGTGTCTTCTTTTCCTAGTGCTCCTTGCTGCCATGATAGTTTTTTTTAGTTGTTTGTAGTAGTTCTTCTTGCCCTCTTCCGTGCCATGCCTTGCTTGAGCAAATCGGAGTTGTGTAGCCATAGTTGTGGGGCGCAGAAAATGCTATGTGGCTGATTTTGGCAGATTGTAGTCATTTCTTGTTTTGGTCGTATCTTTTGAACCGTAGCTCCGATTTGATCGTGTCCTACATAAAACTTGCTTAGAATCTCGCGTAGTTTCTTTTTCTCTTGCTGTTTGTATGTTTAGAAGTGCTCGTGGCCGTCCTTGCACACATATTGCATTCATGCCATCATATCTTGCAGTGCTTGTAACTTTTGATCCGTAGCTCCGTTGGAGATGTTCTTTGTGTGTAGATTCCTTGCCTTGACGCGTAGAATCACGTGAACCTATTTGTTTTTCTGTTTAACAACTAATTAAATGCATTAGTTCAGATCTGGACAGAATTGTAAATTAACATGTGAGGTCGTCTCGGAGATGCTATATGTCATTTTTGACCTCATTTAAAATGTCTAGATAGGTAGGTTAATTTCCGTTTCACCTCTTGCAAGTTTCACAACATTAATATTGCCGTGTAAATAACCGGGAGTGAACTAAATAATTCATATGCGGAGTTTCGTCATTATGCAACTCGTTGCATATTGAACTTCACTTAATGTGTAGTGTTTGTTTGTGTGATTTTCCATGCCATGACTTGCATGTATTCAACTGCTCATGCATCATTTGTGTTGTTGCATCGCGTGGTGAATATCGTGTGTTGATTCTTGTTTCCGGTTTCCTCCGTCTCGTTAGAGTTCCGCAAGCGTGTCGGAAAGTGAGGACTCATTCGACTACGTCGGTTCGTCTGCTTCACGGAGGCGTTCTTCTTCCAAGCGGGATCTCAGGCAAGATGATCATTCCCCAGATACCATTACTATCGTTGCCATGCTAGTTATTTCCATGTTGTCGATTATGTCTCGTTGCCTACCACTTGTTAAATATCCGCCTCTCAACAATGCCATGAAACCTTCAACCTGTTCGACCTAGCAAACCACTGATTGGCTATGTTACTGCTTGCTTAACCCTGTTTTAGCGTTGCTAGTTGCAGGTGCAGTTGCTTCCATGTGAAAACATGGGTTCCTTGTTATATCACCATATTTAAATGCTATTTAATTTAATGCACCTATATACTTGGTAAAAGGTGGAAGGCTCAGCCTTTTCTAGCCTGGTCTTTTGTTCCACCTTTGCCCCTCTTAGTTTCCGGCTACCGGTGTTATCTTCCATAAATGAGCGCTCCTAACACGACCGGGGTTGTTCTGGGGACCCCCTTGATAATTCGTTTTAGATTAAAGCTGGTCTGGCAAGGCCCAACTTTGGTACTACATTTTCCTAATAACCTAATAATAATGCATAGGGACCTGCCGGCACCCGCGGACTATTTTAATCAACCCCCGGGCCAGTCCTCCTCATGAGTGTTGGTTCCACCTGACCGATGTCCAGGGCCCCTCTGGTCACCCGGAGGTTTAGCGATCCTGACGTCTAGCTCATCCGTCGTGTCCTGAGAACGAGGTACGCGACTCCTATCGGGATCGTCGACACGTCGGGTGGCCTTGCTGGATTAGTTTTACCTTTGACGAGATATCTTGTGCATCGGGATTCCGGTGATGCTTTGGGTAATCTCAGAGTTGAGGTTTTCCACTAGGGAATCCGACGAGATCGCGAGCTTCATGATTGAGGATTTCTATGCGGCTTGTGGTAATTTGTGATGGACTAGTTGGAGCACCCCTGCAGGGTTAAATCTTTTCGGAAAGCCGTGCCCACGGTTATGTGGCAACGTGGAAGCTTTGTTTAACACTGGTTCTAGATAACTTGAAGTTAACTTAATTAAAACTTGCCAACTGTGTGCGTAACCGTGACTGTCTCTTTCGTGAGTTCCTACTCCGATCGAGGACACGGTGGGGTTATGTCTCTCGTAGGTATGTGTTCAGGATCATTCTTTTGATCATCAGTAGTTCACGTCCGTTATGCGTAGATCTTCCCCCCTCTTATTTCTTGTACTCGTAAGTTAGCCACCATATGCATATGCTTAGCCCCTGCTGCAACCTCACCACTTAACCATACCTCACCCATTAAGCTTTGCTAGTATTGATACCTTTGGAAATGAGATTGCTGAGTCCCCTGTGGCTCACAGATTACTACAACACCAGTTGCAGGTACAGGTAAAGGTTACTTGACACGAGCGCGTTGATTGTTCATTTGGAGTTGCTTCTTCTTCTTCTTCTTCATCGATCTAGGATGGGTTCCAGGCCGGCAGCCTGGGATAGCAAGGATGGACGTCGTTCTTATTTTTCTCGTTTATTTTCGTCCGTAGTCGGACCCTGCTCTTACTCTTGATGTTTATGCAATGTACCGATGTGACTCTGATGTAGCTTGTGGCGAGTGTAAGCCAACTCTTTATATATCTCTTCTTTTCAGTACATGTACTTGTAACAATATCCATTCTTGCGACACGACGAGATGAGCTTCTATCCCTGACGAGGCCCTCGTGCCAAATTGAGGATAGGGTCGCATCTTGGGCATGACAAGTTCTCATTTTCTTATCCGTTCTTTTCTTTCCAATGATCTATGTTCTATTCCTTGTTTCGGATGATTGTGATGTTGCTCTTTTATACTAATGTCTTGGGTTATCAAGTTCTTATTCTCTCCTTGCTTTCTCAATTTAGTTAGTTTGTGGTGAATCTTCTCAAGATCTTTCCATCTTATCAAATTTTGTCCCCTTTTCCTGCCGGAGTGCTGCCGAAATTTTGATCGAATTCTTGCTTGTTTTTCATGTCATTCTTCAGCTCTTTGCAACCTTCAAGAATCGTTGGTTTCACTCGTAGTCAAAGAAGCAACTAAGTTTTACCTCTTTCTCTTTCCCTTCCTTTTCCCCTCTTCGTTCTTAGATCTCGAGGCGAGATCTCTTGTTAGTGTAGGAGAGTTGTGACAGCCTGAGACCGACGCTACGGAAGATTCCCCTTTTGTTCTGTTTCCGTCGTGCGATTATATTGTCTGTCGCTTTCATCATCGCATCATTCGCATCATATGCATTATATCGACACTCCGTTGCCGCCGGTTTTCAAACATGCATCCATTATTAGTTGCCGGTTCTCTCCGTTATCGTTGTTGACCGTTTTAGTTCCAACCACACACGCAGGCGCCCGCGAAGGCGTTAAAATATTATTTTTAAAAGTGTGTATAAAAATTTCTCGGATTGGGTTGAAACTTGGCGTGCGGTCTTATTTTACGTAGGTATGCCGCCTGCCAAATTTCATCGCAATCGGAGTCCGTTTGATACACGAATGGTCAACCGTAGCGGCACCATCATCGGTTTATCGTCGGACGATTTTTTTCGGTGTTTAAAATCTCGTGGCCAGACTGCAAACATTCCTATCTTCCCCACCTAGCCTATTCTACACAACCACTAAGCCCTAACCTAGCCCCTAGGCATCGCCGGAGCCATCCGATCGCGATCGTGCGGGCCGAATTCGGACGAAATCTGCAAACCCTAGCCCTCTCTCTATAAACAGACACCTAAACCAGCCTCTCCTCGAAATTTGTGCTAACCCTAACCCTAACCACAGCTCTCTCCCACCTCCTCTCTCCTTCCAGCCGCCAGGCCTGGTCAGGACTGGATCTGTCTCGCCCGAGCCCATCCGGAACACGAGCTAGCCTACCGCACCGCCGCCTGAGCCCCTGCCTCGCTCCTCCATGCGCATGTGCCCCCAACCCCATCACCGGACTGTCGTGCCGCCCCTGCTGGACGTCGAGCCTCGCCGGAGTTCTACCTCCTCGCGGGACCTTGGCCGGTGCCCTGCACACCCTATGGCTGCCGGAGCTCCGAAGCCATGTTGCCCAACAGCCGGCCTGCCCCTGTAATGGCCAAAGCTGGCCGGGTCTTCGGCCGCCAGCCGTCGGATCCCAAGGCCTTGCTGCAGCCTCCGCCTCCCTCCGATCCAGCTGACACCTTCCGCTGCCGGCTGTCGCCTCCTGGATCCCGTCGTCATCGGAGTTCAGCCATCCCCCATCGGGAGATCGAATAGGAGGCCGTGCCTTGCCAGGGCGACCCGGCTGCTAGGCACCGGCCCGACCGCTTCGCCCACCGGAGCCCAGCCGCGGCCCCGTTGGGCCAGATCCGCGAGCCCGGTTGTCCAACCCTTGGGCCCAGGGCCACGCAGGTGATCGCTGCCCCACTATTCCTTGCCCATGTGCGCGGTTTAGTTTTGTTGCACCATTGCTCTGTTTAAGCCCGCGTAGAAATTCGGCCCGTTAGTTTTTTTTAGGTTTTGCGAATTTAGTATTTTGATGAAAAATGCATATTTTCAAATGCCTCTAGTTTTAAAACTGTGTGTTGGATCGCGACAAATTATATATGTAAAACATGTACATTTTTGCGTAGAATAATATTTTCCAACTCTCATGCATATTTAAAACTGTTAGCTGTGATGTTTGCATTGGTTTGTGTGTCGATATGATAGAAATGATTTAGATCGTAGTTATTTAACCGTAGCTCCGTTGGAGATGATCCATTTATGTAAATGGACTAGAAACAACGAGTAGATTCTCGTGCGCCACTTTGTTTTGCTGTTTAACAAACATAAAATGTGACCAGGACAAATCTGGACAGTTTTAAATGTTAACACATTGGGTCTGTTCGGAGATGCTATATGTCATTTCCGGCCTCATTTAAAATGCCTAGATAGATAGATTATTTGAGCTTCAGCTCGTGCCATGTTTAAGAACATTTAATATTCCCGTGTAAATAAATCAGAGCGAACTAAATAATTAAATGTGTAGTTCCGTCAATATGCAAATCGTTGCATATTGAGCTTCACTTAATGTGTAGTGTTTGACTGTTGTGAATTGTCATGCCCTTCCCTGCATATTTGGAACTGATCCAGTTTGCTTCGTCTCCATAGAGTTCCGCAAGCGTGTCGGAATGTGAGGATCTGTTCGACTATGTTGGTTCGTCTGCTTCACGGATTCGTTCTTCTTCCAAGCAGGATCTCATGCAAGATGATCATTTCCCTAGATACCATTACTCACATTGGCCTACTAGTTGTTTCGTTTATGTCTCTATGTCTCGCTCCCGACCACCTGTTAAATGTCAGCCTCCCAATATTGCCATGAAAACCTCTAACCTTTCCACAACCCAGCAAACCACTGTTTGGCTATGTTACCGCTTGCTCAACCTTTTGTTAGCGTTGCTAGTTGCAGGTGCAGTTGCTTCCATGTGCGAACATGGGTCCCTTGTTATATCACCATATTAATGCTATTTAATTAATGCACATATATACTTGGTAAAAGGTGGAAGGCTTGGCCTTCTAGCTGTTGGGGAACGTCGCATGGGAAACAAAAATTTTCCTACGTGCACGAAGACCTATCATGGTGATGTCCATCACCGAGAGGGGATTTCCGATCTACATACCCTTGTAGATCGCACAACAGAAGCGTTAAGAAACACGGTTGATGTAGTGGAACGTCCTCACGTCCCTCGATTTGCCCTGCGAACCGTCCCACGAACCGTCCCGCGATCCGTCCCACGATCTAGTGCCGAAGAGACGGCACCTCCGCATTCAGCACACGTACAGCTCGACGATGATCTCGGCCTTCTTGATCCAGCAAGAGAGATGGAGAGGTAGATGAGTTCTCCGACAGCGTGACAGCGCTCCGGAGGTTGGTGATGATCTAATCTCAACAGGGCTCCACCCGAGCTCCGCAGAAACGCGATCTAGAGGTAAAACCGTGGAGGTATGTGGTCGGCCTGCCGTGGCAAAAGTTGTCTCAAATCAGCCCTAATAGCTCCATATATATAGGAGGAGGGGAGGCTTGCCTTGAGGCTCAAGGAGCCCCAAGGGCTCCGCACCAAGGAGGAGGAGGAGTCCACCTCCAATCCTAGTCCAACTAGGACTGGAAGGTAGAGTCCTTCCCTTCCTTCCCACCTTTTTTTTCTTTTCTCTTTGATTTTCTATCTATTGTGCATAGGGCCTTCTTGGGCTGTCCCACCAGCCCACCAAGGGTTGTTGCGCCACCCTCAAGGCCTATGGGCTTCCCCGGGGTGGGCTGCCCCCCCGGTGAACATCCAGAACCCATTCGTCATTCCCAGTACATTCCCGGTAACTCCAAAACCTTCGAGTAATCAAATGAGGTCATCCTACATATAAATCTTCGTTTCCGGACCATTCCGGAAACCCTCGTGACGTCCGTGATCTCATGCGGGACTCCGAATAATATTCGGTAACCAACCATATAACTCAAATACGCATAAAACAACGTCGAACCTTAAGTGTGCAGACCCTGCGGGTTCGAGAACTATGTAGACATGACCGAGTGACTCCTCGGTCAATATCCAATAGCGGGACCTGGATGCCCATATTGGATCCTACATATTCTACGAAGATCTTATTGTTTGAACCTCGGTGCCAGGGATTCATATAATCCCGTAATTCATTCCCTTTGTCCTTCGGTATGTTACTTGCCCCAGATTCGATCGTCCGTATCCGCATACCTATTTCAATCTCGTATACTGCCAAGTCTCTTTACTCGTTCCGTAATACAAGATCCCGCAACTTACGCTGAGTTACATTGCTTGCAAGGCTTGTGTGTGATGTTGTATTACCGAGTGGGCCCCGAGATACCTCACCGTCACATGGAGTGACAAAACCCAGTCTCGATCCATACTAACTCAACGAACACCTACGGAGATACCTGTAGAGCATCTTTATAGTCACCCAATTACGTTGCGATGTTTGATACACACAAAGCATTCCTCCGGTGTCAGTGAGTTATATGATCTCATGGTCATAGGAACAAATACTTGACACGAAGAAAACAGTAGCAACAAAATGACATGATCAACATGGTACGTCTATTAGTTTGGGTCTAGTCCATCACGTGATTCTCCTAATGACGTGATCCAGTTATCAAGCAACAACACCTTGTACATAGGTAGAAGACCCTGACTATCTTTGATCAACTGGCTAGCCAACTAGAGCCTTGCTACGGACAGTGTTTTGTCTATGTATCCACACATGTATATAAGTCTTCATTCAATACAATTATTGCATGGATAATAAACGATTATCTTGATACAAGAATTATAATAATAACTATATTTATTATTGCCTCTAGGGCATAATTCCAACAGTCTCCCAATTGCACTAGTCAATAATCTAGCCCTCACATCACCATGCGAATTACATTGTAATAAATCTAACACCCATACAGTTCTCGTGTTGATCATGATTTTCCCGTGGAAGAGGTTTAGTTAGCGGGTCTGCCACATTCAGATCTGTGTGCACTTTGCATATATTTACGTCCTCCCCTTCGACGTAGTCGTGGATGAGGTTGAAGCGTGGTTTGATGTGTCTGGTCTTCTTGTGAAAACGTGGTTCCTTTGCTAAGGCAATGGCACCCGTGTTGTCACAAAATAGGGTTATTGGATTCAGTGCGCTTGGCACCACTCCAAGATCCGTCATGAACTTCTTCATCCATACACCCTCCTTAGCCGCCTCCGAGGCAGCCATGTACTACGCTTCACATGTAGAATCAGCTACAATGCTTTGCATGGAACTGCACCAGCTTACCGCACCCCCATTAAGAATAAATACGTATCCGGTCTGCGACTTAGAGTCGTCCGGATCTATGTCAAAGCTTGCATCGACGTAACCTTTTACTGCGAGCTCTTTGTCACCTTCATACACGAGAAACATATCCTTAGTCTTTTTCAGGTACTTCAGGATATTCTTGACCGCCGTATAGTGATCCACTCCTGGATTACTCTGGAACCTGCCTACCATACTTATGGCCACGCTAACGTCCGGTCTAGTGCACAGCATTGCATACATGATAGAACCTATGGCTGAAGCATAGCTGACGGTGCTCATATGCTCTCTATTTTTATCATTTGCTGGGCACTGAGTCTTACTCAATCTCGTACCTTGTAAAATTGGCAAGAACCCTTTCTTGGACTATTCCATTTTGAACCTCTTCAAAACATTATCAAGGTATGTGCTTTGTGAAAGTCCTATCACGCGTTTCGATCTATCCCTATAGATCTTAATGCCTAGAATGCAAGCAGCTTCTCCTAGGTCCTTCCTAGAGAAACTTTTATTCAAGTAATCCCTTATGCTCTCCAAAAACTCTACGTTGTTTCCAATCAGCAATATGTCATCCACATATAATATTAGAAACTCCACAGAGCTCCCACTCACTTTCTTGTAAATACAAGATTCTCCAACCACTTGTATAAACCCAAATGCTTTGATCACCTCATCAAAGCGTTTATTCCAACTCCGACATGCTTGCACCAGTCCATAAATGGATCGCTGGATCTTGCATACCTTGTTAGCATTTTTAGGATCGACAAAACCTTCGGGTTGCATCATATACAACTCTTCCTTAAGGAAACTGTTAAGGAACGCTGTTTTGACATCCATCTGCCAAATTTCATAATCGAAAAATGCAGCTATCGCTAACATGATTCTGACGGACTTAAGCATCGCTACGGGTGAGAATGTCTCATCGTAGGCAACTCCTAGAACTTGTGAAAAACCCTTTTCCACAAGTCGAGCTTTATAAACGGTCACATTACCATTAGCGTCCGTCTTCTTCTTAAAGATCCATTTGTTCTGAATTGCCTTGCGGCCCTCAGGTAGTACTTCCAAAGTCCACACTTTGTTTCCATACATGGATCCTATCTCGAACTTCATGGCCTCCAGCCATTTGTTGGAATCTGGGCCCACCATTGCTTCTTCATAATTTGCAGGTTCATTGTTGTCTAACAACATAATTGAAAAAACGGGATTACCGTACCACTCTGGAGCAGCACGTGGTCTCGTCGACCTGCGTGGTTCGATAGGAACTTAACCGGAGTTTCATGATCATCATCATTAACTTCCTCCTCAACCAGCGTCGCAACGACAGGGGTCTCCCCTTGCCCTGCACCACCATCCAGAGGGATGAGAGGTTCGACAACCTCATCAAGTTCTATCTTCCTCCCACTCAATTCTCTCGAGAGAAACTCCTTCTTGAGAAAAGCTCCGTTTTTAGAAACAAACACTTTGCCCTCGGATTTGAGATAGAAGGTGTACCCAACTATCTCTTTTGGGTAACCTATGAAGATGCACTTTTCCGCTTTGGGTTGCAGCTTTTCAGGCTGAAGCTTTTTGAAATAAGGATCACATCCCCAAACTTTAAGAAACGACAACTTTGGCCTTTTGCCATACCATAGTTCGTATGGTGGCGTCTCAACGGATTTTGATGGTGCCCTATTTAATGTGAATGCAGCTGTGTCTAATGCATAACCCCAAAATGATAACGGTAAATCGGTAAGAGACATCATAGATCTCACCATCTCTAATAAAGTACGATAACGACGTTCGGACACACCATTACGCTGTGGTATTCCAGGCGGTGTCAACTGTGAAACAATTCCACATTGTCTTAAGTGAGCACCAAACTCGAAACTCAGATATTCACCCCCACGATCAGACCGTAGGAACTTGATCTTCTCATTACGATGATTTTCAACTTCACTCTGAAATTGCTTCAACTTTTCAAATGTTTCAGACTTGTGCTTCATTAAGTAGACATAACCATATCTACTCAAATCGTCAGTGAAGGTGAGAAAATAACGATATCCGCCACGTGCCTCCACGCTCATCGGACCGTACACATCGGTATGTATGATTTCGAACAAGTCACTTGCACGCTCCATTGTTCCGGAGAACGGAGTTTTAGTCATCTTAGCCATGAGGCATGGTTCGCACGGGTCAAGTGAATCAAAGTCAAGTGACTCCAAAAGTCCATCGGTATGGAGTTTCTTCATGCACTTTACACCAATATGACCTAAGCGGCAGTGCCACAAAAACATGGTGCTATCATTGTTAACTCTAACTCTTTTGGTCTCAGTGTTATGTATATGTGTATTATCACTATCAAGATTCAATATGAACATTCCTCTCACATTGGGTGCATGACCATAAAAGATGTTACTCATAGAAATAGAACAATCATTATTCTCTGACTTAAAAGAGTAACCGTCTCGCAACAAACAAGATCCAGATATAATGTTCATGCTCAACGCAGTCACTAAATAACAATTATTCAAGTTCATAACTAATCCCAATGGTAACTGAAGTGAAACTGTGCCAACGGCGATTACATCAACCTTGGAACCATTTCCCACGCGCATCGTCACTTCATCTCTTGCCAGCCTCCGCTTATTCCGCAGTTCCTGTTTCGAGTTACAAATATGAGCAACAGAACCGGTATCGAATAGCCAGGCACTACTACGAGAGCTGGTTAAGTACACATCAATAACATGTATATCAAATATACCTGATTTTTCTTTGGCCGCCTTCTTATAGCCAGATACTTGGGGCAGTTGCGCTTCGAGTGACCCATACCATTGCAATAGTAGCACTCTGTTTCAGGCTTAGGTCCAGTTTTGGGTTTCTTCGTCGGATTGGCAGCAGGCTTGCCGCTCTTCTTTCAATTACCCTTCTTCCCTTTGCCGTTTCTCTTGAAACTAGTGGTCTTATTCACCATCAACACTTGATGCTCTTTACAGAGTTCAGACTCTGCGACTTTCAGCATCGCAAACAACTCGTCGGGTGACTTGTTCATCCCTTGCATGTTGTAGTTCAACACAAAGCCCTTATAGCTTGGCGACAGTGATTGAAGAATTCTGTCAGTGATAGCCTCTTGCGGGAGTTCAATCCCCAACTCAGCTAGACGGTTTGAGTACCCAGACATTTTGAGCACATGTTCACTGACAGACGAATTCTCCTCCATCTTGCAAGCATAGAATTTATCGGAGGTCTCATACCTCTCGATCTGGGCGTTCTTCTAAAAGATAAACTTCAACTCCTGGAACATCTCATATTCTCCATGATGCTCAAAGCGACGTTGAAGTCTTTGCTCTAAGCCATACAAGACTGCACATTGAACTACTGAGTAGTCCTCCTTACGTGTTAACCAAGCGTTCTTAACATCTTGGTCAGGCGTAGCGGGTGGTTCATCTCCTAGCACAGCATCAAGGACATAATCCTTCTTCCCAGCTTGCAGGAGCAACTTAAGATTACGAGCCCAGTCTACAAAGTTGCTTCCATCATCTTTCAACTTAGTTTTCTCTAGGAACGTATTAAAATTTAGGGTGACTGTCGCGTGAGCCATGATCTACAACACAAATATATTGAAAGTGGACTTAGACTATGTTCAAGATAATTAGAGTTTAACTTAATCAAATTACTCGCTAAACTCCCACTCAAAAAGTACATCTCTCTAGTCATTTGAGTGGTTCATGATCCACTTACACTAGCTCAAGTCCGATCATCACGTGAGTTGAGTATATTTTCAGTGGTAAGCATCCCTATGCTAATCATATCAACTATATGATTCATGATCGACCTTTCGGTCTCATGGGTTCCGAGGCCATGTCTGCACATGCTAGGCTCGTCAAGCTTAACCCGAGTGTTCCGCGTGTGCAACTGTTTTGCACCCGTTGTATGTGAACGTTGAGTCTATCACACCCGATCATCATGTGGTGTCTCGAAACGACGAACTGTAGCAACGGTGCACAGTCAGGGAGAACACAATTTCGTCTTGAAATTTTAGTGAGAGATCACCTCATAATGCTACCGTCGTCCTAAGCAAAATAAGATGCATGAAAGCATTGACATCACATGCAATTCATAAGTGACATGATATGGCCATCATCACGTGCTTCTTGATCTCCATCACCAAAGCACCGGCACGATCTTCTTGTCACCGGTGCCACACCATGATCTCCATCAACGTGTCGCCATCGGGGTTGTCGTGCTACTCATGCTATTACTACTAAAGCTACATCCTAGCAAAATAGTAAACGCATCTGCAAGCACAAACGTTAGTTTAAAGACAACCCTATGGCTCCTGCCGGTTGCCGTACCATCGACGTGCAAGTCGATCTTAACTATTACAACATGATCATCTCATACATCCAATATATCACATCACATCGTCGGCCAGATCATATCACAAGCATACCCTGCAAAAACAAGTTAGACGTCCTCTAATTTGTTGTTGCATGTTTTACGTGGTGACCACGGGTATCTAGTAGGATCGCATCTTACTTACGCAAACACCACAACGGAGATATATGAATTGCTATTTAACGTCATCCAAGGACCTCCTCGGTCAAATCCGATTCAACTAAAGTTGGAGAAACCGACACTTGCCAGTAATCTTCGAGCAACGGAATTACTCGTAGCGATGAAACCAGTCTCTCGTAAGCGTACGAGTAATGTCGGTCCAAGCCGCTTCGATCCAACAATACCGCGGAATCAAGAAAAGACTAACGAGGGCAGCAAAACGCACATCACCGCCCACAAAAACTTTTGTGTGCTACTCGAGATTACATCTACGCATGAACCAAGCTCATGATGCCAATGTTGGTGAACGTCGCATGGGAAACAAATTTTTTCCTACGTGCACGGAGACCTATCAAGGTGATGTCCATCTACGAGAGGGGATTTCCGATCTACATACCCTTGTAGATCGCACAGCAGAAGCGTTAAGAAACGCGGTTGATGTAGTGGAACGTCCTCACGTCCGTAAATCCGCCCCGCGAACCGTCCCACGAACCGTCCCGCTATCCGTCCCACGATCTAGTGCCGAACGGTCGGCACCTCCGCAGTCAGCACACGTACAGCTCGACGATGATCTCGGCCTTCTTGATCCAGCAAGAGAGACGGAGAGGTAGATGAGTTCTCCGGCAGCGTGTCGGCGCTCCGGAGGTTGGTGGTGATCTAATCTCAGCAGGGCTCCACCCGAGCTCCGCAGAAACGCGATCTAGAGGTAAAACCGTGGAGGTATGTGGTCGGGCTGCCGTGGCAAAAGTTCTCTCAAATCAGCCCTAATAGCTCCATATATATAGGAGGAGGGGAGGGGAGGCTTGCCTTGAGGCTCAAGGAGCCCCAAGGGCTAAGCACCAAGGAGGAGGAGGAGTCCACCTCCAATCCTAGTCCAACTAGGATTGGAAGGTGGAGTCCTTCCCTTCCTTCCTACCTTTTTTATTTTCTCTTTGATTTTCTATCTATGGTGCATAGGGCCTTCTTGGGCTGCCCACCAGCCCACCAAGGGTTGGGGCGCCACCCTCAAGGCCTATGGGCTTCCCCGGGGTGCGCTGCCCCCCCCGGTGAACATCCAGAACCCATTCGTCATTCTCGGTACATTCCCGGTAACTCCGAAAGCCTTCCAGTAATTAAATGAGGTCATCCTACATATAAATCTTCGTTTCCGGACCATTCCGTAAACTCTCGTGACGTCCGTGATCTCATCCAGGACTCCGAACAACATTCGGTACCAACCATATAACTCAAATACGCATAATACAACGTCGAACCTTAAGTGTGCCGACCCTGCGGGTTTGAGAACTATGTAGACATGACCCGAGTGACTCCTCGGTCAATATCCAACAGCAGGACCTGGATGCCCATATTGGATCCTACATATTCTACGAAGATCTTATCGTTTGAACCTCAGTGCCAAGGATTCATATAATCCTGTATGTCATTCCCTTTGTCCTTCGGTATGTTACTTGCCCGAGATTCGATCGTCAGTATCCGCATACCTATTTCAATCTCGTTTACTAGCAAGTCGCTTTACTCGTTCTGTAATACAAGATCCCGCAACTTACACTAAGTTACATTGCTTGCAAGGCTTGTGTGTGATGTTGTATTACCGAGTGGGCCCCGAGATACCTCTCCGTCACACGGAGTGACAAAACCCAGTCTCGATCCATACTAACTCAACGAACACCTTCGGAGATACCTGTAGAGCATATTTATAGTCACCCAATTGCATTGCGATGTTTGATACACACAAAGCATTCCTCGAGTGTCAGTGAGTTATATGATCTCACGGTCATAGGAACAAATACTTGACACGCAGAAAACAATAGCAACAAAATGACACGATCAACATGCTACGTCTATTAGTTTGGGTCTAGTCAATCACGTGATTCTCCTAATGATGTGATCCAGTTCTCAAGCAACAACACCTTGTACATAATCAGAAGACCCTGACTATCTTTGATCAACTGGCTAGCCAACTAGAGGCTTGCTAGGGACAGTGTTTTGTCTATGTATCCACACATGTATATAACTCTTCATTCAATACAATTATAGCATGGATAATAAATGATTATCTTGATACAGGAATTATAATAATAAATATATTTATTATTGCCTCTAGGGCATAATTCCAACACTAGCGTGGTGTTTTATTCCACCTTTGCCGCCTTAGTTTCATCTACCGGTGTGATGCTCCATAAATGAGCGCTCCTAACATGCTTGGGGTTGTTATGGGGACCCCCTTGACTTTCGTTTTGAGATAAAACTCGTCTAGCAAGGCCCAACATTGGTACTATATTTGCCCAACATAATAATTCTGTTAATACTGAAAAACATAGGGCGTCATGAACCTGAGGTTGAGGTTTTCCAATAGAAACCCAAGGAGATCACGGGTTTTCCCTGATCGAGGTTATTCTGTCGCATCGTGTGGTAGTTTGTGATGGACTAGTTGGAGCACCCCTGCAGGGTTAAATCTTTCGGAAAGCTGTGCTCGCAGTTATATGGCAATGTGGAAACTTTGTTTAATGTCCTGTTCTAGATAACTTGAAGTTAAATTAATTAAAACTTGCCAATTGAGTGCGTAACCTTGTCTGTCTCTTTCGTGAGCTCCTTCTCTGATTGAGGACACGGTGGGGTTATGTGTGACGTAAGTAGGTGTTCAGGATCATTCATTTGGTCATCAGTAGTTCACGTCCGCTATGCGTAGATCATCCTCCCTCTTATTCTTGTACTCGTAAGTTGGCCACCTCAAATAAATGCTTAGTCGCCTGCTACAGCTTCACCACTTGACCATACCTCACCCATTAAGATTTTTTAGTCTTGATACCTTTGTAAATGAGATTATTGAGTCCCTGTGGCTCACAGAGTACTACAACACCAGTTGCAGTTATAGGTAAAGATTTACTTTGACGTGAGCATGATGTTTGTTCTATTTGGAGTTCCTTCTTCTTCTTCTTCATCGATCTAGGATGGTTTCCAGGCCGACAGCCTTGGATAGCAAGGATGGACATTGTTCTTTTATCGTTTGTTTTCGTTCGTAATCGGACCCTGTTCTTCTTCATGATGACTGTATGTTGTTGTATTAATGTGAGTCTGATGTACCTTGTAGCGAGTGTAATCCAACTCCTTCTACTCATCTTTTCAGTACATGTACTTGTAACGATATCCATTCTTGCGGAGCGACGAGATGTGTTTCTATCCCTGTCGAGGCCCTCACGCCAAAATAAGGATAGGACCGCATCTTGGGCGTTACATGGCATGCATCCTTGGCGGGTCTCAAGCTTTCGCCTCCAACCGCCACTTCACGAAGTTCTTCCGCAAGGTGAACGCCGCCCTCCCCAAACCTGAGTCCTCCGAGCCCCTCAAGTGGCCACAATACGAGATCACATACGACTCCAAGGACCGACCCATGTCCACCAAGACCGTGGGCACCATTCCCATGCCATGCACTCCCACCATTAACAACGTCGACATCACCAAGAAACTCATCAATGGTGGTGCGGACCTCAATGTGTTCTCCATCAAGACCTTCGAGCATCTTAAGGTGCCTTAGGAGTGCTTGATGCCCATGATACCCGTTTGAGGCGTGACCGACGGGTCCACTCTGTCTTTGGGGCAAGTGCGGCTTCGTGTCACCTTCGACACCCCAAGAACTACCACATGGAGTTCATCGACTTTGACGTGGTCCATATAGGTTTGTCCTACAACGCGATCTTGGGCTACCCTGTCCTCACCAAGTGCATCGTCGTGACCCACCATGCCAACAACACCATCAAGATGCTAGGTTGTGGAGATGTCATCACCATCCACTATGATGAGAAGGAGGGTGTGTGATCCATCGAGAATGCCTACAAATCTGCCACCGCTAAATACCCCACGGACGAGGACGACCCTGAGCCTCCCGAGGTTGCACTCACCAAGAAGAAGTCATTGTTCTCTCAAGAAAGTCTCATTCGAGGGAAGTGGCTTCGGGCCCACCATCACCATCGGCATAGGCCTATCCTCCAA
This sequence comes from Hordeum vulgare subsp. vulgare, assembly GCF_904849725.1. Lineage (NCBI taxonomy): Eukaryota > Viridiplantae > Streptophyta > Magnoliopsida > Poales > Poaceae > Hordeum > Hordeum vulgare. The sequence continues at coordinate 366,888,857 of NC_058519.1, forward strand.
ATAGGAAGGCGAGCTCATCGCCTTCCTTTGGGAAAATGCTAATATGTTCGCTTGCACACCATCATACATGCACGTAGTACCGAGGGAGGTGATCAAGCATGTAGTCGTGTGTCCTAGTGCATGGCCCATGAATCAAAAGGCACGACTCGAGATGATCGGGTCACCTACTAGTGGTAGGGTCATGGACGAGACATCCATGGCCCACCTAAGCGTGATACGTCTCCAAAATATCTATAATTTTTGATTGTTCCATGATGATATATTATCATTCTTGGATAATTTTTGGGTATTTATTTAAAAATTTATATTATTTTTGAGCACTAACCTATTGACCCAGTGCCGAGTGCCAATTGCTGTTTTATGCATGTTTTTCACTTTTCAGGTTTTCAATACCAAATGAAGTCCAAATGGCCTGAAACTTTTCGGAGATTGTTTCTGGACCAAAAGAAGACCAATGAGTATCGAAAGAAGGCTGGAGGACACCCGAAGGCCCCACAAGCCAACACGACACTGCCACGGGGCCCCACAAGCCAACACGACACTGCTTGTGGGCCCCTCGGGAATCTCTCGACACCGTTCTCTCGCTTATAAATTCTCATATATCTCCAAAACCCAAAAAGAAGTCCCGAAATACTTTTACACTACCGCAAGTAACTGTTCTGATGGCAAGCCATCCGGACCTCCATTCCGGAACCCTCCGAGAGGGGGTCAATCATGGAGGGCCTCTTCATCAACCTTGCTGCCCTCATGATGATGTGTGAGTAGTTCACCACAGACCTACGGGTCCATGGCTAGTACCTAGATGGCAATCTATCTCTCTCTTGATCTTCAATACAATGATCATCACATCTCTGCTCTGATCCATATGATATAATCCTTTTGTGCGGCGCCCTTGTTGGGATCCGATGAATTGTGGGTTTATGTTTAGATTATTCATGATAAATATTTCAGTCTTCTTTGAATACCAATATGATTCTTATGTGCATGATTATGATAGCTTCATAATTCTCTTCGATATATTGATGACCCACAAGTATAGGGGATCTATCATAGTCCTTTCGATAAGTAAGAGGGTTGAACCCAACGAGGAGCAAAACAATCTGACAAGTGGTTTTCAGCAAGGTAAAATCTGCAAGCACTGAAATTATCGGTAACAAGTAGTTGTGTGGTGAGATGATTTGTAGCAAGCAACAAGTAACAAAATTAGCAACGGTGCAGCAAAGTGGCCCAATCCCTTTTGTAGCAAGGGACAAGCCTGGACAAAGTCTTATAGCAGGAAAAACGCTCCCGAGGACACACGGGAATTTCTGTCATGCAAGTTTTCATCATGTTCATATGATTCGCGTTCGTTACTTTTATCGTTTGATATGTGGGTGGACCGGCGCTTGGGTACTGCCCTTACTTGGACAAACATCTCACTTATGATTAACCCCTCTCGCAAGCATCCGCAACTACGAAAGAAGAATTAATACAAAGTCTAAGCATAGCATTAAACTAGTGGATCCAAGTCAGCTCCTTACGAAGCAACACATAAACTAGGGTTCAAGCATCTGTCACTTAAGCAACCCATCATCTACTTACTACTTCCCAATGCATTCCTCTAGGCCCAAATAATGGTGAAGTTTTATGCAGTCGACGTTCACATAACACCACTAGAGGAAAAACAACATACAACACATCAAAATATCAAACGGATACCAAATTCACATGGCTACTATTAGCATGACTTATCACATGTCCTCAGGAACAAAGTAACTACTCACAAAGCATGATCATATTCATGACCAGAGAGGTAATGAGTAGCATCAAGGATCGGAACGTAAACTCTTCCACCAAGTAATCCAACTAGCATCAACTACAAAGAGTAATTAACACTACTAGCAACCTTACAAGTACCAATCGGAGTCGTGAGACGGAGATTGGTTACAAGGGATGAACTAGGGTTTGGAGATGAGATCGTGCTGATGAAGATGTTGATGGTGATAAGTCCCCTCCGACGAGAGGAGCGTTGGTGATGACGATGGCGACGATTTCCCCCTCTGGGAGGGAAGTTTCCCCGGCAGGATCGTCCTGCCGGAGCTCTAGATTGGTTCTGCTCAAGTTCCGCCTCGTGGCGGCGGCGAATCCTCCGAAAAGCTCCCTGATGATTTTTTTCCGGATGAAACCCTTCATATAGCAAAAGGTGAGCATCGGAGGGGCAACAGGGGGCCCACAAGCCCCCAGTCCCGGCCAGGGGGTTAGGCCGGGCCTGACAGGCTTGTGGCCTCCAGGTGGCGCCCCTCTGGTACTTCTTCCACCCAGTATTTTTTATATATTCCCAAAAAATTTCACATTGATTTTCACGGCTTTTGGAGTTGCGCAGAATAGGCATCTCAAACTTGCTCCTTTTTCAGGTCAGAATTCCAGCTGCCGGCATTCTCCCTCTTCATGTAAACCTTGCAAAATAAGAGACAAAATGCATAAGTATTGTACCATGAAGTGAAATAACAGCCCAAAAAGCGATAAATATCAACACGAAAGCATGATGCAAAATGGACGTATCTTATATTGAAACAGTTCGGCCAAGTAGATTGATATTTCTTCGGTGAGAGAGATTCGTTGTAGTAGGTTCAACCTAGTGAGTTTCTATATCCCAGTGACAGAAGGGGACAAGATGCATCTTTGTGTTGCTAATACTAAGGATAACACTGTTGGGTTATTCATATTACTTGAATTTACTTTGTCTACTTCGTGTAATCGTTCTCCATGCATTATTTTGTTTTACTTAATACTCTAGATGCATGCTGGATAGCGGTCGGTGAGTGGAGTGATAGTAATAGGTCCAGGAAGGAGTCAACTTATTTTTTTATGGACACATGATCATTGCCTTGAATATCGCATAACTATCCACTTTTCTATCAATTCCCAACAATAATTTTTTTACTCACCGTATGTTGTTTCCATTAGAGATGACATTAGGGAAATTATGGCCCCCGGGTCTATTCACCATATTTACAAAACCTTCAATACCTTAATGACATTTACTTGGTTTTATTTTATTTTTAAATTTCTAATTATCTACCATTATCTACACATCTCACTTACTTCCAAATAATGAGGCCAAGGGGATTGACAACCCTCTTGCTCGTGTTGGGCGCAAGTTGTTTATTCTTTTGTTTGCAACCACTAAAGATAGTCGTTGTTGATATTCCTATTAGTTCGATAAACATTGGTTTCACAACTAAGGGAAATACTTACCCACATTGTGCTGCGATAACCTATTCCTCTTCACGGAAAACCCAACACAGATCACAAGTGTTAGGAAGGATTTCTGGCGCCGTTGCCGGGGAACATCATCACCAACTGTCGAGTAACTTCACACAAATTTTCATTCACCTATTCCTGTTTTATTTTCTGGTGTATTTAGTTCGTCTCATAAAAAATAAAAATACTAAAATATTTACCTTTGCTTGCTCAGATTGTCAATAGTTTGCATCTTCGCTCTCTAGTTTACTTGTCCTGCTTGTTACTTTGCTTGCTCAGTCACCATGTCTCAAGATACTACTAAGTTGTGTGAGTTCTCAAATACCAATAACAATGATTTTATTAGTCCTCCTTTACTATCCTCCACTACTTCGGAGGCTTTTGATTTTAATGCGGCATTACTAATTCTGATAGAGGCGAGGGTGTCCCAATCTTTCGATGAGATGGTGGCTATTGATTTGGTGTAGATGACTTCGACGATCCGACTATGAACGTGCACGACGTTGCGCCTTAGCAATCGCTAAACCAACTCCAAGAGGTTATTGACCACGCCGGAGCACGAGCAACCTGACCACGAAGGTCTATTCCCGCAAGCAATCGAAGAACAAGCAAGAATATGATATTGCACTCTGAATATTGCGAATATAGATAAAGTATTGATAAGGGAGGGGATCCGAAAGCGGTCTTAGTCTGGTCGTTGGACACAAACGAAGTAAACGAAGTTGGAATGGTCATGTCCTTATTAGATTCTTCTCATGAAGATCAATTTTCGGGAAGTCCTAATGAGCATCCCACTTCACATCTTAATACCTTTGTTGACCTTTGTGATATTCAAAATAAAAAGGATATGGATAATACTATTGTGAAATTAAATTTTTTTCCTTTCTCACTAAGAGATAAAGCTAAAGCTTATTTTTCATCTTTACCACGTAATAGTATTGGAACATGGGATAAGTGTAAAGATGCTTTTATTGACAAGTATTTTCCTCCTGCTAGGATCATCTCTCGTAGAAATCACATAATGAATTTTAAACAACATGATCAATAACATGTTTCACTAGCTTGGGAGAGAATGAAATTGATGATAAGGAATTTCCCCACTCATGGCTTAAAATTGTGGATGATTATCCAAAACTTCTATGCTGGGCTAAACTTTGTGTCTAGAAATTTTCTAGATTTTGCTGCATGTAGTACCTTTATGTGTGTGACCTTAGGAGAGGCTACAAAACTTTTGGACAATACCATGACCAATTATTTTGAATGGCATACCGAGAGAGCTCCAACTCGTAAGAAGGTAAATTCTGTTGAGGAAATCGCTACTTTGAGTGAAAAAGTGGATGCTCTTATGAATTTGGTTGCTATTAAAAATACGCATGTTGATCCCAATGATAATCCCTTGTCTACTTTGATTTAGAAAAATAATGATGCTATTGATGTGAACTTTGTCTCGCGAGATAATTTCAACCACAATGCTTATAGAGACAATTTCAATTCTTGGACGTATCCCGGTAATTCCTCTAACAACTGTGGAAATTCTTATCGTAATTCTTATGGAAATTCTTCTACAAATTCTAATAGTATACCCTCTGATATTGAGAACACAAGTAAGGAATTCATTAATTCTCAAAAGGTTTTCAATACTATGGTCGAAGAAAAATTGCATGTTGTTGATACTTTGGCTGAAAATATGGATATAATTGTTCTTGATGTAGAAACTCTTAAATGTAAATCCTTGACTCATAAGCATTATTTTAGTGAGACTATTAAATCTATCCAATTTTCTATTAATTACATTAAGGAGAGGACCGCTAGGTTCAAAGCTAAACAGGAATTCCTAGAAAAAGGTCTTCCACCCAGTTTTTACCGGAATCATGATGAAGATCTTAAAATGATTGATACTTCTCCTATTGAATCTTTGTTTACTTCTATGAATATTAATGATAAAGCGACAGGATATGATACAACTCTAGTTAAGGAGCGTCCCGTTTGCTTGGAGCATGATGATCTTGTTGCTAGAACACAAAAAAATGGGTTTGGAGAGGTCAAAACTTTAACTAGTGATGTGCCCACTATATTGGATTACAGGGACTTTAATTATTATAATTTCTCTTTATTAGAATGTATTTCCTTGTTGCAAGTCATTATTATCACACCCAATGCTTATGAACAAAGCAAAGCTTTTACTCAACATATAGTAGAACCTATGGTAAAGGCTTATGATGAGAAACTTGAGCTTGAAGTTTCTATTCCTAGAAAGTTGCATGATGAGTGGGAACCTACTATCAAAATTAAGACAAATAAATATGAATGCAATTCTTTTTGTGACCTTGGTGCTAGTGTTTCAACTATACCTAAATCTTTATGTCATGTGCTTGGTCTCACTAATATTGAAGAGTGTTCCCTAAACATGCATCTTGCTGATAATACCATTAAGAAGACCTTAGGTAGAATTAATGATGTGCTTATCATTGCAAATAAAAATGATGTGCCTATAGATTACATTTTTCTTGATATTCATTGAAATTCTACTTGTCGGATCATACTTGGAAAACCCATCCTACGAACTATAGGTGCAATCATTGGCATGAAAGAGGGAAACATAAGGTTCCAATTCCAATTAAAAAGGCATGGAATAATTACCTAGAAATAGAATTATAACACCTTATTAATAAATCATGAGAGCTACTTATGGGTGGAGTGTCAAAGATGACAACACTTGAAACTATTTAACATGCCTAGCTAGGGGAGTAAAACAATAGCGCTTGTTGGGAGGCGACCCAATAGTTATCTTTATTTTTGCTTTTACTTTATGTTTTTTATGATAAAATGATTTTTTCTACTGTAATGATTGTGTGTTTATTTTTTAATCATTGTGTGTGCCAAGTAAACCCCTCGGGATGATTTGTATGATCAGTAGAATTGATCCAGTGCAAAAACAGAAATTTCACGTCTCGTGCAGAATTTCTCTGAGTTTACAGGAACATGTTTTGAAGCTGAATTACTTTACACATTATTTCCATACAAATTCCCCAAGTCATACTAATGTTTCAGAATTTTTGGAGTTATAGAAGTATAGGTTCATTACAGATGACTACAGACTGTTCTATTTTAGACAAATTCTATTTTTGCTTGCATAGTTTGCTTGTTTTGATGATGGTATGGATTGTCTCAGGCGTATAAGCCATGGAGAATTTATAATACAGTAACTTATGGTATAATAAAATAATAATCAACTTATAACAATACCTAAAGTATTTCATATGTTGCTTATACTAACGGATCTCACGAAGTTTAGTTGAGTTTTATGTGATTGAAGTTTTCAAGTTTTGGGTATTATACCTATGGAAAAAGGAATTCGGAGCAGAAAAAGCATAATATTGGGGATTCCCAAGGCACCCCAAGGTAATATTCTAGGAAGACTCAAGCATCTAAGATTGGGGATGCCCCGAAAATCATCCCCTCTTTCGTCTCAATCCATCGGTATGTCACTTGGAGCTACATTTTTATTCATCACATGATATGAGTTTTTCTTGCAGCGTCTCTTGTTTTTGTTTACTTTTACTTTCAGTTTTGCACAATCATTGTTTGCTGGGCACACCTATTTGAGAGAGACAGGCCATCATCATAATTTGGTAGAATACTCCATGCGCTTCACTTAAATCTTTTGAGCTTAGTAGTTGCTCTAGTACTTCATTTATATCTTTTTGAGCATGGTGGCGTGTAGATTTTATAGAAATATTATTATCTAATTCTTCACTTATATCTGTTTGTGAGTTAAATAAATAGTGATGGTAATTTGCGTGGTTCATAATGCTAGAACAAAAATAATAGGTCTTCAATGAATGATAATTAAAACTATCATGTAGCACATATAAAAAAATTATGGGTTAATGATATTGATGTGATGATATGGAAAAGGTGTGAGTGCATTATTATTAATTCACAGAGGTGAAGATATTAAGATATGTTAACTTCTAGGTCATGTAAAAATTAAAAAGGCATGGCGATGATGTGGGAGCATTTCTATTCCTCGTTGAAATCCTAGTATTGTTTCGGGTCGGGCGCACGCGATTGTTAACTCCTACCAACCCCCTCCCTTGGGGCATGCTAGTAGTTGTTTGATTTTTGATAAAAATAATGAAATTTGCAATAATTATATGGTATCTTTATGATTATTGTGATACCATGGACATACACAATCTCACCTCATCATATTTGTTAACATCTTTGGTACCGTGCATTGTCCATTCTCACCTCAAGGATTGGTGCAACTTTTGCCGGTGTATCCAAACCACATGAAATGACATGCTCTATTGCACATAATCCTCAATATATCTTCCTCAAAAAAGCCACCATACCTACGTAACATGGCATTTCCATAGACATTCAGAGATATATTGCCATGAAAATTCCATCATCACTTCACATGACTAGTTCGTTCATCATAATATTGCTTTGCATGATCATATAGACCTAACATAGTATTTGAGGCAAAGCCACCATTCACCATATTTTTAATACATGTCACACTAGATCTTTGCACATCCTATTACACTGGCATAAGCATTCATACAGAGTCATACCGTCCTACCAGTCTTCATATTGAGTTGTAAGTACATAAAAGTGTGATGATCACCATTTTTGGAGCACTGTCCCGGTGAGGAAATAAAAATTGGGCAAGGCCAAATGGTCCCACCATAATAAAAAAGTGAAAGAGAGAAAACGAGAGAAGGGACTTTGCTACTATCCTTTACCACACTTCTTCCTCAAGGTGTCACCTTGTTCTTCATATAGAGAGTATCATGTTATACCATTCATATGCTAGTGGGAATCAGTTTTTCATAAACCTGGCTTGTATATTCCGATGATGGGCTTCCTCAAATGCCCGAGGTCTTCATGATCAAGCAAGTTGGATGCACATCCCACTTCGCTTCAGTTGAGATTTCATACACTTATAGCTCTAGTGCTTCATTTGCATGGCAATCCCTACTCGTGGCATCGATATCTATCAGCGAGAATCTCCATAGCCCGTTGGTACACCTAGTTGATGTCAGACTATCTTGTCCACTTTTTACACCTAGTTGATGGCAATTCCACCTATATGCTTTGTCTAATGGTTCACACTGATGTATTGCGTGAAGAATAAAAAGTTGATGCATATTGGAAAAGTATGATCCAATTGCCTAACTTGGACACCGTGGTGCTTGAGATTTGTATTAATATGGTGAAGATGGAGGCATGCCTTGCTAACATGATAACATGAATGGGGGTAAAACAATCTTTGAGGATCGTATACTTTGAAAGATTAAGGATTTTGTTGCTTATACTTATAAGTATTGTTGTTTATTAATTCATCGTTTCTCAGTGAGCATACATGCATAAGGTTACATAACGGGTAGCATGTCATATGAAAAATTATGGTTTTAGCATTTACCTACTCGAGGACGAGCAGGAATTAAGTTAGGGGATTCTTGATATGTCTCCAACGTATCTATAATTTGTTATTGTACCATGCTGATATATTATCATTCTAGGATACTTTTTGGGTATTTATTTGCCAATTTATATTATTTTTTAGCACTAACCTATTCATCAAGTGCCTAGTGCTAGTTGTTGTTTTCTGCATGTTCTTCATTTTTCACGTTTTCGCTACCAAACAAATTCCAATTGACCTGAAACATTGTGGAGATTTTTCTAGACTAAAAGAAGACCAATGAGTATCGAAAGAAGGCTGGCGTCCACCTCAGGGCCCCATAAACCAACGCGACATGGCCTAGGGGCGCCTTTATGGCTTGTGGGCCCCTCGAGCCTCTCCCGACTCCATTCCATGGCTTATAAATTCCATATATCCCAAAAAACCTAAATGGAGCCCTGAAACACTTTTTATGCTGCCGCAAGTCTATGTTTTGATTGGAGGCCATATGGACCTCCGTTCCGGCACCATGCCAGAGGGGGGATCGATCAGAGAGGGCCTCTTCATCAACCTTGCTACCCTCATGATGATGTGCGAGTAGTTCACCATAGACCTACACGTCCATGGCTAGATCATCGCATCTTCACTTTGATCCATATGATGTAATCATTTTGTGCGGTGGGTTTGTTGGGATCCGATGAATTGTGGGTTTATGTTCAAATTCTTCATGATAAGTATTTGAGTCTTCTCTGAATACTAATATGATTCTTATGTGCATGATTATGATAGCTTCGTGATTCTCTCCGATCTATTGAAACAGTTTGGCCAACTAGATTCATATTTCTTCAGTGAGAGAGGTGCGTTGTAGTAGGTTCAACCTGGCAAGTTTCTATATCCCAGTAACAAAAGGGGACAAGATGCATCTTTGTGATGCTGCAACTAAGGATAAGATGATGTTTTATTCATATTGCTTGAGTTTACTTTATCTACATCATGTCATTGTTCTCCATGCTTTACTCTATTTTACTTAATACTCTGGATGCATGATGGATAACGGTCGATGAGTGGAGTCATAGTAATAGGTGCAGGCAGGAGTTGACCTATTTGTTTTTGGACGTGATGCCTATATACACATGATCATTGTCGAGAATATTGCATAACTACTCGCTTTGCTATCAATTGCCCAAAAGTAATTTCTTTACCCATTGTATGTTGTTTTCATGAGAAATTCCATTAGGGAAAACTATGGCCCCTTGGTCTATTCACCATATATTTACAAAGCCTTCAATACCTTGCTGCCATTTACTTGTTTTCATTTTATTTCGCAATTTACAATTATCTACACATCTCACTTTCTTGCAAATAACGAGACCAAGGGGATTGACAACCCTCTTTACTGCATTGGGTGCAAATTGTTTGTTCTTTTCTGTGAAGCCGCAGAAGACAGTTGTTGTTGATATTCCTATTGGTTCCATAAACCTTGGTATCATAACTGAGGGAAATACTTACCCACATTGTGTTGCAATAACCTGTTCATGTCCACGGGAAATCCAACACAAATGAAAAGTATCAGGGCCCGACACTGCCATCAAAGTCTCACAAGAAGAAATGCATTTTGATGCATACACCGGATCTACTCGGACGTCTTCCAGTCAGTGAGACACACAACAACACTCGAGCAGAGAAGGGGCGTGAACGACGTGGGAGATACAATGGCCGAGGGACTTAACATCATACATGAAGTGCAGTCAAGGCTAGCATTACATGTAATGTCCGAAGTTACGGTTGCAGTTTCTAGAATGCCTATAGTTACTCGCGTTGAATGCCCTTGTAATGACGGACGACGAGTCCTGACGAACTCTATATAAGACACTCCCAAGCTTTGTGACAAGGGTTCAACATTTTGTGTAATCATACACCACCAAAGAAAACACAAGCCTTCGGGCACGAGACGTAGGGTCTTTACCTCTATGAGAGAGGCCTGAACTCGCTAAATCCGAGTGGGACACATCTGTCGTAGCTACGCTCTGCCTCTTATTCGTACCTCTAGTATTCATTGTCAAGATCATTCCCATGATAGTTGTTGTCCACCTTGGGATGCGCATCTAGCGATTTCCAGCAGAGGTGGAGTTTTACTGGTCGTCATGATGACCCTCAATAGAGTGATTCTATTCAGTTCCCTCAGCTTCATTGCCGATGACTCGGCATGGATATAGGAAGTTCCGTTGGACAGGGATGTGGTGCCCACCTGAAGCGTGACGTATTTCCGTGCGTCTATGTTCAAAGTCCTTCTCTGGCAGGCATCGGCTCCATACCGCTCGGCACCCATTCGTTGTGATGAACTGTCACATCCCTGACACTTTAAGCAAGTTAGCTTTGTGCTCATGTTTTCTTTGCATTGCATCTAGGAAATTTCAACAAGAATAAAGTAAGTGGTGAAGGAAAACTCAAAACCCTAGCCACTTCTTTAAATAAAGGAAATCTCAAACTAGTTAAAATCAATGAACCCAAACTGGCCTCAAGAAAAGTTGAAACTTTCTGATAAATCATGAAAGTATATAAGCAATGAAGAAAACCTTTTTCTTGACACTTTAAGCATTTTAAATAAATGCAAAAGCTACTGGTTTCAAGTTTTAAATTTGAAATCAGAAACTTTAAACTTTCAAAAATGTTGAAAACTTTAGGAATGATTGGAAATATTCCAAGAAATATTCTAAGGTGCTCAACATAGTTTTTACAAACTATTTGGGAGCTGAAATAAATAGCAAATCAATTTCAGTATTTAAAACAGAAACAAAATAGAAAGAAAATGAGAAAACCTTACCTGACGCTCACCTGGCCCGGCCCATCTTCTTCTGTCGTCTTCCTCCCCCGCCAGTGGACAGCAGGAGGTGGCCGCCGCGTACTCCGGCGCGGCCACGCACCTGTGCGCCTGCCTGGCCGCCGCTTCGCGCTGGCAAGCACGGCGATAAGCTCCCCGAGCTCGTAGCTATCCATTCCCCAGCTCATTCCTCCCCCTCTCCTCTCGGTTCCCTCGATCCCCTCTGCCGCCATTGACAGGAGCTCGAGCTCGAGCTGCCCGTGCCCCTAGCTATAGGATCCTCATTCTAAGTGTGCCGTTAGCTCCGCCTCGTCGATCTGGTCCTCCCTGCAAAAGCCGAAGCCTTCCCGAGCCCTGCAACGCCCTCGGCACCGTCGTCTTCAACCTTCGGCCGCCGGCGAGCTCTGCTCGATTCGTCGCCCTCGGTGCTTCCCCGAGCCGTCTAAGCCCTTCTCTGCACACCTCGTGAGCTTGCGCATCTTTTCCCTAAGCTCTCCCCGTCGATCACCTCCTCTAGGCTTAGTTCCATCAGAGCCCGACGAGGACCGCCGCTGCAGCTCGTCGCCGGTAGCCCTCCGGTGAAGAGTTGGTCCGTCTGAGGCCACCAGCAGCCTCAGGACATCACGTAGATGCTTTAGGTGCCCAGCCCCGCGCGTTTTGACCCTGTATTCGATGGCTTCGACGATGGCCGAACTTGGTCGCCGCCAAGCTCGTCGCCGGCGTTGATTCCGGCCACCCCAGCCCCTGGGGCTTGTTCCATCATGCGCGCCGTCGAGTGGCCGTTCTCCCCGTGGTCTCTATCGTGAGTTTGGTCGTCGGAGGCGAGTTTCCGATGCCCTCCACCGTACTGGTGGTCACCGGAGGCTCCCCGCCGGCGAGGACGACCTCGCCCCCGGTGGATCTCAGCTGGCCTGAGCCACTGACGTGTGGGGTCAGCCTCTGGGAGATTAAGAATAATAAAAATAAAATCAAATAAGTTTATAAGACACTGACATGTGGGTCCAGTAAGATTAATTAGCAAATTAAGTTTCATTTTAATCTAAAACTGACCAGAGACACTGACCAGTGGGTCCCACTGGTCAGGTTTGACTTTCAACGGCCAGTTGGACCTGCTAATGTCATGTTGATGGAGTAAAGGGATTTTCGAGTATAAAAATAATTCCAGAAATGTTTAACACTTCAAAAATTCATGGAAATTAATCTGTAACTCCAATGAAAATAATTTATATATGAAAAAGTATCAGAAAAATTCAAGGAATCTGAATATGTCATTTTCAAACATGTTTGAAAACGTTACAGAACCCAAACATGTAGATTAATGAATAAGTCAATTCTTATAAATACTTTATAAATGGAATATGGAAAATATTCGATTTTCACTATGATTGACATGATCAAATACTGTCCTAATTACAAACCAGCAACTTAACATGTCATCCCATGCCTGTTAACATCAAGTTGATCTGAGCATCAGGTCGAATCAATTAAAATGGTATCCAAGAATACCTCGTTTGAAGTGATATTTGAATGCGATTCAAATCAACTTCAAACCTAATATATGTTAGTTATAATAGTATATCACCTTGCATTCTCATGCCATGCTCATGCATCATCTTGATTGCATATGCTTGATATTGATTGTTGTCATTCCTTCCGGTAGGCTCCGCTCCCCCGGATTCCACCGAATATCCGTCTGACGGATATTGTCACTCCTCTGAGCAACAAGGCAAGCAACCATTTTGATCATCCCGATAAATCCCATGTTCTTGCTCCTGCACTTACTTATTGCATTAGGATCAAATGCTTCAACTGCTTTTGCCATGTTAGTTGAACCCACTTCCTTTGCATGACCTATCCTTGTCATAGTAAATAGCCGAACCTTGCAACCTAGCATACCTGGTAGTTGCTTGAGGCATGATGTGCCTTATCCTGCTATGCATGCTATGCTTAGAGTTGTGTATGGTCTGTCATCTGGGAGATGAACAGAATTGTGAGGATGTGTTCGGTAAGCAAAGGTTGTGTGTTGAACCTGAATTGGTAAAGGTACCGGTGAAAGGCTGCGTAGGAGTACATGGCGGGTTGTTTCATTGGAACCGTCCTTAGGAACTGAGTTCCGTGTATGTAATCCAAGACTAGATACTACCACACGTTGGGATACTTAATTGACCCTCTCGACTTATTAATCGCTTAGTGCTCGGTCCAGGAGTTGCAGGTAGTTTCTGGTGTTTATAGTCATGCTGGAGGCCGTGCACAGCGCTGACCTAAGAGGTGGGCTGTGATGCGGTAGGCAGTGGCACGGTGTACCAAGTGGCACCCGGATGGTGGGCTTGGGAACCCTGCGCACATCGTTTGGGGCCGTGGCGGAAACCTGGGCCGGACTTCCGTGCGGTTTACCCTCAGATAGGCGACAAACGTGGACTAGGTACTAGGGTGGTTAACGGTCGTGGCCGACTACCTCGCTGGGCTTCCGCTTGAAGGTTGCCGAGGTGCATGACGTGCACATGGAGATAAGTGGCGAGAGAGTGTGTGACGAAGTACCCCCCCTGCAGGGTTATGATCTATTCGAATAGCCGCATCCGCGGATATGGACTACTTGGAGACATATGTTGTTCATAGATAACTTCAATGGCTACTCACAAAATTGTCAAGATAAGCGTGAGTGTCGTGGACGGCATTTCCGTATGGAGATGGAATGATTCCACGATGGTGTATTGTTGTGGTGTTAGTGGACTCGTGTGTGAGAAATCAAGTTGTCAAAATTATTTAAAAATGCAAGTTGTCTAGCCACAAGTCAAATGCTGGCTTTCCGCATGAAACCCCACAATACCTAAAGTCTTTGCATGAGTAGATAGTTATCCTAAAGTCTTGCTGAGTACCTCCGTACTCATGTTTGCTTAATAAATGTTGCAGAGGTTGCTAATGACCCTAATGGAGGGTTCTTCATAGACATCGACGACGACGAGTAGCTGGTGTCCCAGCTACGATCTGGCCCTACGTTGGGTCTGTAGTATAGTCAGGCCATGTGCCTTCTAGTTGCACATGTTTGTACTTAGACAGTTTTAAACTCTTCCATTGGCTTGTAACTGAATGACTGCTATTATGGGTCGTGAGACCCTTAATGTGTAATATTGTGTGTGTGGCTCTTCCGAGCCTCTTAAATAAAGTTTGTATGTTTATGGTTATGTTGTGATGCCATCAATGTATCTATACATATCAGTATGCCATGCGTACGTGTGTCGTACTTGATATGTATGGGGTTCGATTACCTAGTCGTGAATTTTAGTAGCACTCCTTACAGGGAAATGCCCCTTTGTGATCCAACGAGCCATGGTAGCTCGCTACTGCTCCGGACACATTGGTTGACCGGCATGTGTCCTTCTTAGCTGCTGTGTCTATCCCCTTTGGGGAAATGTGACGCGATGTAATGGAGTCCTTGTAGCTTGCTACGACTCGTCTACACTCGTTGGTGACCGACACCTGCTTTGTTGGGTCATGTATGCCTGTCCTTGTGCGGTACTGCCACTTTGATTTATGACTAGACTTGTCGATCCGGGTTCTTTGACATTGGAATGCTAGCGACACTATTGCATACGTGAGTCAAAAGACGCAAACGGTCCCGGCTAAGGTAAGGCTGCAGCCGTGGAGTTAACCGTGCGTGAGACCGCAAAGGGATGCGATGTGTTACAGGCTCGATTCCTATGACTTAGGATTGGGGTCCCGACATGAACGTCGTCAAAAAAGCTTCGGGCGCTCACGACTCCAACATTGTATCGGGCATGCTGTGGCTCTCCATACCACAACCGAGCAGGTGGCCATGCTCGACTCTAATGATCCCAACCTCAACTTATTTCCCTCCTTGTGTGACACCTCATGTGACGAGTCTGAGTGCGAGAGCAGCGAACCAGCTATAGAAATTCTAATGGTGAGCACGAACAAAGGACCTCGTGGGTTCTCTGAGGGAAATTACCGCGGACGAGAGGAAGACGACAACAACGACAACGGCGACGATGTTTACGTTCCCCACCCGCTCACTACGGAGCGGTAGGAAGAACTCGAGCACATGAATGAGCATGCTCTGCTCTCCCCTATGATTGGGACGACCCTGGAAGAAATTTCCCTAGAGGCAACAAGACAAGCCACCCTGGGTGAGCGTGAGAAGCTGGGACGGTTGCAGAAGTCACTCGATAATCAGGCGGCTCGAGATCAGCCCAGTTCTAGTTGGCATCATAGGCAGTTGTTCCCGAACGAATGATCGGGTCACCTACTAGTAGTAGAGTCATGGACCAGACATCCAGGGCCCACCTGGGGCGCCACATGGCCATTAAAGTCTTAGGACTACACATGCATTCAAATGCATACGTCTAATCCACTTGGATCTATGGAGTCACTCGGGCATCCTCCATTCACTCGGCCATACATCAACACTCGGGAGTGAAGAGGCGTGGAGAATATGGAAGTTGCAGCGGCCGAGGGACTTAACACCATACATGAAGTGTAGTCAAGACTAGTGTTACCAATAATGACAATATTTCGGGTTGTAGTTTCTAGTAACTCCCATAGTTACTCGCATTAATTACCCTTGTAATGACGCACGACAGGTCCTAGTGAAATCTATATAAGCCACCCCGAGCTCCTGGACATGGGTTCGACACTACGTGTAATCATGCACCCCCAGAGAAAACACAAGCCTCCAAGCAAGAAACGTAGGGTCTTTACCTCTCCGACTGGGGCTCGAACTCGCTAAATCCGAGTGAGAGACATGTGTTGTACCTAGGCTCCGTCCATCATTCGTACCCCTACTATTCTTTCTCAGAATTGTTCCCACAAGAGTTGGCGCCCACCATGGGGTCATGCGTCTTGCGAAATCCAGCATAGGTGGATTTTTTCCACTCATCATGATGACCCTCAGCGGAGAGATTATGTTCAGTTCCCTTAGCTTCATCGTCGACGACTCGTCATGGCCGCAGGAAGCTCCACTAGACACATATGCATTGCCCGCCCGCGGTGTGGCGCATTTCAGTGCAACTACATTCATAGTTCTTCTCAGACAACCATCAGTCCCAGATTGCTTGGCACCCCTTCGTTTCTCTCGTCGTTGTGGCGAGCGCTACGGACGCTCATGGCTCCAGCATTGGATCAATCATTCTATGGATATTCAGACCATGGCCGAGCAGGTGGCCACGCTCGACTCCGACGACCACCCTCAACTTATTTCCCTCCTCATGCGAAGGCTCCTCCGATGAGTCTGAATAAGATAGAAGCAAGCCACCTGCAAAAATTCTAGTTGCCAGCATGGCCAAAGGATCTCGTGGGTTCTTCTTGGGGAATTCCCATGGACGGGAAGAAGACAACCACGATGACAACACCGATGAAACCTACGTTCCCACCTGTTCACTTGGGAGCAACGAGAGAATATTGGGCATAGGAATGATCATGCTCTGCTCACCCTATCACCGGGGAGACCCCGAAAGAAATTGCCCTAGAGGCCACGCGACCAGCCACCCTGGCTGAGCGTGAGAGGATGAGACGGCTGCAAAAGTCACTCGATGATTGGGTGGCTCAAGGGAAGTCGAGTTCCAATCGACCTCATAGGCAGTTGTTCGTGAACGACCGCACGTGAAACTACAATGTGATGCGTACTGTGTTGCAGAACTTGGTCGCGGCGACTCCGATCTATAATTCAGTCTAACCATATGATTTGATGGTGGGAGAAGGCATTCGGTGGATTCAAGCTCTGCCGAAGACAACCCTGGAGCAGAACTCGGCGGTTTCCCAGTTTCACGACCACATCTATAGCAAGTCCGTCCGAGCAGACATGGTGCAGTTGGCTCACATCCCACTTGCACCGAGAAGACCCCGGCCATCTCCTACTCTAAGAGATTAGTACGGAGACCGCACACGTGACGATAGTTGTCACTCTCAGCCCCCCCCCCCCCCCCGAGGGACATCGCCTATGGACGCTAGTCCTAGGGCGATATCCGACCATATGAGGACGATCGGAGGCGTAGTCTGGCTCTGTGAAGGGACTATGAAGACAGAGATTCCAAGTGCCACCGCTCAACACCAGGTCCATCATTGCTCGGGGTGTGGTCAACAAAGCGAGTGCGAGCAGGGAGCGACAGAGTGCCCGCGCGGTTTCTGGCCTTGAGTGTTTCAGCAGATACATTCGGGAAGCTAAGACCCCCCCCCCCAACTATAGGTTGGCGGCTGGGATAGGGAAGTTCAATGGCGAGTCAAAGGCAGATACTTGGTTGGAGGATTACCGAGTGGCCGTTCAGATTGGTAGTAGCAATGATTTTGTGGCAATGAAGCACTTACCTCTCATGATAGAAGGATCGACAAGGGTGTAGTTGAATCAGCTGCACGCTGGCAGTATTTATAGCTGATATGACCTAGCTCGAGTTTTTGTCAAGATGTTCGGAGGCACCTACGAGCGCCCAGACTGACTGACTGAATTGCAACACTGTGTGGAGAGGAACAATGAGACTCTCGACGAGTATATCCAATGTTGTACCATCCTGCATAACACTATGGAGAATGTAACGGAGCATTAAGCCATCTCTGCCTTCAAGGTAGGCTTCCAGTACCGCCAGCTCATCCTGAAGTTCGGTCGGATCGATGTTTTGTCCCTTAGTCGGGCCATGGAAATCGCCAGTCAGTATGGCAATGACAAAGAAGAAGACTGGCCATGGAGAGAAAAAAGCCGTGTATTAGAAGCCCCTCAATCGAGGGGCAACACACGCAAAAAGCAGAAGCAGAAATTCGAGCCTACTAGCAAAACCAAAGATGAAGTTGTGCCTAGATAGAGCAAGAGCAAGGAGAAATAGAAGCAGGTAAAAGATTGGGCGGCCAACAAGAAAGGCGCACCCAAGGGCCACATCTTGAATCAGCCCTACCAGATTCACACCAAGATGGACGAAGATGTAAAATCCATTTTCCTAAAGCACATCACTCCGAACTATCGTCTGCTCAAGCAGAAGATGTGAGGAGAGCCCTCGAAGGGCATGACGATGATGATGCATAAGGAGATGCTGCCTCCACTATACCAACACCTAGAAGGTCCTCATGATCTTCGTAGACGTCAAAAGTAAGATCCGGCTGAAGGTTATGAACCGAGAGGTTAATATGGAAGCTACGACTGCCACCAAGTTTTTGGATTAGGCCAAGACTCCCATTAAGTTTGATCAGTCCGATCTCCCAGCCCAAATACTGACCACTAAGGAACAATTGTTGGTTTTGGATCCAGCTATCAACGGAGTCCGACTAAGTAAAGTCCTCATGGATGGGGGTAGAAGGCTTAACATCATATATGTTGACACATTGAACATGATCGATATCCCCCTGCCAGACTGAGCAAGACCAACATGCGCTTTCACGGGGGAATCCCCGGGAAGAAGGCGAAGTCACTCGAGCAGATTGCCCTCAATGTTGTTTGCGGCGGCGAGAAGAACTACAGGAAGGAATGACTGACCTTTGAGGTGGCCGACTTTCGTAGTGCATACCACTCCATCCTGGGTAGTCCCGCTAACACACGTTTCATGGCCCGACCATGTTACATATATCTTCTACTTAAGATGCCAGATCCGAAAGGCGTGATCACGGTTGTTAGATCATATTTCTCTCCATGTGGTTTTGGTAATTGATGACAATCCTGATGGACTAATGGTTGCCATAAGTTATATTCGAAGGGTTTTTTCCATATACACTTCTTGAAGTCCATCTGTTGGTTTCAAGGAGTTTATATGATGACCAAGGTGGTATTCAAGGTATTATCCAAAGAATGGCCATAAAAACACAAGGTTGATTAAGACTAAGACAAAGAGTAAATCAAGTTGATCAACAGACAAAGCGTACAAGATGTACCGAGAGGGATCAAGTGATCCCATGGTATGGTAAGCATTGTCCATTACGCTATTGTGTACTAACCCATGGTCTTCGTGAGAGTTCTATGTGGGGTTAGGTTTGTTTCCATGGGCTTGCGTCATGAGGAAGATCTCATTCCACCCATGAAGGATGACATCAAGTGATGATCTTCATCAAGATTGCAGTGTGCAAGTTCAAGTGGAGCATCACGAAGATATCATGCTTGAATCTTGTCGTCCATTTTGATGGCAATGAACTTGTGAAGATGTGCTGAAGAGTGGCTCTCCCATAGTGAGTATGGGGGAGCAATCAACTAGTCTTCATCAAGACAACACAATCAATAAAGGTGGTCCATCTTGAGGTAGTCAAGATTGTCATCATCTAGCTAAAGTGGACTATGTGCAAGGTATAGGTTTTCCCTTGATAGGTTTTTCTATTTAGCATAGATTGACGTAATATCAAGGGGGGTCTCAAGTGCGTAGCTTGATTGTAACGTTCATTGAGAGCTCAAACCATTTTCTTCCTTGCATCATATTTCTTGGTTCTTCTTTGTTGTTTCTCTTTGTTAGTTTTGGAGCTTGTGGTCATTTTTATGAAAAGATTGAGTTCATCGACAACTGAGTTCATGTGCATCTTCTCTGATGTTTTCGATGTTGGAGTTTTCGTTGGTTCTTCACAAATAGAGGTTTCACATCTCTATATCGTTGGCATTTTTATACGACCTCTTCTTAAGATGCTCCTTTCGCCGTTGGATAGCACTTGCCGTCCTGAATCCTAAAAGGTTGATTTTTCTCAATTTGGAGCTCGTATGCAAAAGTTTTGGCACTTCTAGTATTCATGTTTTTCATTGTGAAAAGGTCCAAGCAGTACTACCTCTCCCGTGAGCGGTACTACCTCCGATAAGAGGTAATACCTCTCCCCCGAGGGGTAATACCTCTCCAACACTACTACCTCTCCCCCGAGTGGTACTAGCTCTCCCCAGAGCGTTACTACCTCTCCCCCGAGCGGTACTACCTCTTATAAGAGGTACTACCTCTCCCCCGAGCGGTACTACCTCTAAAGTGGTACAACCTCTCCTCGAGCGGTACTACCCCTCTACCAGAACTACACTCTTGTTTTTCTATCTCGTTGGGTTGTTTTGACCGTGCTAAGCGGTAGTACCGCTCCCTCGAGTGGTAGTACCGCTTGAGCATGATTTGTGGGCATAAAGGTTGGATTTGGGGGAGTCTATTTAAGGGGACCTTCTTCCCAAGTGGGCACTCCCCCCCCCATTGTTGAACTTCTTCGAGCTTGCTAAGTCTCAGTCCCTCCAATGATTCTTGTTAGTCATGAGGGAAAAGAGAGAGGAGATCTAGATCCACATTTCCACCAATCACTGTCTCCTCTATGTGAGGGGAACCCCTTGGATCTAGATTTTGGAGTTCTTCATGTTCATCTTCGTTCTCCCTCTCATTTTCTTCCATAGCATTAGTTTTCATGGAGGGATTTGCGAGAGAAGTACTTGGGCACTCCGTGTGCTCTTGCCATTGCATTTGGTCCATAGGTTTGAGTTCTCCACAGTGATACATGGAAGTTAAGTTTGATAAGCTTATTACTCTTGCGTGCTTTGTACCCTAATACCCGTTCTTCTTAGGTTCTTTGGCACCGTAGAAGCTTGGTGGTGCCTCGGAGCTCAATCTTTGTGGTGTAAAGATCCATGCAAGGTTTGGGGTCTCCTATTAGATTGTGGAGATTGACCCTATCATTTTAGGTTACCTCAAAGCCATATTCCACTGTGGTGAAGCTTCATGGTGTTGTTGGGAGCCTCCAACTAAGTTATGGACATTGCCCCAACCTTGTTTGTACGGGTTCGGTGACCGCCCTCAAGGGTTGCTTCGTGGAATCACGACATCTTGCATTGTACGAGGGCGTGAGGAGATTACGGTGGCCTTAGTGGAATCTTGCACTACTAGGAAAAGGCTTGCTAATGGCGCACCTATTTTTGCTACTAATGGCGCACTATAGGTGCGACACTAGCATCACGCCATTAGATTTTTTTACTAATGGCGCACCACAAGTGCGCCATTAGTATCTGGTATACCAATGGCGCACCAGGTAGTGCGCCATTAGTATTGCTCACGGTGCGCCATTAGTATGCCTCTCAGGTGCGCCATTAGTATGCCTCCCAGGTGCGCCATTAGTAATCCTCTGAGGTGCGCCATTAGTATGCCTCCCTAGTGCGCCATTAGTATCCCTCCGAGGTGCGCCATTAGTATGCCTCCCAGGTGCGCCATTAGTATGCCTCCCAGGTGTGCCATTAGTATAGCCCATGGTGCTCCATTAGTATCTGATATTCTAGCATATATATGTTTTTTGTCAAAACCACAAATTCAACAACACATAACATATATATCAAATATATAATACATAATATGTGCCCAATAGTTTTACTGATCCATAACACATAACATATATGCAAAGTTGCATAACAAATTTCATGATCCATATATCGAAACTCCATAGCATCCATACATCCAAAATTTCATAGCATCCATATATACATATAGTTCCATAGCATCCATACATACATAGCTCGATAACAAATATAGTTCCATAGCATCCATTCATTATTCACATACAATTTTTTGAGCTACAATATTATTTTTTTTGCATTAATATGTTACCATTATTATTTTAGATGACAAAAAATACAACTATGGCTCCAAAGGTTTTCTTTATGTCTTCACGCCACATAAGTAAACGAAGTAGAAGGGGCGCACGTTTAGGAGCTCCAGCGCGCGGTCCTTTTGAACTTCCCCTCGCAAAAGAAGCATGAATCAAAAGCGTTAGAGAAAGAAAACAGATGATTCAGAATTACAAATTTTGACACATATTGACTTCTAACATAACAACACCAACAATGTTTGTTACAAAATTTAGGAGGTATGAAGATACTTAAATTGTCAACTAGTGACGACTACACACACACACACACACAGAGATATATACACATAAGCTCCAAAGAATACAACTAAGATTTTCAAGAGAACATTCACATACAAGAATAAGCACATGATCGATGTTTGGTTCCTGCGTCAGAGTAAACATTTAAACATCGTTGCTGCCAGCTATGCATACATTGCTTGCAACTACTTTTTTTACATGACATGGACCACCATATAATTTCAGTTATGTGTTCCATGCCATAAACTTTACAGAAGCATAGCCAACAGATATTAATGCCCCAATTTGGGGCATGACTAATACTCAGATACTCTGTACAGATTATGCTTTGTCTAAGGGCGCCAAAAAAACACACAGAAATCATGGACCACCATATATATGTTGAGACACCGCCACAAATTTTACAGAAGCATAGCTAATATAGGTTAACAAAGAAAAATTACCATGATGATTGAATCATGGGTTAATACGACCAGCATTCAGATTTCAGATCACCTTGAGAGATCATGTCAGGTGTAAGGTGAAAAGAATCATGCACAAATAAAAACCATAAGAAAACAAATTATCTCCAGGATTGTTCTCCTGATCAATTTAAACAAATTGCACACTCTAATGAGCCAAACATTACAAGTAGAGTTAAATTCGTTCTTCCAGCTCTCTACACTGGAAACTTATCATATGAACAGATCGGCCCCAGGTGATGAGCACCGGTGGGGCACGAAAGCATCCGACCGGCCATGAAACACTGGTGATGCGCATAGGCGTCAAAACAGAGGTGGCCATCACGAAATGAAAACCTTATACAGCTTCACATAAGTGTCCCATGACATATATCTCGAGGATTATTCCCTGATAATCAATTCGAAGCTAATAATTACAGGTTAAATTCGTTGCTCCACCTTTCTGGTCATCATGAAATCGAAACCACATACGGCTAGACCGACATGGAAGCTCACAACTTGACATGAGTGTCACATAGCTAACGAATATCAGCGAAGCAGCAAAGCAACCACAGACCACAGTGGTTGCAACACAGATTAACACGACTGACATTCGGATTTCAGATCATCTCTAGAAACTAATTGTGTTTCGTGCGAGGGTGCCAATAAACATGCAGAGATAATAGAAAATCTATAAAGCAGACACGTTATGTCGAGGATTATTCTGTAATAATCAATTCAGAATAAATAAGAGGTTAAAAGATGTGACGGCGGAGAGAAGTTATCAGAGATAGCAAGAAACAGAATGTCCAGAATTAGGTTAATTTCAATCAAGCTTTCTTCCAGCCAAGAAACCGTCAAATCGGTTTCTGATTTAACCGAAAATGCAGCCGCAAGCGAGGCCTTAATTATGGACAGCAATCTCCGTTCCATCTCGTCACTGGCTAACAGGGCCTGCTTAGGAGCTTACTAACAGCAATGGTGGACCTTTGTTCCACGGGACAGAAGTAGGCAATAACATAGCTGTATGGAGTGTCTCCGCTATATTTCTTCTAGTTGACATAACCAGACATTAGCTTAATATAGCCGCCGCCACACTCAATTTCCTTCTCAAACATTATGGAGTACTGGACCACCAATGTTCGGCCCTTGTTACTGAACTCCGGTATCTTGGCTGAGATAGCAAAATGCCTAGCATCTATCGTTGTTTGAATGCCTGGAATACGCGAATAGAATACACGGATTAGACGGTATGCAGAATTAAGGTAGCGACAAACAAGAGTTTATTTGATTAGTGCTCAAACCATCAACATCATCAATTAAACAAGAACTACTGAGGGATGAGAAGGCAAACCTTTGTCATCAGGATCCCCAGAATATTTCCCTGCCGTGTGCTTGAATGTACCGGCTTTCGCTTCGCTCCTTTTCCAATCGGATTTCACCCAATGTGTCTCCCAGCTATCTGAAACATACAACTATATGAGACAACTAGAAACTAGTAGCAGTGACTTAATCAAACTCATGTATTGGACAAGGGCATCGCGGCTAAGTCGAGCAGACCAGCCCATGCCAACAATTCACTGGCCACTCCATCACACTGATGCTCCCCATGAACACAAACATCAGTTCAACTTAAATACCACTAGTTCCATACAGTTTTCTTAAGTCTAAACTATGTGGCCCATACAGTTTTCTAATGCATTCACAAAAGAAAAGAAGAAGATCTGCAGTCAAAAAGGGTTGATATGCATTGATTGACCACGACATTTTGTACTAACCTCAATTCGGGCATATAGGGGACTCCCGGTTGAAGGCACGGTCAGCCTGTACGATTCATCCACCCCGAACTTGAGCTGCAGCAAAGCAAAATGCAGAGCATGTAAACAAGGAAGCAATAAGATTAATCAATCCTGCGGCACGGCAGCTCAAGAAACAACAACATAGTAAGTACTGTTACATACCTCGTCGTTCGGGGAACTGACGGACACATTGACACCGGCGAGCACGGGTAGGCCATCATAGCTGCCATTGATGGCGTGGTCCAGCTGGATGGCGGCCACCATCCTCCTGAAGGTGTCGGCCAGGATGGCCTTCCCGTCCTTGTACCCGGCCCCGGCCGTCGTCAGCTTGAGGTCCCTGGAGACGTAGAGCGTCCGGGCCCCTCGCCTTGGTTGCGGGCCGCGCCGCTCCGTTCATGCCGCCATGCCACCGCGACCGGGAGGGGGGAGGATGTAGGGAGGCGAGAGGGCGTGCGCCGTGACCGGAGGTTGGATGCGCCCGCCGGCGGAGGGACCGGAGGTGGGTGAGATCGCTGGCTTTGGTGCGCTGCCGCCGCCGCCTGCGGATGGGAGGGAGGGGATTGGGGTGGATGGTGGGTGGGTGGGTGGGTTACGACGGCTCGTGTCACATGAGGCGCATCTGCTCTGCTCCTCTATCTTTTTTTTTGCAAAACTACATATGCAAAAAAATTATATAGTGGCGCACCACCTACATATGCGCCATTAGTAACAATGGTTACTAATGGCGCATCTCCTCTGGTGCGCCATTAGTAGTTCTGCAAAAAAAAAAGTAGTGGCGCACCACCAACAGATGCGCCATTAGTAACACTGGTTACTAATGGCGCACTAGCTGTGGTGCGCCATTAGTAGTTTGCAAAAAAAAAACCAAAAAATTATAGTAGTGGCGCACTACTAACAGATGCGCCATTAGTAAGCAGGTTACTAATGGCGCACCAGCTTGTGGTGCGCCATTAGTAGTTTTGCAAAAAAAATAAAAATAAAAAAAATATAGTAGTGGCGCACCGAGAGTGTGGTGCGCCATTAGTATCCACCACACTAATGGCACACCTCACATGGTGCGCCATTACTATATAGTAGTGGCGCACTGCTTGTGTGGTGCGCCATTAGTATCTATATCATCCATAGCCCTTTTCCTAGTAGTGTTGTGTAGCATTGTGCCTCAACACCGCTCCAAACGGAGATTAGCATCCGCAAGGGTGTGAACTTCGGGATACATCGTCGTCTCTGTGTGCCTTATCTCATACCAAAGCCCTTTACTTATGCACTTTACTTTGTGATAGCCATATTGTTTCTTGTTATATATCTTGCTATCACATAGTTGTTTATCTTGTTTATCATAAGTTGTTTGTGCACATAGGTGAGCTTAGTAGTTTTAGGTTTTTTGCTTGACAAATTAAACGTTAGTTTTATTCCACATTTGTTCAAGCCTGAACTGTAATTATTTTAAATTGTCTATACAACCCCCTCTAGGTGACATCCATGTTCTTTCAATTGGTATCAGAGCTAGGTCTCTCTTTAATAGGTCTTACCACATAGAGAGTAAGGATGTCGAGCAGGGGATTAGGATTCTCTGACACTATTAGTTTCAATGGCACAATCTCAATGCTCAAGATTCTAATGTGCTTTTTGATGCTTTGAGAAATGTATTTATATTTTAACTCATGCCATGCCGGGATGCTCATGAGTTGTAGACAAAGCTTCAAGATAAATATGGTGTGGCCATGATTTGTGGGAATGATTGTTCTCCCTCCACCTCTGGTCGTGTGGTCTTCTCAACTTCATCTACTTCACCTACATATGGATTGCCACAAGGTAATGATATGGTGTGTAGTGGTGATCATTGCAATGATGATAGTGCTCTTATTGTTGATAATCCTTCATCACTATATTATTGCAACGCTTCATCTTTGGGCATTAACACTTCGAGCACTCTAAATGTGTTACATGCTTGTGTTGATAGTCCTTGCATATCATGTAAAAACTTCTTGACTAAATCTCATGATGATATGCTTTCTATATCTTGTTGCCATGATAAAAATATATCTATTTCCTTGAGTTTTTGTGCTAAGAATGCAGAGGAAATCCATCATTCCATGGAACAAGGTGTGGTATTGAATGATGCTTCAAGGGATCCTACATCATCATCTATTGTTTCTCACTTTTGCCATATGGTCAAGGCTTCAAAGGTATCTCCTACTTTGAATCCCAATATGTCTCATGATGATGATGTTGATGATAATGAGGATTCATACGCCTCCATCGTATCTACTTTTCCGAACTCTTTTGCCCTTGTTTTGGACTCTAATTTGCATGATTTGAATGGAACTAACCCAGACTAACGCTATTTTTAGTAGAATTGCCATGGTCTTGATTTTGTGCAGAAATAAAAGTTCTCGAAATGACCTGAAAATTTACGGAGAAGTTTACTAGAATTAATGAAAAATACCTACGCAAAGATCCACCGGAGGAGGTGAGCCAGTGGGCCACAAGCCAAGGAGGCGCGACCACCCCCCTGGTCGCGCCTACCAGGCTTGTGGGGCCCACGTTGCACCACCGCCTCCAATCTCAGTTCTATTTAGTCCGTCTCGCCCGGAAAAAAATCAAGGATAAGAGTACATCGCGTTTTACGATACGGAGGCGCCGCCACCTCCTGTTCTTCATCTTGAGAATAGATCTGGAGTCCGTTCTGGGCTCCGGAGAGGGGAAATCATCAACCTTCCTTCATCACCAATTCCATGATGCTCTTCACCGTTCGTGAGTAATCTCATCGTAGGCTTGCTGGACGGTGGTGAGTTGGATGAGATCTATCATGTAATCGAGTTAGTTTTGACAGGGATTGATCCCTAGTATCCACTATGTTCTGAAATTGATGTTGCTACTACTTTGCCATGCTTAATGCTTGTCACTAGGGCCCGAGTGCCATGATTTCAGATCTGAACCTATTAAGTTGTCGCCAATATATGTGTGTTTTAGATCCTATCTTGCAAGTTGTAGTCACCTACTATGTGTTATGACCCGGCAACCCCGGAGTGACAATAGCCGGAACCACTCCCAGAGCTAACCATAGTATGAGGAGTTCATGTATTCACCAAGTGTTAATGCGTTGGTCCGGTTCTTTATTAAAAGTAGAACCTTAATATCCCGTAGTTTCCATTAGGACCCCGCTGCCACGGCAGGGATGGACAATAGATGGCGTGCAAGTTCTTTTCCCTAAGCACGTATAACTACAGACGGAATACATGCCTACATTAGATTGACGAACAGGAGCTAGTTACTTATCTCTCCATGTTATAGTTGTTACATAATGAATCACATCTGGCATAATCATCCATCACCGATCCAATGCCTACGAGTCTTTTACTATTGGTCCTTGCTACGTTAGTTTGCCGCTACTGCTATTACTTTGCTGCTACTGGTTACTGTTGCTACTGCTGCTATCACCCTACTTTGCTACTGATACTTTGCTGTAGACACTAAATCTTTCAGGTGTGGTTAAATTGACAACTCAGCTGCTAATACTTGAGAATATTCTTTTGCTTACCCTAGAGTCGAATCAATAAATTTGGGTTGAATACTCTACCCTCGAAAACTGTTACGATCCCCTATACTTGTGGGTTATCAAGGATGAGGATAATGACGAAGACAGTGATAATATTGCTTCCTTCAAAATTAAGGGGGAAATGCTTTTTAAAGCTCTTCATAAGAATAAAATTGCTCGTTCCAACTTCATAGAAATCATGTCTATTTCCATTGAGGGCAAGAAATATATTGAGGAGTGGGAAGCTCATCTCGAGGAGCATGAGCCCACCATTGAGATAATGGAAGGTCATGGGCATGATTACGCTGATGAGATAGCGGAGCTATACCAAGCTCTTGAAAATGAACAAACTACCAAGGAATCTCTTGAGAAGACCTTTTCTTTAGAATTATCTAGATTAAAGGAATCCCATGATAGAGCTCTCGAGTTGGCTAATGATTTTAGAACTAAAAATGATAAGCTTGAAGTTGCACATGCTAAACTCCTTGAGGACCATGAGCACATCGAAAATGGCTAAAGGGCTATTAAGAGGTCGCTCAATGAACTCACAGAATCTCATGCTCAACTTGTAGCTTCATATGCTAAGGAGATTGCCAAGTTTCCTTCTCCTCTTGGTGCTAATAGTGATGCTTGTACTACTAACTCTATTTATTGTGAAGCATCCATATTAAAGGAGAATGTTGAGCTAAGGGCTCAACTTGAGTTGCTATGTAGCAATTATGGGAAATTGTAAGAAAGTAATGTAATGCTCACAAGCTCTCACGATCATCTTCTAGTATCCCATAATGTGCTAAAATTGGCTCATGAGGCTATTACTACCAATGTAACATCAAGTGAGCCTCAGTGGACATTAGCACTACTTCTAGTCAAAATGCTATATTGCCATGTGCTAGTCCTCGTAATTCTTCTACTTATAATGTTCTTACATCTTGTGATGAATTACATTCCTTGCCTTGTTGCTATAACTATGAAGCTTATACTTCCTCTAGTACTTGTGTTGATACTAACCATGTAGGGGAAATCAAAGAGCTCAAGGCCCAAGTCACTTCTTTGAAGAAAAGACTTGGAAAAGAGTCATGAAGGGATGTCCACACTCAACAATGTCTTGTGTGGGCAAAAATACCCAAATGACAAAGATGGACTTGGATTCAACTCGAACAAGAAGAAGAAGAAGTCCAAAAGCTTCAAGAAGAAGGGCCAATAACAAGTCAAGACTTTGGCCAAGATTGTTTGCTTCAAGTGCAAAATTGAAGGGCACCATGTTATATCTTTTCCTTTAAAGAAGAAGCCCCATATTCACAAGAAACAAGGGAAGCAGCCACAAGTTCAATCACATACTCAGCTACAAGTTGAAGAAAGGCCTCTTACAAAGAAGACCCAAGCCAACACTCCTCAAGTTGAGAAATCAATTGGGAAGAAAGTAAAGGGTAGATGTTGCTACTTATGTCGTGATAAGGGTCACTTTGCTTCTTCTTGCACAAGAGGTAACTTATCCAACCCAATAATTATTGATGATATATATTCTCTTGGGAAGGATAAGGTTGTCAATGTGTTTGCCAAGTTTGTTGGTACTCAAAGTGTTGTCAATAAAAGTACCATTTGGCTTGCCAATCCTATTGTGACTAACCTCTTAGGACCCAACTTGGTTGGGGACTAACAAGGTCAAAATTTATCAATATGTGATGTTGGAGGGAATTAGAGACTTGCCTACATCTTGAATAATTAAGGGATCTTCATAACTCATATTATCTCAAGCCAAGTCATTTGGATTATTGAGTTTCTATCTTATATCCAATGTGCCTCCTTACGGTAACTTGTACTTAAATTGTTTACATTGTTGGTTACTAGCCCCTCTACATGGTGTGGTTTTGAACCTTGCATGTGTTTGTATATGTTGTGCTTCCAACTTTCTTATCTTGAGTAATCAGGTATGTGTATATTGGTTTGCACATCATGTATATGTGAGTCTTGTGTTGAGCCTTTTTGCATCTTGTTTGTATCTTTGTTGGATCTTTTGAGATATTTATGGATTATCCCATTCTGGGGGAGTTATGTGCTTTGCGCACCTCACAATCCTATAAATGCGTATACATGAGGAATACAATTAGTATTGATATTTCAAGGTTATCTATTCTCTATGTGGTATGTCTTACTCATGAGAAATTCAAATTCTAAATGGTCCATTAATTATCTCTTGTTGGTTTTCATTTTCCACTTGTTAAAAAATGTTGGGTTATCACATTATGGGGAGTAATATGCTATGTGCATATTACAAGCCTAGAAATTGTTTATATATGAGATATTTCCACTTAGTATTGATATTGTAAATTATCTTGTTCCTAGGTGGCATGTTAGCTCTACAAGTGTCATTTGCTTGTGTTTTAGGAGTAAATATGATGTTGGATATATTTGCAATCTACCAATGAGATTTATTGCTAAATACTTGTTGTCCTTTGACAATTAGTATTCCCTTCATGTGGTCGAAATTGCTAATCATCTTTACATTGGATTTTGTATATCGTTTGTCTTCCTTGCCTCTTGTGGATCTTTTGAACATATCTAGTGTTTGTTAGATATAGAGAAAGTGATGATCTAGCTTGTTCATTCTGTATTTAAATGCAAATTCTCTAATGCACATCTCTTGGGGGAGCTACTCTATTTCCTATAGAACACTCTTTTTGTGCGTTTATCATAAAATCTTTTGTTCCCCATCAAGAGTGTGTTGATGGGAGTCAAGTCTTGCTCTTTATGATGGTTTGT
The DNA here is from genome assembly GCF_904849725.1 of Hordeum vulgare subsp. vulgare. Classification (NCBI taxonomy): domain Eukaryota; kingdom Viridiplantae; phylum Streptophyta; class Magnoliopsida; order Poales; family Poaceae; genus Hordeum; species Hordeum vulgare. The sequence goes on from NC_058519.1 coordinate 366,919,677, forward strand.
TCCATTGTGAAAATTTGTTGAGGGTTTGGTTTGTTTGGAACCTTGCTCTATTTTGTAAACTAGATACCTCATGTTTGTTTTCCTTCAATTGGTATCTTGTTTCCTTTTATTTGGCATGTGCCAATGGTTATCTCATTCCTTGATGTATTTCTTAATTGGTATCCTTCAAGTGATAATTTTTCACTTGGTATTTTATTCTCACTTGATACCTTGTATTTTGGTGTCCTATCAACTATGTGTTAATTTGATTTTTGAAAGCATTAATCATGCATATTTACTATATATAGTTTATTTTGCATGCTTTCTTTCTTTGACCCGATATATAGGGGAAAATCGACCTTGTCATAAATTGGCTAAAGTGTGCATGAAATTCAATTTCATATCTATATGCACATATTTATGTGGAGTTTGTCCTACGTATTGTTCGTTTTCTAACTCTTTGGTCCCAATGAGTTTGGGCACCATTTTGTTTGTGTTGTTGTTCTAGGAAGAATTGGAGATGCATTCGATGCTCGGCTCACCTACAAGGATGGTGTTGACACCATGGACTTATTGGAGCCAAGCTAGGATGATATATGAACCATTATCTACTACATCAATCCATATGCTATACCGGTAACAAGTATCTACTTCATGCATACATTTCTTGTATTCAACCTTTTGTAGGTTGCATCATGGCATGAACTTCTTGATTCGTTCTTGTGGTACTTGTTTCCTTTCTCAAAGCATCCCAACGATGATGTCTCATTGCAAGTTGTAATGTATTTGATGTTCGTAAGTTGGAAGTTCATTTATGTACAATAAGAAAATATTAGGCCATGTTCTATGCTTTCAAGCAAATATCTTGTTAGTATCATTTGACTTCCTTTTGGATATCTTGTTTGTTACTTCTTGTAACAATTTTATGTGTACATCCTTCTTTGCGGATATATATCTTCATGATTGTTTTCTAACTAGAGTATTTTACACATGAGAGAAGTTACATCTCTAATTGATATCCTCTTTTCTTTCACGTCCATCATTGCATTTCGTTTTTCAGTTTTTGGTGGTTTTGTGAAAGGATTTGTCTTGAGTGCGGATCTTACATCCTTGCATCTTGATGCACTCATTGTTGGTGAAGATTATTTTTCCTCATGCTTGTCTTGACGAGGGTTTTTCCATTTCAATTGGTATCCCTCCTCTTGACAAGGCTACTATTTCCTACCTTCACCATGGTTTGTCACAAGCGTTGTCTCCTAATTTGTTTATTAGTAAGCTTGTGAACCCATTTGCTAGCAGTGTGTGTGTGTGTATGGGAAGGATATGTCTTGCACTTTGTGTCTCATTTCATTAAGAATATGTTGATGAGTAATGCTCATCCTCATCTTAGTCTTCTCAAGTGCTTTACCATGACTCACACACATCATTTTGGTTGACCCTATTCTTAAGTTGCCTCTTTTTAATGTTGCTCGACCATTTATTTTGTGCAAGTGCTCTACTTATTATCTTATTTACTTTCTTGCACTTGTTGTGTGTTTTTATTAATTTTGGGGGAGCAATAATCCGATTTTGTGCACTTGTATCAAATACAAAAAATTCTTACTAGTGCCCAAATCATGGGGAGCTTCTCTTGTTTTGATAAAACACTCATTTACCCATATCATTATATCTTTTATTCATGTGGTTAGAAGGACCATGTGATTGTTTGTATCTATTGGTATCTTTTGATTGCTTGCTTCTCTCTTTTCTATGTCTTTGTGCCATACAACCCTTTTTGCAATATTTGGGTCCTCGATATAGTTCATTTTCCTCCAACTACTTATCATTGTATATGAGTATTTGTTTTCACTCATTTGTTGAGAAGTCCACACTTTTTGGAGGACCACCTATTATATTAGCTTTCTAAACTTTTCGTCCATTTTGGCAATTAATGCAAATGGGGGAGAAGTTTAGAGAGTTTAGTTTGGAGATGTTTAGAGGGTTTTGCTTTTATTGCTTAAGCATTTGCATCTTGTATGCATGCATTATTGCTTTGTATGTGTGCGCTTGGTTATGCTTATTTTCATATATAAATTCTCTTGTAGTGATTGTCATCAATTACCAAAACAAGGGAGATTTCTAGAGCATATTTCTCCGCATATGGTTTTTGTAATTGATGACAATCCCTATGGATTAATGGTTTCCTTAAATTATATTCGAAGGATTTTTCCATAGGCACTTCTTGCAGTCCATTTGTTGGTTTCAAGGAGTTTATATGATGACCAAGGTGGTATTCAAGGTATTACCCAAAGAATGGTCATAGAGACACAAGGTTGATTAAGAGTAAGACAAAGAGTAAATCAAGTTGATCGACACACAAACCGTACAAGATATACTGAGAGGGATCAAGTGATGCCATGGTATGGTAAGCATTGTCCATTACACTTTTCTGCCCTAATCCATGGTCTTCATGAGAGTTCTATGTTGGGTTAGGTATGTTTCCATGGGCTTGCGTCAAGAGGAAGATCTCATTCAACCCATGAAGGATGACATCAAGTGGTGGTCTTCATCAAGATTGCGGTGTGCAAGTTCAGGTGGAGCATCACAAAGATATCATGCTTGAATCTTGTCATCCATTGTGGTGGCAATGGACTTGTGAAGATGTGCTGAAGAGTGGCTCTCACATAGTGAGTTTGTGGGAGCAATCAAATAGTCTTCATCAAGCCAACATAATCAATAAAGGTTGTCCATCTTGAGGAATTCAAGATCGTCATCATGTAACTTAAGTGGACTATGTGCAACATATAGATTTTCCCTTGATAGGTTTTTCTATTTAGGATAGATAGTCGAACTGTCAAGGGGGGCTCTCAAGTGAGTAGCTTGATCATATCATTCATTGAGTGCTCAAACCATTTTCTTCCTTGCATCATATTTCTTGGTTCTTGTTTGGTGGTTCTCTTTGTGAGTTTTGGCTCTTATGGTCATCTTTATGACAAGCTCTAGTTCATCGAAAACAGAGTTCATGTGCACCTTATATGATGTTTTCGATGGTTGAGGTTTTGCTGGTTCTTCACTCATAGAGGTTTCACATCTCTATATCATTGACATTTTTATACTGCCACTTCTTAAGATGTTCCTTTCGTCGTTTGATAGCTTTTGTTGTCCTGAATCCAACAGCTTGAGTTTGCTCAATTAGGAGTTCGTATGCAAAAGTTATGGCCGTTCTCGTATTCATGCTTTTCATAGTGAAAAGGTCCAAGCGGTACTACCCCTCCCACGAGCGGTGCCACCTGTGATAAGAGGTACTACCTCTCCCCCGAGCGGTACTACCCCTCAAGCGGCACTACCTCTCCCCCGAGCAGTAGTACCTCTGATAGGAGGTACTACCTCTCCCTCGAGCGGTACTACCTCACAAGTGGTACTACCTCTCCCCCGAGCAGTACAACCTCTGATAAGAGGTACTACCTCTTGCCCGAGCAGTACTACCTCTCAAGAGTTACTACCTCTCCCCGAGCGGTACTACCTCTCTAGCGGAACTACACTCGTTGGGTTGTTTTGACCGTGGTAAGCGGTAGTACCGCTCCCCTGAGCCGTAGGGCCGCTTGAGCACGACCTGTTAGCATAACAGTTGGATTCGAGGGAGCCTATTTGAGGGTCCCTTCTTCCCCAATGGTCCCTATCTGTTGAACTCATGTCCCCCCCCCATTGTTGACCTTCTTCGAGCTTGCTAACTGTCAATCCCTCCAATGATTCTTGCCAGTTCATGAGGGGAAAGAGAGGGGAGATATAGATCCAGATTTCCACCAATCAATTTCTCCTCTATGTGAGGGGAATCCCTTGGATCTAGATTTTGGAGTTCTTCCTGTTCTTCTTCATTCTTCCTCTCATTTTCTTCCATAGCATTAGGTGTTGTGGAAGGATTTGGGAGAGAATGACTTGGGCATTCCGTGTGCGCTTGCCATTGCATTTGGTGCATAGGTTTGAATTCTCCACAGTGATACGTGGAAATGAAGTTTGAGATGCTTATTACTGTTGGGTGATTGGTACCCTAATACTTGTTCTTCTTGGGTGCTTTCTCATCCTACAAGCTTGGATGTGCCTCAGAGCTCAATCATTGTGGTGTAAAGCTCCGGGCAAGTTTTAGGAGTCTCCAATTAGGTTGTGGAGATTGCCCCGAGCATTTGAGGTTACCTCGAAGCCATATTCCATTGTGGTGAAGCTTCGTGGTGTTGTTGGGAGCTTCCAATTAAGTTTTGGAGATTGGCCCAGCCTTGTTTGTACGGGTTCGATGACCGCCCCAAGGGTCCCTCAGTGGAATCACGACATCTTGCATTGTGTGAGGGCGTGGGGAGATTATGGTGGACTTAGTGGCATCTTATGGAGTATTGTGCCTCCACACCGGTCCAAACGGAGATTAGCATCCGCAAGGGTGTGAACTTCGGGATACATTGTCGTCTCCACGTGCCTCGATTATCTCTTACCCGAGCCCTTTACTTATGCACTTTACTTTGTGATAGCCATATTGTTTCTTGTTATATATATCTTTCTGTCACATAGTTGTTTATATTTCTTAGAATCAGTTGTTGGTGCACATAGGTGAGCCTAGTTGTTTTAGGTTATGGGCTAGACAAATTAAACATTAGTTTTATTCCGCATTTGTTCAAGCCTAAATCGTAATTATTCTAAAGCGCATATTCACCCCCCCTCTAGGCGACATCCACGTCCTTTCAACAGTCACGGGCAATCGGGAGGTTGATGAAGAGTGCCTCGAGCTGGGCTCCAAGATTGTCGATGAGTATATAGCAGTCGCTGAACATGATGAGTACAAGAACACGACGTATACGATAGAGATCCTCAGGTCCAAGAAGCCGGTCACACAGTCGGCTCTTCAGTCAGCCGGCAAGACGAAGAATATCCACATCCACCCGTTGGATCTGAGGGCAGCAACAACACACATCTCCACGACACTCGGCGATAAACAGGAAGGCAAGCTCATCCAATTCCTCTGTGAGAACTGGGACATCTTCGCATTGTAGCCGACTCACACGTTGGGTGTTCCCAGGGAATTGGATGAGCTTAGACTCCGTGTTGACCCAAATATCAGTCCCGTTAAAGAGCATATGCATTGTTCCTCCATGGAGAAGCGCAAGGCGATTGGCAAAGAGATCGCTCGACTCCTAGCTGCCGAGTTTACTTGCAAGGTGTACCACTCGGAGTAGCTCTCCAATGTTGTCATGGTGCGAAAGAAGAATAACCCACTCCGGATATGCATCGACTTCAAGCACATCAAGCATGCATGACCGAATGAGCATTTTCCTTTACCTTGCATAGATAAGATAATAGATTCTACTGCTGCATGTGAACACCTATCGTTGTTGGATGCGTACTCTAGGTACCACGAGATCCGAATGTATGGCCCTGATGAAATAAAAACGCCCGTTCTCACCCCATTCGGGTATTTCTACTATATCACTATGTCATTCAGCCTCAAAAACTTTGGAGCTACCTTCCTGCGCATGATCTAAAAATGATTGCAAAAAAGGATCAACCAGAACGTGGAGGCATACATGGATGACATTGTCGTCAAGTCTAGGCAATGTTCCAACCTCCTGACTGACCTGGTCGAAAGCTTTGCGAACCTACAACATTTTGGAATGAAGCTCGTTCCGGCTAAGTCCACTTTCAGGGTCCCCACCGGCAAGTTACTCGGTTTCCTCATTTTCGAATGTTGGATCAATGCTAACCCCAAGAAGATCAACGCTATACTCTAAATGAAACATATAGAGTGTCTACACGACATGCAAAGGCTCATGGGTTGCCTTGCGGCCCTGGGTAGATTCATCTCAAGCCTCTGCTCTTGTATATTGAAGCCACAAAATAAGTGGTCAGCATCGTGCTCGTTGTGGAATGCAAAGAACAAGGAAAGGCGTTCAAGGTCCAATGCCCCATCTACTATATATCAGAGGTTCGGACCCCTTCCAAGCAAAGGTACTCACATTACCATAAGTTGGTCTATGACATTTACTTGACTGTGAAGAAGGTGGTCATTACTTCCAAGACCATTCGGTCATGGTGATCAGCGATGCCCCCCTGTCGGATATCCTCGACAACAGAGACGACACTGGTCGAGTTGCAAAATGGGCGATTGAGCTCCTTCCCTTGGAGTTCAAGTTTGAAGCCAAAAAAGCAATCAAGTCCCAAGCCCTAGTGGATTTCCTGGCCGAATGGATCGAACAAGAACAACCAGCATCGATCCTCACCAAGCACTCGACAATGTTCTTCGACGGATCCAAGATGCACCATGGCTCGGGGGCTAGAGTGGTCCTGGTTTCCCCTTGGGGAGACCGACTGAGCTATGTGCTCCAGATTCACTTCAATTTGTCCAACAATGAGGCCGAGTATGAAGCCCTACTGTACGGGTTGCATATGGCTATCTCACTCGGTGTACGCCATTTGATGGTCCGTGGGGACTCGGACCACGTGGTGAACCAGGTGATGAAGGAGTAGGACATTCAGATCCCAAGAATGACATGTTACTGCAATGTCATCAGAAAGCTAGAGAAGAACTTCAAATGTTTGGAGTTGCATCACATACCCCGAATAAAAAATCAGGCAACGAACTATTTGGCCAAGTTCTATTCCACTTGGGGATCCGTACCCAAAGATGTGTTAATGGAGCACCCGTGTTCTTGAACCATCAAAGAAGATCCTCTCACACAGGAGCGCCTCCAAGTAGTCGGCCCATCAGATCCGACTAAGGTTGACATCCATAAGTGGTCGACCTGGTCCACAAAATACGAGTGATAATTCCTAAGGGGACTTAGCATTATATATCATACTTCCTCTTGCAAGAACTCCTGGAAGATGAAGTGGAAGCCTGCCAGATCATCCATCGATCCAAGGCCTTCGAGGTAATGGGAGATCACTTATACAAGAAGAGTACCATCGGAGTCACTCAGCATTGCATTTCTCCAGAAGAAGGGCTAAAAGTCGTGCATGAGATCCACTCAAAAACTTGCGGCGATCATCCATCCTCTCGAACGTTAGTATCCAAGGCTTTCTGACCTGGCTTTTACTCACCAAGTGCCAGTGAAGCAATAAGACACATCATGGATCAGTGCATAGGGTGCCAGTTCTACAAGAACCAGTCCCACAAGCCCGTGTCGGCGCTGAAGACGATTCCACTCACGTGGCCTTTTGCCGTTTGGGGACTTGACATGGTTTGAACCCCACAAACTGGGTCGAGTTTTTTCACCCACCTGTTAGTAGCGGTGGATAAATTCACCAAGTGGATAGAAGCAAAGCCCGTGAGGGACATAAGTTCAGCGACCACCATTAGTTTAATATGGGAGACCATCTTCAGGTTTGGGTTCCCCATATCATCATCATAGATAATGGGTCTAACTTCGACTCAGATGAATTGTGCAAATTCTACTATACTCAAGGAACTCAGGTCGATTATGCCTTTATGGCTCACCCACAGTCGAATGGTCAAGCAAAGGGGTCAAATGAGATGATCCTGCCAGGCCTAAAGCCACGTCTCATGAGAGATCTGAAGCATGTTGCACAGGCTGGATCAAAGAACTTCCATTAGTACTATGAGATTTGCGAACGACTCCGGATCGGAGCAACAATCGGACCCCTTTCTTCTTGGCGTACGGATCCAAAGCCGTCTTGCCAAGTGACTTGCTGCAAAATTCCCTATGAGTGGAACTTTACTTCGAAGGCGAAGTTGAAGAAGCACGAGAAGATGGCTTCGATCTCCTAGACTAGGAAAGAGAACTATCGCTCATTAATTCAACACTCTATCAACAAGATTTGAGGCGCTATCATGATAGACAGGTCAGAGGATGCGCCTTTCGGGATGTGATCTCGTCCTATGACTGGATCAACAAAAACCTCACGAGCTTGCACCTCTGTGGTAACGGTCTTTCGTGATCTCCAAAGTTCTTAACAATGGAACCTATCACTTCTACAAATTCGAGGAAGACACAAAAGAGCCCGAGCTTGCAAAGTGGACATGCTTCACAATTTCTTCACTTAGAACAAACAAAACATTTTTGATTTCTGTAATGAATTACAAAGTGATTTTAATGAATACAAAGTCGACCTTCGTTGTACTTTATCAAAATTTGTTAAAACTTCATTTCTTTCACTCTGGTTATTTCCATAACATACTCCCTATTGACCCTAGTGGGTGAAATGACTTAGCCGCGAACCAGATTTCGCCTAAGTTCAAAAATCCTGAGTGTGGAAGATTTCTAAATTTGGGGGCTTAGTTGTGACCTCGTTGCCGTCTTAGCTATAATATGACGAGTGAGGGAGTCTGAGACTAAGGGGTCCTCGGGTCGTCTATCTATTCTCATGGGCCAGACTCTCGGGCATGTTCGGTCATCATTGGAAGTTTCGTAATCAATACCCACTCTTTCGAAGACTTGGCATACGATCGAAGGCAACATAGTAATCGAAATATTCCTTGTCTATTGTAACCAACTTTGTGTAACCTTAGCACCGGTAGTATCTATATAAACCATGGGGGCATAGTTCGTAGATAAATGGGTAATTCATCAGATTAGAAAGTCGCATAATGATGAAGCGTGGCAATAGCTGGATCGACATCATGCAAGCAATCAATGTCAAGATAGTCCACTAATGGCACAAGCGTAGGACCATCACCTATGTTACATGATACGTCTCCAATGTATCTATAACTTTTTATTGTTCCATGCTATAATATTATCATTCTAGGATACTTTTTGGGCATTTATTTCCTTTTTGCTGCGTGTTTTCGGCTTTTCAGGTTTACTGTACCAAACCAAGTCCAATTGCTACAAATTTTTTTTATGATTTTTACTGGACGAAAAGAAGACTTGGAAGCTTCAGGGGGAGACAAAAGGCCGCACGAGGGAGGCAACACACATCAGGGTGTGTCCAGGCGGTGGTCGCGCCCTATTGTGTGCTGGCTCCCCCTAGCGCCTCCCCATACCCCTCTCTAGACTATAGATTCCAATATATCCCAAAAAAACCTAGGGACCAACCTAAAACAATTTTTTCGCCACTCCTAGTCTTTGTTCCGCCGTGTGCCCATCTGGAGCCGTGTTCTGGTGCCCTGTTCTGGTACCCTGTCGGAGGGGGTCGATGACGAAGGTCCTCTACATCAACCTTTTTGGTCCCATGGTGATGTGTGAGTAGTTGACCTCATGCCTATGGGTCCGTATTTAGTACCTATATGACTATCGCTCTCTATCTTGATATTCGATACATAGTTCACCGCATCTTCGATGTTATCCATTTCATGTAATCACTTTGTTGAGTTTCTATGAGTTGTGTGTGGTGAAGTTTTCATGTTTTGGGTGCTATCACGATGGATGAAGGAATAAGGAGTGGCAAGAGCCTAAGCTTGGGGATGCCTAAGGAACCCCAAGGTAATATTCTAGCCTTCTTTCGTCGCAATCCATCGCCATGTCACTTGGAGCTATATTTTTATTCGTCACATGATATGAGTTTTTCTCGGAGCATCATGTATCTTAGATTGATTTTTTTACCTTTTTCACAATCATTGTTTGCTGAACACACCTATCTCAGAGACAAATATTCACCATGACTTACTTGAATTACTCTTTGTGCTTCACTTATATCTTTTGAGCTAAGCAATTGCTCTAGTACTTCACTTATAACTTTTTAGAGCACGGTGGCGTGTAGACTTTTGTCACATCCCTAACCCTTAAGCAAGTTAGCTTTGTGCTCATGTCTTCTTTGCATTTGCATCTAAGAAGTTTCAACAAAAACAAGAAAGTGGCAAAGGGAAAACTCAAACCCTAGCTACTACTTTAAATAAAGGAAATCTCAAAGTAGTCAAAATCAATGAACCCAAAATGGCCTCAAGAAATGTTCAAACTTTCTGATAAATCATGAAAGTAAATGAGCATTTGAGAAAACTATTTTCTTGACACTTTAAGCATTTTAAATAAATGCAAAAAGCTATTGGTTTCAAGTTTTAAATTTGAAATCAGAAGCTATGAATTTTCAAAATTGTTGAAAACTTTTGAAATGGTTGGGGATATTATAACAAATATTCAGGTGTGTTTGAAATGATTTTTACCACCATTTTGGAGCTGAAATAAATAGCAAAACATTATTTAGCAAAACAGAACAAAACAGAAAAGAATTATGAAGAATAAAATCATTACGTGTCGCCTGAGGAGGCCCAGCCCACCAGGGGGAGGGTCGTCTTCTTCCTCTGCCTTCTGGCAGAGGGGAGATCGACCACGGCGGCCCCTCCACCTCCTGCTTCGCCGTGGCGAGCTCCAGAGCCCCCCGGGACAGCGCGGCGACGGGGATAAGCTCCCCGAGGCCTCACCTATCCATTCCCAGCGTCGGCTCTCTCCCTCCTCCCGGATCTCTTCCTCCTTCCTGCTGCCGCCATTGGAGCCGAGCAAAGCTCGAGCTGCCCGTGCCCCTAGCCCTAGCCTCCTCTTGCTGAGCACGTCGTTAGCTCCGTCTCGTCGCGCCGGTCCTCTCTGCAGAAGCCGAAGCTTCCCCGAGCTCTGCATCACCCCCAACGCCATCGTCTTCCACCTCCGGCCGCCGGAACTCTCCCGTCGATTCGCTCCCTCCGGCGCACCCCCGAGCCCCTCAGCAGCACCATCGGAACCGCCATGAGCTCGTCATCGTTTCCCCTCTCGCCCCATGCTCTTCCGTGCATCGTAGCCTCGTTCCCCACCAAGGCCGAGAGCTCCTCGCCGCAGGTCATGTCGTCGCCGTCGCTATGGTGTCTGATCCACGCGCTCGAGCTAGGGTTCGAGCTCCTCGAGCCTCCAGGAGTGTGATGAGCCCTCCAGCTGCCCTCCCCGTGCCCTAGAGCCATCTCTCTTAGAAGGCCGAGCTTCGGCCGCCGCTTCGGCTCGTCGTCGGCGCCCCTCCCGGCGACCCTAGCTTCCCCCTGATGCCCCCGCTAGATGCAGCGTTGCACCAGCTACCCGTAGCTGCTTTGTGCGCCCAAAACCGGCGGCCGATGCATAGTCTAGCTTCCTCCGGCGAGCCCTCCGCCGCGCCCGTGGTCGCCGCCGGCCATGCTCCGGTGGGGGTCGACGTGGCAAAGCTAATCATGCAGATTAGGAGCTTAATCTCTCGCTGACAGTGGGCCCAAGGTCAAGTCAACTCAGTTTAGGGGCTGGTCAGCGCGGGATTAGTCCCAGAGAGGCTGACCAGTGGGCCCCCCTGTCAGGTTTGACCTGAACAGGTCGGCTGACCTGCTGACGTCAGTCTGATGCAATAAAGAGAATTATCAGTATAGAAATAATTCCAGGAAATTGCTAAAACTTGTAAAAATCATAGAAATTAATCTGTAACTCCAATGAAAATAATTTATATATGAAAAAGTATCAGAAAAATTCAAGGATTCTGATTATGCTATTTTCAACCATGTTTGAAAAAGTTACAGAACCCTAAAATGTGGAATAAGGAATAATTCAATTCTTATAATTACTTTTTAAATGGAATTTGGAAAATTATTCAAATTTCATTATGAATGCAATAATCACACACTGTCCTAGTTACAAATCAGTACCATAACATGACATATCATGCATGTTAACATCAAGTTGATCTGAGCATCAGGTCGAATCAATTAAATCGGTATTCGAGAATACCCCGTTTGAATTGATATTCGAATGTGATTCAAATCAACTCTAAAGCTAATACATATTTCTTATAATAACTTATCACCTTGCATTCTCATGCCATGCTCATGCATCATTTTGATTGCATATGATTGTTATTGAATGTTGCCATTCATTTCGGTAGGCTCCGCACTCCCGGATTCCACCGAATATCCGTCTGAAGGATATCGTTCCTCCTCTGAGCAACAAGGCAAGCAACCCTTTTGATCATCCCGATAATTCCCATGTTCTTGCTCCTGCACTTATTTATTGCATTAGGATCAAATGCTTCAACTGCTTTTGCCACGTTAGTTGAAACCACTTCCTTTGCATGACCTAACCTTGCCACAGTAAATAGCCGAACCTTGCAACCTAGCATACCTGATAGTTTCTTGAGCTATGATGTGCCTTATCCTGCTATGCATGCTATGCTTAGAGTTGTGTATGGTCTGTCATCTGGGAGATGAACAGAATTGTGAGAACGTGTTCGGTGAGCAAAGGTTGTGTGTTGAACTTGATTTGGTAAAGGTACAGGTGAAAGGCTGTGTAGGAGTACATGGCGGGTTGTTTCATTGGAACCGTCCTTAGGAACTGAGTTCCGTGTATGTAATCCAAGACTAGATACTACCACATGCTGGGCCCTGAAATATGACCCCGCTCGGCCTATTAATTGCTTAGTACTCGGTCCAGGAGTTGCATGTAGTTTCTGGTGTTTATAGTAATGCTAGAGGCCGTGCATGGTGCTGACCTGAGAGGTGGACCGTGATGCGGTAGGCAGTGGCACGGTGTACCAAGTGGCACCCGGATGGTGGGCTTGGGAACCCTGCGCACATCGTTTGAGGCCATGGCGGAAACCTCGGCCGGACTTCCGTACGGGTTACTCTCAGATAGGCGATAAACCTAGAGTAGGTACTAGTGTGGTTAACGGTCGTGGCTGACTCCCTCGCTGGGCTTCCGCTTGAAGGTTGCCGAGGTGCATGACATGCACATGGCGATAAGTGGCAAGAGTGTGTGTGACGAAGTACACCCCTGCAGGGTTATGATCTATTCGAATAGCCGCGTCCGCGGATATGGACTACTTGGAGACATATGTTGTTCATAGATAACTTCAATGGCTACTCATAAAATTGCCAAGATAAGCGTCAGTGTCGTGGATGGCATTTCCGTATGGAGACGGAATGATTCCACGATAGAGTATTGTTGTGGTGTTAGTGGACTCGTGTGCGAGAAATCAAGTTGTCAAAATTATTTAAAAATGCAAATTGTCTAGCCACGAGTCAAATGCTGGCTTTCCGCATGAAACCCCACAATACCTTTTGATACCTTGCATGAGTAGTTAGTTGTCCTAAAAGTCTTGCTGAGTACCTTCATACTCATGTTTGCTTAATACCTGTTGCAGAGGTTGCTAATGACCCTAATGGAGGAGTAGCTGGTGTCCCAGACGAGCCTTGGTAGTTCGCTACTGCTCCGGACACATTGGTGTCCCAGCAGAGGTTGCAGAGGTTGCAGACGACGACGAGTAGCTGGTGTCCCAGCTATGATCTGGCCCTACGTTGGATCTGTAGTATAGTCAGGCCATGTGCCTTCTAGTTGCCCTGTCTGTACTCAGACAGTTTATAACTCTTCCGCTGGCTTGTAACTGAATGACTGTTATTATGGGTCGTGAGACCCTTGATGTGTAATATTATGTGTGTGGCTCTTCCGAGCCTCTTAAATAAAGCTTGTATGTTTATGGTTATGTTGTGATGCCATCCATGTATCTATACATATCGGTATGCCATGCGTACGTGTGTCGTACTTGATATGTATGGGGTTCGATTACCTAGTAGTGAACTTTAGTAGCACTCCTTACAAGGAAATGCCCCTTTGTGATCCAACGAGCCTTGGTAGTTCGCTACTGCTCCGGACACATTGGTTGACCGGCATGTGTCCTTCTTAGCTGCTGTGTCTGTCCCCTTTGGGGAAATGTCACGCGATGTAATTGAGTCCTTGTAGCTTGCTACGACTCGTCTACATTCGTTGATGACCGACACCTGCTTTGTTGGGTCATGTATGCCTGTCCTTGTGCGGTACTGCCACTTTGGTTTCTGACTAGACATGTCGATCCGGGTTCTTTGACATTGGATTGCTAGCGACACTATCGCATACGTGAGTCAAAAGACGCAAACGGTCCCGGCTAAGGTAAGGCTGCAGCCGTGGAGCTAACCGTGCGTGAGACCACAAAGGGATGCGATGTGTTACAGGTTGGATTCCTATGGCTTAGGATCGGGGTCCTGACAGCATTGGTATCAGAACCTGACTGACTGTAGGATTACTAAGCCAAACTGGTCGAAGTTGAGTCTAGGATTTCTTTAGTTATATATAAGGGAATTGTTTGTGGAAGGGAACGTAAGACTCTTGTTCTCTTCTCAAGTTATTCTATTCTGGTCATCCTCGTCTTTTCTGCGGGAATTAAGGACTAGGTTACTCATCTTCTTCTAGGCTCGTGTTCTGATCGGTAGATTATAGGACTACGGGTCAAGAGACATTGGGTTTCTTCTATTCCTAGGAAAAAGGAAGTAAGTTGATGATCAGAGAGTTGAACTTGATAGTTGAGTGGTTACGCTATTCCATTTTGGGTTGTCTCAAAATTTGTTTTTGAGCAATTACAGCCGTTATGCTGCCCAATTTTTGCATTCAGAGCTCTAATGCTTTTGCATTACTCTCTATTTACAGTTGCCTGGCCGTCCTTCTCGTCAGGTGGTACGTCTGGCCAGGTGCATTGATGTGCCGGGTCATACGGCCATGCTGGTCAGGGTGATGTCGGTGTGCGGTTACCGCTGGTACCCCGAGTACACAGTGGAGGAACAGTACCGAGACTTCAACCAGAGCCAGTACATCTGCACTGTTAGGGTATTTCCAGACTACCCTGGAGCTGAGAAGCCAATCCATTGGTCCTATGGGTTGGGGGTCACCGTTGACATGGCAGTACAGGATGCTGCCTATTCAATGCTGACCATTATGAGAGCGAGACATGCACTGCTGCAGAATTCAGAGTTCTGCTATGTTCCGGCCTCTCAGCCTGGTGAAGAGGGACACCTCAGTGGAGTCTATTTTGATTCTTCTATGGAGGATCCACTACTGCAGTCCACTGTTGAGATGCTAGAGAACAGAGACAGGGATGCTCGTGCTCTCCGTATGGAGCTTTATGCTACCCGTGCCCGTCTGTGGACAGCTTTGACGCAGCTGGCACCGGTAGTCCAGACAGGGTATGGAGAGATGGAGATGCTGAACCCTGTTAGAAACCATCTTCCGGCCCACGTTGAGTGGCCAGCTATAGGAGGAGTCACACCTCTGCGGGGACCCCTCTTACCACCAGTCAGGGGACCAAGGCCACATCCGTGTCCTTATGGATCCCAGGGATCTCAGGCTAGACTGTTTCCTGATCCACAGGTTGAGCTTCCAGGTCATGGAGGTAATCTCTATGAGATGTTCTATGCGGATGCCTGAGCTGTGAGCGGAAGGATAGTATGGTAGTAGCCGTACGTTCACAGTCATGCATGACTTGTGAAGTATGCATGTAATGTGAAATGAATTCCGGAGGCCTAGATAAATAATGTATAGGAAGCTTGTAAGCCTCTGATGAGTACTTTCATAATTTCAGTAGTTTGCTCTTCGGTTAAGGTTGTACTGAACTATGTAAGGGTGTGTATGAACCATGGTGTATATATAGCAGTTTCTTGTTACCATGCTGTTCGGATATTCATTTCCGCATTCCGTGTGTTTAGTGCATTCTTAATCCATAGTTAGTATTGATATGATATTGGTCTAAGCTATGAGTTTGTTTGTCAGGATGGTGTTCACCAGGTTGAACCGTGTCCCTGCTCATGAGCAAGGTGAGGGTAGTCAAGCGTCGCAGGAAGACCTGCCTCACCCACCTTCTCTGGTGGAAGTGATGCTTGAGGCAGAGAGAAATAAAAGGGAGACCAATCGACTGCTAGAGCGTATTGAGCAGAATACAGCTCGACAGCCTAGGAATGCTGCAGTGTCCCTCAATGACTTTGTGAAGCTGAATCCTCCAAAGTTTCATCATTCCGTCGATCCCCTCGACGCTGATGACTGGCTGTGTAGCATCTCACGCAAGATTCGCTGTGCGAATGTGTCTGAGGCCGACAAGGTGACCTTTGCGGCGTATTTCCTGGAAGGACCCGCCAATCTGTGGTGGGAGAATTTTGAAGCTATGCGTCCCGCTGAACCAGTGGCCACATGGGCAGACTTCAGTGCAGCTTTTCGTCTGCACCATATTCCAGAGGGCCTGATGGACAGAAAGAGAGAGGAGTTCTGTGCCTTCACTCAGGGCAAGTTGTCTGTGGATGCCTATAGCCGCGAGTTTGGTAACCTCGCCCGCTATGCAACAGAGGAGGTGTCTACTGACGCCAAGAAGCAAGCAAGGTTTCATAAGGGTCTGAGCCCTGAGCTCCGTCGTGACCTGCGCCTCCATGAGTGTGCAAGCTTTCAAGCCCTGGTCAACAAAGCGATCAGTGCCGAGACTGGTCATACTGACTTCGAAGCCACAAGGAAGCATTCCCGTGACTTTGGCTCATCTTCTGGTTCCGCGTTTCCAAAATGCAGGCTGTGGGTTCCAAACAGTTCTCTGCCACCAAGATACACTCCGAGGCCATCCTACGTCGCGCCTCAGACGAATCAGGCCAACCCTCCAGCAAAAGCTTATGGTGGTCCAGCTAGCAATGCTGCACCACGTGCCAACCAGGTGATATGCTACAAGTGTGGAGAACCAGGGCACTATTCCCGTGAGTGTCCTCAGAATGTGGGTGCTAAGCAACCCGGAAAGTCCATCGGGCAAGCCAAGTCGGGCAAAGCTTATTATGTGAAGCCAACTCCTGCACGTGGCCGTGTGAACTATGTGTCAGCAGAAGAAGCTGCAGAGATCCCGACGTCATGCTGGGTACGCTTCTTGTTAATCATCACCCAGCGTCTGTTCTCTTTGACACTGGGTCTTCTCATTCCTTCATTTCAGAAAGTTATGCACAGTTGCATAACATGTCTTTTTGTGATATGCCAATCCCATTGGTTGTCCAAACCCTTGGTAGTAAATGGCAAACCTCTAGGATAACCTATGACAATGAAATTCTAGTAGATAGGCTAGTTTTTCTAGCCTCATTGATAGCATTGAAATCTTCGGATATTAATATCATCTTGGGCATGGACTGGATGTCAGCTCACTATGCCAAGATTGATACTCATTCTAGAAATGTCCAGCTTACCCATCCCTCGGGTGAGATAGTAAATGTCTCTACTCGAGTTTCCAAATGCCAGCTCTATTCCTTAAATGCCAACCCTCTTCTGGAACTTGAAGACATTCCGGTAGTCCGTGACTTTCCGGATGTTTTTCCACAGGAACTGCCAGGAATTCCACCTGACCGAGATGTGGAGTTTGTGATAGATCTTATTCCGGGAACTGTTCCAATAGCCAGAAGACCTTATAAGATGGCACCCCTGGAGATAGCCGAACTTAAGAAGCAATTAGATGAGGCTTTGAACAAAGGTTTCATTCGTCCTAGCTCTTCTCCTTGGTCTTGTCCTGTCCTCTTCGTCAAGAAGAAAGACGGAACGGATCGGATGGTTGTAGATTATCGACCAGTTAATCTGGTCACTATAAAGAACAAGTATCCGCTCCCCAGGATCAACGATCTGTACGATCAGCTCGCTGGATCCTCAGTCTTCTCCAAAATGGATTTGAGGTTGGGATACCATCAAATCAAGATTAAGAACGGGTACATTCCAAAAACGGCTTTTGTTACTCGTTATGGCCAATATGAGTACACCGTTATGTCCTTCGGTTTAACCAATGCCCTAGCCACCTTCTCTCGGCTGATGAATTCAATCTTCATGGCATATTTGGATAAATTCGTCGTAGTATACCTCGATGATATTCTCATCTACTCGAAGAATGAACAAGAACATGCCGAGCATCTAAGGCTGGTATTGATGAAACTTCGAGAGCATCGCCTTTATGCCAAATTTTCAAAATGTGAATTCTGGTTACCAGAAGTGACCTATCTAGGCCACGTAATCTCTGGTAAGGGTATTGCTGTCAATCCCGAGAGAGTTCAAGCTGTCCTTGATTGGACTCAACCTGAATCGGTTAAGCAAGTTAGGAGTTTTCTTGGACTAGCGAGCTATTGTCGCCGCTTTGTCGAGAATTTCTCCAAGGTTGCAAAGCCTCTAACTGAACTCCTCAAGAAAGATAAAAAGTTCGAGTGGACACCACAGTGTGAGCATAGTTTTCAGGAACTGAAAAGACGCCTGACTTCCGCACCTGTGTTGCTACCACCAGATTTTTCTAAGGACTTTGTTATCTATTGCGACGCCTCGCGACAAGGATTAGGTTGCATTCTCATGCAAGATCGTCATGTGATCGCATACGCATCTCGACAGTTGCGTCCACATGAGGATAATTATCCCACACATGACCTTGAGCTTGCAGCTGTGGTCCATGCACTAAAAACCTGGCGACATTACCTTCTGGGTAATCGTTGCAAAATATTCACTGATCACCAAAGTCTGAAATATATTTTCACCCAGCCAGATTTGAATCTCAGGCAAAGACGGTGGGTTGAGTTGATCTCGGATTATGACTTAGGGATAACTTACACCCCGGGGAAGGCCAATGTTATGGCCGATGCACTAAGTCGTAAATCTTATTGTAACAATGTGATGCTACAACAAGGTCAACCACATCTCTATGAGGACTTTCGGAAGTTGAATCTTCATATTGTTCCTCAAGGATTCCTTTCTACCCTGGTGGCGAAGCCTACTCTTAAGGATCAAATTATAGCTGGCCAAAAGCGTGACAAGGGTATATCACGGATCAAGGAGAATATTTTTAGCGGAAACGCTAAAGAATTTTCCATGAACGATCAAGGTGTTGTGTTCTTCCAGAATCGTTTGGTGGTTCCTAAGAACCCACATCTAACGAAGTTAATCCTTAAGGAGGCTCATGATTCTCCTGTCACCATTCATCCCGGTAGTACTAAGATGTATCAGGACCTACGCCAGAGGTTCTGGTGGACTAGGATGAAGAGAGAAATTGCTGAGTTCGTTGCTAACTGCGACATTTGTCATCGAGTTAAGGCAGAACATCAAAGGCCTTCTGGCACCCTTCAGCCTCTAGCTATTCCTGAATGGAAATGGGATAAAGTTAGCATGGATTTCGTTACCGGATTTCCCAAGACCAAGAAAGGGAATAATGCTATTTTTGTGGTCATTGACCGTCTTTCCAAAGTGGCTCATTTTCTCCCTGTTCGTGAGAGTATAACAGCTAGCCAGCTAGCAGAGTTATATATCTCTCGAATAGTGTCTCTTCATGGTGTTCCCCTGGAAATTAACTCGGACCGTGGAAGTATCTTTACTTCTCGCTTATGGGAAAGTTTTCAGAATGCCATGGGGACTCACCTATCTTTTAGCACTGCTTTCCATCCCCAATCAAGTGGTCAAGTAAAAAGAGTGAATCAAATTCTAGAAGATATGCTCCGAGCTTGTGTTATATCGTTCGGTATGAATTGGGAGAAGTGTCTTCCATTCGCCGAATTCGCTTATAACAATAGTTACCAATCGAGCTTGGGCAAAGCCCCTTTTGAAGTTCTCTATGGACGAAGATGTCGAACACCTCTTAATTGGTCAGAAACCAGAGAGATGCAACTCTTTGGTCCAGATATGATCCAGGATGCAGAAGAGCAGGTTCGCATTATTCGTGAAAAGTTGCAAACAGCCCAGTCTCGTCAATAGAGCCAATATGATCGTCATCATAAGGCTGTGACCTTTGAAGTTGACGAGAAGGCTTACCTTCGGGTTACACCTTTGAAGGGTACCCATCGATTCGGTATCAAGGGCAAATTGGCTCCTCGTTACATTGGTCCTTTTCGCATTCTTGCCAAACGAGGAGAAATTGCCTACCAGTTGGAACTTCCTCCGCATCTTTCCAAGGTTCATGATGTTTTCCACGTCTCGCAACTCAGCCGTTGCTTTTCGGATCCTATCCGTGAAGTGGACCACGAAACGCTTGATCTCCAGGATAACCTTTCATACCGAGAATACCCCGTGCGTATTCTTGATCAAGCTGAGCGTACACTCGACGTCGAAACCTCAAGTTTCTTAAAGTTCAATGGTCAAATCATTCTGAAAAGGAGGCAACTTGGGAAAGAGAGGATCGTCTCCGACTTGAGTATCATGCGTTATTCCCGACGACTTCTAAATCTCGGGACGAGATTCTTTTGAGTGGGGGTGAGTTGTCACATCCCTAACCCTTAAGCAAGTTAGCTTTGTGCTCATGTCTTCTTTGCATTTGCATCTAAGAAGTTTCAACAAAAACAAGGAAGTGGCAAAGGGAAAACTCAAACCCTAGCTACTACTTTAAATAAAGGAAATCTCAAAGTAGTCAAAATCAATGAACGCAAAATGGCCTCAAGAAATGTTCAAACTTTCTGATAAATCATGAAAGTAAATGAGCATTTGAGAAAACTATTTTCTTGACACTTTAAGCATTTTAAATAAATGCAAAAAGCTACTGGTTTCAAGTTTTAAATTTGAAATCAGAAGCTATAAATTTTCAAAATTGTTGAAAACTTTTGAAATGGTTGGGAATATTATAACAAATATTCAGGTGTGTTTGAAATAATTTTTACCACCATTTTGGAGCTGAAATAAATAGCAAAACATTATTTAGCAACACAGAACAAAACAGAAAAGAATTAAGAAGAAGAAAATCATTACCTGTCGCCTGAGGAGGCCTAGCCAACCAGGGGCAGGGTCGTCTTCTTCCTCTGCCTTCTGGCAGAGGGTAGATCGACCACGGCGGCCCCTCCACATCCTGCTTCGTCGTGGCGAGCTCCAGAGCCCCCGGGACAGAGCGACGACGGAGATAAGCTCCCCGAGGCCTCACCTATCCATTCCGAGCGTCGGCTCTCTCCCTCCTCCCGGATCTCTTCCTCCTTCCTGCTGCCGCCATTGGAGCCGAGCAAAGCTCGAGCTGCCCGTGCCCCTAGCCCTAGCCTCCTCTTGCTGAGCACGCCGTTAGCTCCGCCTCGTCGCGCCGGTCCTCTATGCAGAAGCCGAAGCTCCCCCGAGCTCTGCATCGCCCCCAACGCCATCGTCTTCCACCTCCGACCGCTGGAACTCTCCCGTCGATTCGCTCCCTCCGGCGCACCCCCGAGCCCCTGAGCAGCACCATCGGAACCGCCGTGAGCTCGTCATCGTTTCCCCTCTCGCCCACGCTCTTCCGTGCATCGTAGCCCCGTTCCCCACCAAGGCCGAGAGCTCCTCGCCGCCGGTCATGTCGTCGCCGTCGCTATGGTGTCTGATCCACGCGCACGAGCTAGGGTTCGAGATCCTGGAGCCTCCAGGAGTGTGATGAGCCCTCCAGCTGCCCTCCCCGTGCCCTAGAGCCATCTCTCTTAGAAGGCCGAGCTTCGGCCGCCGCTTCGGCTCGTCGCCGGCGCCCCTCCCGGCGACCCTAGATTCCCCCTGATGCCCCCGCTAGATGCGGCGTTGCACCAGCTACCCGTAGCTGCTTTCTGCGCCCAAAACCGACGGCCGATGCGCTATCTAGCTTCCTCCGGCGAGCCCTCCGCCGCGCCCGTGGGCGCCGCCGGCCATGCTCCGGTGGGGGTCGACGTGGCAAAGCTAATCCAGCAGATTAGGAGCTTAATCTCTCGCTGACAGTGGGCCCAAGGCCAAGTCAACTCAGTTTAGGGGCTGGTCAGCGCGGGATTTGTTCCAGAGAGGCTGACCAGTGGGCCCCCCTGTCAGGTTTGACCTGAACAGGCTGGCTGACGTGCTGACGTCAGTCTGATGCAATAAAGAGAATTATCAGTATAGAAATAATTCCAGGAAATTGCTATAAATTGTAAAAATCATAGAAATTAATCTGTAACTCCAATGAAAATAATTTATATATGAAAAAGTATCAGAAAAATTAAAGGATTCTGATTATTCTATTTTCAACCATGTTTGAAAAAGTTACAGAACCCTAAAATGTGCAATAAGGAATAATTCAATTCTTATAATTACTTTTTAAATGGAATTTGGAAAATTATTCAAATTTCATTATGAATGCAATAATCACACACTGTCCTAGTTACAAATCAGTACCATAACATGACATCTCATGCATGTTAACATCAAGTTGATCTGAGCATCAGGTCGAATCAATTAAATCGGTATTCGAGAATACCCCGTTTGAATTGATATTCGAATGTGATTCAAATCAACTCTAAACCTAATACATATTGCTTATAATAACTTATCACCTTGCATTCTCATGCCATGCTCATGCATCATTTTGATTGCATATGATTGTTATTGAATGTTGACATTCATTTCGGTAGGCTCCGCACCCCCGGATTCCACCGAATATCCGTCTGACGGATATCGTTCCTCCTCTGAGCAACAAGGCAAGCAACCCTTTTGATCATCCCGATAATTCCCATGTTCTTGCTCCTGCACTTATTTATTGCATTAGGATCAAATGCTTCAACTGCTTTTGCCACGTTAGTTGAACCCACTTCCTTTGCATGACCTAACCTTGCCACAGTAAATAGCCGAACCTTGCAACCTAGCATACCTGATAGTTGCTTGAGCTATGATGTGCCTTATCCTGCTATGCATGCTATGCTTAGAGTTGTGTATGGTCTATCATCTGGGAGATGAACAGAATTGTGAGAACGTGTTCGGTGAGCAAAGGTTGTGTGTTGAACTTGATTTGGAAAAGGTACCAGTGAAAGGCTGTGTAGGAGTACATGGCGGGTTGTTTCATTGGAACCGTACTTAGGAACTGAGTTCCGTGTATGTAATCCAAGACTAGATACTACCACATGCTGGGCCCTGAAATATGACCCCGCTCGGCCTATTAATCGCTTAGTACTCGGTCTAGGAGTTGCAAGTAGTTTCTGGTGTTTATAGTAATGCTGGAGGCCGTGCATGGTGCTGACCTGAGAGGTGGACCGTGATGCGGTAGGCAGTGGCACGGTGTACCAAGTGGCACCCGGATGGTGGGCTTGGGAACCCTACGCACATCGTTTGAGGCCGTGGCGGAAACCTCGGCCGGACTTCCGTATGGGTTACTCTCAGATAGGCGATGAACCTGGACTAGGTACTAGTGTGGTTAACGGTCGTGGCCGACTCCCTCGCTGGGCTTCCGCTTGAAGGTTGCCGAGGTGCATGACGTGCACATGGCGATAAGTGGTGAGAGCGTGTGTGACGAAGTACACCCCTGCAGGGTTATGATCTATTCGAATAGCCGCGTCCACGGATATGGACTACTTGGAGACATATGTTGTTCATAGATAACTTCAATGGCTACTCATAAAATTGCCAAGATAAGCGTGAGTGTCGTGGACGGCATTTCCGTATGGAGACGGAATGATTCCACGATAGAGTATTGTTGTGGTGTTAGTGGACTCGTGTGCGAGAAATCAAGTTGTCAAAATTATTTAAAAATGCAAATTGTCTAGCCACGAGTCAAATGCTCGCTTTCCGCATGAAACCCCACAATACCTTTTGATACCTTGCATGAGTAGTTAGTTGTCCTAAAAGTCTTGCTGAGTACCTTCGTACTCATGTTTGCTTAATACGTGTTGCAGAGGTTGCTAATGACCCTAATGGAGGGTTCTTCGTAGACATCGACGACGACGAGTAGCTGGTGTCCCAGCTACGATCTGGCCCTACGTTGGATCTGTAGTATAGTCAGGCCATGTGCCTTCTAGTTGCCCTGTCTATACTCAGACAGTTTATAACTCTTCCGCTGGCTTGTAACTGAATGACTGCTATTATGGGTCGTGAGACCCTTGATGTGTAATATTATGTGTGTGGCTCGTCCGAGCCTCTTAAATAAAGCTTGTATGTTTATGGTTATGTTGTGATGCCATCCATGTATCTATACATATCGGTATGCCATGCGTACGTGTATCATACTTGATATGTATGGGGTTCGATTACCTAGTCGTGAACTTTAGTAGCACTCCTTACAAGGAAATGCCCCTTTGTGATCCAACGAGCCTTGGTAGTTCGCTACTGCTCCGGACACATTGGTTGACCGACATGTGTCCTTCTTAGCTGCTGTGTCTGTCCCCTTTGGGGAAATGTCACCCGATGTAATGGAGTCCTTGTAGCTTGCTACGACTCGTCTACATTCACTGATGACCGACACCTGCTTTGTTGGGTCATGTATGCCTGTCCTTGTGCGGTACTGCCACTTTGGTTTATGACTAGACATGTCGATCCGGGTTCTTTGACATTGGATTGCTAGCGACACTATCGCATACGTGAGTCAAAAGACGCAAACGGTCCCGGCTAAGGTAAGGCTGCAGCCGTGGAGCTAACCGTGTGTGAGACCACGAAGGGATGCGATGTGTTACAGGATGGATTCCTGTGGCTTAGGATCGGGGTCCCGACAATTTTATAGAAATAATTGCACTCCCGTTATTCCCTTATATTTGTTTGAGATTTAATAAATGGTGATGGTAATTTTCATGGGTTATAATACTAGTCCAAAAATAATAGGTATTGAAGGAGTCCATAATCGAAACATTCATGTAGCACATAAAAGAGAAATTGTGAGATAATGATATTAATGTGGTAATGTGAAAACGCATGAGTTCATGATCATTGTTTAGTAAGAATATCGTAAATCGGAGGGTGCTAATTTGTTGTTCATATAAATGTTTTTATGCCATGGTGATGATGTTTGAGCATTCTTATTCCTCGTTGAAATCCTAGTGTTGTTTAGGTCGGAGGTGCACTACGGTTAACTCCTACTAACCTCCTCCCTAGGGTCATGCGAGTAGTACTTTTCTTCGAGAGAGCTAATAAAAATCTTGCAATAAGTATGTGAATTATTTATGACTAATGTGAACCCATGCATATACACACTCTCACCTCCACATATGTTGATAGCCTCTTCGGTACCGTGCAGCGCCCATTCTCACCTTGCGGATTAGTGCATACTTTGTTGGGGAATGTTGCATGGGAAACAAAAAATTTCCTACGCACAGGCAATACCTATCCATGGTGATGATCATCAACGAGAGGGGAGAGTCAATCTACATACTCTTGTACATTGCTAGGCGGAAGAGTATATAATGCGATTGATGTAGTGGAACATCTTCGTGATCCAAATCGCAGCAAGTTCCGTGATCTCATCACGATCCGTCCTACGATCCCATCATGATTCATCCCGATCTAGTGTCGGACGAACGACACCTCCGTGTTCAACACACGTACAACTCGTGACGATCTCGGCTTTCTTGATCCAGCAAGAGGTGTGGAGAGGTAGATGAGTTCTCCAGCACGGTGGCGTGGTGGTGGTGGTGGTGTACTAATCCAGCAGGGCTTCGCCTAAGCATTGTCGAACTAGACTAGAGGAGAAACAGATCTAGAGGGAGAGAGAGGCAGCCGTGGCTGATTTCTGTGTCTCAAAAACCCTCAATACCTCTAGTATATATAGGAGGAGGGAGAGGGGAGTCTTCCTTGCCCCTCTTCCAAGGAGGAGAGGTTCGGCCGAAGCTAAGGGAGAGTCCTCCTCCCACATGGGAGGTGGACTCCCTTGGGAGGACTCTTCCTCCTTTCCTTCTAAACTTTCTTGCCTTATCCCTCCACACCTAGTCGCATGGGATTTTAGTGGAGGCTTTGACCAGCCCACCAAGGGCTGGTACACCTCCTCTCATAGCCCATGAAGCCCTTGGGTCATCACACCCCTACCGGTGGTCCCCCGGTACCCTCCCGGCACTCCCGATACACTATCGATGAGCCCGAAACTTTCTGGTGACAAAAACAAGCCTTTGTATATATATATCTTTACCTACAGACCATTACGGAGCTGCACATGACGACCACGATCTCATCCAGTACTTCGGTCACCAACACCCATAACTCAACTATACTGAAACATCACCGAACCTTAAGTGTGCAGACCGTGCGGGTTCAAGAACTATGTAGACAAGACCTGAGACATTCTCTGATCAATAACCAATCGCAGGACCTGGATGCCCATATTGGCTCTTACATATTCTACGAAGATCTTTATCGGTTGAACCTCTATGTCAAGGATTCAGTTAATCCCGTACGCTATTCCCTTTGTCCATCGGTATGTTACTTGCCCGAGATTCGATCGTCGGTATTTCCATAACTAGTTCAATTTCATTACCGACAAATCTCTTTACTTGTTCTGTAATACAAGATCCCGTTTCTACTCCTTAGTCACATTGCTTGCATGGCTTATTGTGATGTTGTATGACCGAGTGGGCCTCGAGATACCTCTCCGTCATACATAGTGACAAATCCCAGTCTTGATCCATGCCAACCCAACATACACCTTCGGAGATACCTGTAGAGCACCTTTATAGTCACCCAGTTATGTTGCGAAGTTTGATACACACACAGTATTCCTCTGGTGTCTAGGAGTTGCATGATCTCATGGTCATAGGAAAAGATACATTGACATGCAGAAAACAGTAGCAATAAACTGACACGATCATATGCTACATTCATAGTTTGGGTCTTGTCCATCACATATTCTCCTAACATGATTTGATCCCGTTATCAAGTGACAACACTTGTCTATGGCCAGGAAACCTTGACAACCTTTCATCAATGAGCTAGTCAACTAGAGGCTCACTAGAGACAGTGTGTTGTCTATGTATCCACACATGTATTTGAGTTTCCAATCAATACAATTCTAACATGGATAATAAACGACTATCATGAACAAGGAAATATAATAATAACAAATTTATTATTGCCTCTAGGGCATATTTCAAACAGACTCCCACTTGCAGTAGAGTCAATAATCTAGCTCACATCACTATGTGATTGTAATGAATCTAACACCCATACAGCTATGGGGTTTGATGATATCTCGCTTGTGAGATAGATTTTTAGTCGACGGGTCTGAATCTTTCAGATCCGTGTGTGATTTACAAATCTCTATGTCATCCCATAGATGCTGCCACCACGTGCGATTTGGAACTATTCCAAATGACTGCTCCACTATACAAATCCGGTTTACTACTCAGAGTTATCCGGATTAGTGTCAAAGCTGGCATCGATGTAACCCTTTACGATGAAATCTACAATCACCTCCATAATCGAGAAAAAATCCTTAGTCCACTAGGTACTAAGGATAACTTTGACCGATGTTCAGTGATTCAATCATGGATCACTCTTTGTACCCCCCGATAGACTCATGGCAAGGCACACATCAGGTGCGGTACACAACATGGCATACTTTAGAGCCTACGGTAAGGCATAGGGGACGACCTTCGTCCTTTCTCTTTTTCTTCCGTGGTTGGCTTTTGAGTCTTACTCAAAATCACACCTTACAATACAGTCAAGGACTCCTTATTTAACTGATCCATTTTGAATTCCTTCAAAAATCTTGTTACAATATGTATTCATTTGCAAGTTGTATTAAGCGTTTTGATTTATCTCTATAGATCTTTACACTCAATGTCCAAGTAGCTCAATTCAGGTTTTCCTTTGAAAAACAACTTTCAAACAACCCTATATGCTTTCCAGAAATTCTACATCATTTTCGATCAAAAATATGTCAATTACATATACTAACCAGAAATTCTATAGTGCTCCCACTCACTTCTTTGGAAATACAAGTTTCTCATAAACTTTGTATAAAACCAAAAACTTTGATCATCTCATCAAAGCATATGTTCCAACTCCGAGATGCTTGCTCTAGTCCATAGAAGGATCGCTGGAGCTTCCATACTTGTTAGCATCGTTAGGGTCGACAAAACCTTCTGGTTGTATCACATACAACCTTTCCTCAAGGAAATCGTCGAAGAAACAATCTTTTGATATCCTATCTAAAAGATTTAATAGATAATGCAGCAAGTGCTAACATAATTCCAACAGACTTTTAGCTTCGCTACGAGTGAGAAAGTCTCATCATAGTCAACTCTTTGAACTTGTCGGAAACATCTTTGCGACAAGTCGAGCTTTCTTAATGGTGAATTTTTACCATCATCGTCTGTGTTCCCTTTTAAAGATCCATATGTACTTAATAGTCTTATGACCATCAAGCAGTTCTTCCAAAGTCTACATTTTGCTTTCATACATGAATCCTCTCTCGAATTTTATGGCTCCGACCATTTTTCGGAATCCGGGCCCACCATCGCTTCTCCATAGCTCGTAGGTTCATTGTTGTCCAACAACATGACCTCCAAGATAGGGTTACCATACCACTCCTGGAGTAGTAAGTGACCTTGTTGACCTACTAGGTTTGTAGTAATTTGATCCGAAGCTTCATGATCACTATCATCAACTTCCACTTCAATTGGTGTAGGCGCCACAGGAACAACTTCCTGTGCCATGCTACACACTGGTTGAAGCGATGGTTCAATAATCTCATCAAGTTTCCACCATCCTCCCACTCAATTCTTTCGAGAGAAACCTTTCCTCGAGAAAGGACCCGTTTCTAGAAACAAACACTTCGCTTCCAGATCTGAGATAGGAGACATACCCAACTGTTTCGGGTATAGTATGAAGATGCATTTATCCGCTTTGGGTTCGAGCTTGGGAGACTGAAACTTTTCCACATAAGCGTCGCAGCCCCAAACTTTTAAGAAACGGTAGCTTAGGTTTCTCCAAACCATAGTTTATACGATATCATCTCAACGAAATTACGTGGTGCCCTATTTAAAGTGAATGCGGTTGTTTCTAATGCCTTACCCAAAAACGATAGTGGTAATTTGACAAGAGACATGATAGTATGCACCATATCCAATAGGGCGCAGCTATGACGTTCGGACACACCATCACTCCATGGTGTTCCAGGTGGCATTAGTTGTGAAACAATTTCCACATTGTCTTAAATGTGTACCAAACTTGCAACTCAGGTACTCATCTCTATGATCATATCGTAGACATTTTATCCTCTTGTCACGACGATCTTCAACTTCACTCTAAAATTATTTGAACCTTTCAATAATTCACACTTGTGTTTCATCAAGTAAATATACCAGTATCTACTCAAATCATGTGTGAAGTAAGAAAATAATGATATCCTCTACGTGCCCCAACACTCATTGGACCGCATACATCAAAATATATTGCTTCCAATAAGTTATTTTCTTGTTCCATCTTAGTGGAAAACTAGGCCTTCAGTCAACTTGCCCATGTGGCATGATTTGCATGTCTCAAGTGATTTAAAATCTAGTGAATCCAAGTGATCCATCTACATGGAGTTTGTTCATGCGTTTACACCAATACACATGGTTCTCATGTCTCGAACGTTTCAAAAACGAGTGAGTCTAAAGATCCATCACTATGGAGCTTCTTCATGCGTTTTACACCAATATGACTCAAGCGGTAGTTCCACAAGTAAGTGGTACTATCATTACTACTTTGTATCTTTTTGGCATCAAAATTATGAACATGTGTATCACTACGATCGAGATTCAACAAACCATTGAAGGTATTTATTCAATAAAATAGAATAACCATTATTTTCTTTAGATGAATAATTGTATTGCAATAAATGCGATCTAATCATGTTCATGCTCAACGCGAACACCAAATAACATTTATTTAGGTAAAACACTAATCCCGATGGTAGAGGGAGCGTGTGATGTTTCATCACGTCAACCTTGAAATTTCTTCCAACACACATCCTCACCTCACTTTTAGCTAGTCTTCATTTATTCTATAGCTTTTTTTCGAGTTACTAACACTTAGCAACTGAACCGGTATCTAATACCCCGGTGCCACTAGGAGTACTAGTAAAGTACACATAAATATCATGTATATCCAATATACTTTTGTCAACTTTGCCAACCTTTTCATCTACCAAGTAACTAGGGTAGTTCCGCTCCAGTGACTGTTCCACTCATACTAGAAGCACTTAGTCTCAGGTTTGGGTTTAACCTTTGGTTTCTTCACTAGAGTGGCAACTGGTTTGCCTTTCATGAAGTAACCCTTCATACCCTTGCCCTTCTCGAAACTAGTGGTTTCACTAACCATCAACAATTGATGCTCCTACTTGATTTCTACTTTCGCGGTGTCAAACATCGCGAATAACTCAGGGATCATCATCTATATCCCTGACATGTTATAGTTCATCACGAAGCTCAATAGCATAGTGGCGGTGACTTTCGAGAACTATGTTAATAACTATTATATCTCGAAGTTTAACTCCCACTCGATTCAAGAGATTGAAGTACTCAGACGGTCTGAGCACAAGCTCAACGATTGAGCTTTTCTCCCTTACTTTGTAGACGTAGAATCTTGTCGGAGGTTTCATACCTCTCAACACGGGCATGAGCCTAAAATACCAGTTTCATCTCTTGGAACATCTCATATGTCCCGTGACATTCAAAACGTTTTCAGTGCCTCAATTCTAAGTCGTTTATGCATTCTGCACTAAACTATCTTGTAGTTATCAAAAATGTGTATGCTAGATGTTCACAACATCCACAGACGACGCTCGGGGTTCACCACATTGAGCGGTGCATTAAGGACATAAGCTTTGTGCGCAGCAGTGAGGACAATCCTCAGTTTACGGACCCATTCCGCATAATTTCTACTATCATCTTTCAACTAAATTCTCTCTAGGAACAATTCAAAAACAGTAGAGCTATAGAACAAGCTATAACATAATTTGCAAAGACCTTTTGACTATGTTCATGATAATGAGTTCAATTAATCATATTACTTAAGAACTCCCACTAAAATTGACAACCCTCTAGTCATTCGAGTGTCGCATGATCCAAATTCACTAAGTCAAGTCCGATCATCACGTCAGTTGAGTTTAGCTTCAATGATGAACATCTCCATGTTGATCATATCCACTATATGATTCATGCTCGACCTTTCGATATCTTGTGTTCGGAGGCCATGTCTGTACATGCTAGGCTCGTCAAGTTTAACCCGAGTGTTCCGCGTAGGCAACTATTTTGCACCCGTTGTATGTGAACGTTGAGTCTATCACACCCGATCATCATGTGGTGTCTCAAAACGACGAACTGTCGCAACGACGCATAGTGAGAACACAATTTTATCTTGAAATTTTAGTGAGAGATAACCTTATAATACTACCGTCATTCTAAGAAAAATAAGGTGCATAAAAGGATTACCATCACATGCAAATCATAAGTGACATGATATGGCCATGAACTTGTGCTTCTTGATCTCCATCACCAAAGCACCGCATGATCTCCATGGTCACCGGCGCCACACCATGATCTCCATCATCATGATCTCCATTATTATGCTGCCATCCGGGGTGTCATGCTAACTATGTTGTTACTACTAAAGCTCCTACTAGCGATAAAGTAAAGCATCTCCAAGCGCAAAAATAATTAAAGACAAACCTATGCCTCCTGCCGGTTGCCGTAGCATCGACGTGCAAGTCGATATTTAACTATTACAACATGATCATCTCATACATGAAATATATTGTGACAGCCCGAGTCCGACGTTCCAGAAGATTCCCCTTCTATTCCATTTTCGTCATGTGTCTATTTTGTTTTGTCGCATCATCATCGCATCATGCGCATCATCAGCATTGCATCGGCATCCCGTTGCTGCCAGTTTTCGAAAATTGCATCCATTGTTAGTTGTCGGTTCTCGTCGTTGTCCGTTTTGAGCCCCGACCACACACGCATGCGCCCGCGACAACGTTGGAATCTTGTTTTTAAAAGTGTGTTGAAAACTTTCTCTAATCGGCGTGAAACTTGGCATGCGGTGGTGATTAGTTATAGGTAGGCCGCCTGTTGAATTTCGTCGCGGTCGACCGTAGCGGCACCGTATTCGGACGTTTGTCGGTGTGTTAAAAATCGTTGCCGCGCCGCCCGTTCTCCCTCTCATCTCCGGATAACCACTCTACACGGCCCCGTAACCGTTCCGCGTTCGGAATTATTCGAATCCGACCGCACGGTTGGATCCGGAACGCAATTCCGGTTAACCTAGCCCCCCCATTTGTCTATATATAGGCCTCCTCCTATTATTTAGACAACCTACCACCCTCTGCCTCGTTTACCGCGTCCCACCTACCACAGCAGCCTCACTCTCTCCCGTGTCTCCCACCTCCAGCAGCCGGCCCCGCCCGAGCCCGGGTGAGGCCCGCCGAAGCCCATCGGGGCCCGAGGCAAACCCTAGCCGAGCCCCCATGGATCTCCCTGCCCGAGCAGCGCCTTCCCATGGCTCTCCCCGTGCCAGGTCATCGCCGCCCCTCGCCGGAGGCCCTCGTCGGTCGCCGCCTTCCCTGCTGGGCTCGCCGCGCATCCTCTGCCTCCCGTGCTCGCCGCCAGCATCCCTGCCTCAAGTTGCCTCGCCGCCGCCGCAGTCCTGCAGGTCCGGCCGGTCCCGCCAGCCCGCGCAGCCGCCACCCAGCCGGAGATCAGACCAGGCGCCGTCGGAACCGCCTCGCCGCGGGATCCAGAAGCGGATCAAGATCGGGACCTTCTCGCTCCCGTTGACCGGTGCTGTCGAGGGGGCAACACCCGCTCCCGAGCGCCCGCCTCGGCCGGCCTCCCGCCTCGCCTGGGCCGGCTCCCACGCCCTCGGCCCAGCAGGAGCAACAGCACCAGCCCCAGGCCTCCCCAGACCGAGACGCTGGCCTCGGCCCGCCTCCTCCTTTCGGCCCCAAGGTGAGGACCCTTTTCCCCTACCACTATTTCCCGCCCAGGCCTGATATGCTAAGATGCGCTCCTGTTCGGCCCAATAGGTTTATTTGAAGTTTTAGAATTAGATAGATTTCAGGAATTAGACGGTTATTTAAATGTCCATATCTTTTTAACCGTTAGTAGGAACGAGGCGTATTGTATATGGTTTTGGTGTAGTTTTGCACGTAGAATTCAATTTTAAAACTTGCATATTTGCTTGACGTGGTTTGCCATGCCAAATGCCTAGGTTTACGTGTTGTCCCAATAGGTTTCGTTCCGTATTTATTTTTTTGCGCAAGACCGGATTGCTCGAATTACGTAGTAGAAATGCCCATGTTTTAGAAACCACTTTTCGACGTATTTTAGAGTAGGCATTGCTATTTTTGCGTGTAGGGATTGCCGCTAGTTTATTTTTCCGTGTATAGGTTTTTATCTCGCATTTACGTGGGGTGAAATTAATGTTGTCCAACCCCACATATTTTATATGTTTTCGGGGTAGAAAATTCCATATGATTTTTCTGTGCAATTAGTTTTAGCTTTTGAGTAAGTTAGTTCGCGCGATATTTTGCCATGTTGCCCTCTTGTCTATTTCGTAGGATTTATTCCATGCTTCGTTTGATTAAGTTGTCAACTAGGGAGTTGTTCTTTGATGTTTAGTCTAGCTCCTGGTATTTTTAGTTGCAATAGAAATGCATGTTTAGGTGTGGTTTTCTTGCTCTCAAGTTGCTAGAAATAGTGTTGATTTGGAGGAGCTGAAATATTTCTAAGTCTGAGATCTGTCATATTTTGTTGCTGTCTTGTCTTGCTTGTATCTTGTGATCTGTAGCTCTTTTGAGGTTGGTGAAATGGAGTAAGTTGTATACCTTGTGATTCTCTAGCATGATGTGAA
Source organism: Hordeum vulgare subsp. vulgare (assembly GCF_904849725.1). Lineage (NCBI taxonomy): Eukaryota > Viridiplantae > Streptophyta > Magnoliopsida > Poales > Poaceae > Hordeum > Hordeum vulgare. Next base: position 366,952,853 of record NC_058519.1, read on the forward strand.
TTTTCATGCCATTTGGAGACCTGTAGCTTATGGTTTTGCTTCTGTCAATATGCCTTCAGATCGAAAACTGCACTTCCATGAAGTGTTATTTTCACTAAGTTTGAAATACTGTGTGAGATGCCATTTTGTGTCTTCTTTTCCTAGTGTTCCTTGCTTCCATGCTAGTTGTTGTTAGTTGTTTGTTATAGTTCTTCTTGCCCTCTTTCGTGTCATGCCTTGGTTGATTATATTTGAGTTGTGTAGCTCGTAGTTGTGGGGTGCAGAAAATGCTATGTGGCTGATTTTGGCAGATTGTAGTGATTTCTTGTTTTGCTCGTAGTTGTTGACCCGTAGCTCAGATTTGATCGTGTCATATAGCAAACTTGATTAAATTCTCGTGTAGTTTCATTTTCTCTTGCTGGTTGTATGTTTTGAAGTGCTCGTGACCGTCGTTGCATACATTTTGCATTCATGCCATCATATCTTGCGGTGTCCGTATCTTTCGATCCGTAGCTCCGTTGGAGATGTTCTCTATGTGTAGATTGCTTGTAACAACGCGTACAATCACGTGAACCTATTTGTTTTGCTGTTTAACAACCAATTAAATGTGTTAGTTCAGATCTGGACAGAATTGTAAATTAACATGTGAGGTCATTTCGGAGGTGCTATATGACATTTCCGACCTCATTTAAAATGCCTAGATAGGTAGATTAATTGCGCTTCACCTATTGCCATGTTTAACCACATTTAATAATGTCGTGTATCTAATCAGGATGGAACTAAGTAATTAATCATGGAGTTTCGTCAATATGCAACTCGTTGCATATTGAACTTCACTTAATGTGTAGTGTTTGTTTGTCATGAATTGTCATGCCTTGTCTTGCATGTTTTCAGCTGCTCATGCATCATATGTGTTGTGCATCTTGTGGTGAATGTCATGCGTTGATTTGTGTTTCCGGTTTGCTTCGTCTCGATAGAGTTTCGCAAGAGTGTCGGATTGTGAGGACCCGTTTGACTACATCGGTTCGTCTGCTTCACGGAGGCATTCTTCTTCCAAGCGGGATCTCAGGCAAGATGACCATTTCCCCAGATACCATTACTATCATTGCCATGCTAGTTTTACCGCTTCTATTGATTATGTCTCGTTGCCTACCACATGTTAAATATCAGCCTCACAACAATGCCATGAAAACATTCAACCTGTTCAACCTAGGAAACCACTGATTGGCTATGTCACTGCTTGCTTAACCCTGTGTTAGCGTTGCTAGTTGCAGGTGCAGTTTCTTCCATGTGAAACATGGGTTCCTTGTCATATCACCATATTAATGCTATTTAATGTAATGCACCTATATACTTGGTAAAAGGTGGAAGGCTCGGCCTTTCTAGCCTGGTGTTTTGTTCCACCTTTGCCCCCTTAGTTTTCGGCTACCGGTGTTATGTTCCGTAATTGAGCGCTCCTAACTCGATCGGGGTTGTTATGGGGAACCCCTTGATAATTCGTTTTAGATTAAAGCTGGTCTGACAAGGCCCAACTTTGGTTCTACATTTTCTCAACATAATAACTTTGATAACACTAAAATGCATAGGGAGTTAGCGCTACCCGAGGAGTAGATCTACATAATACAGGAGGTGCCAGTGCTGATGGTGTTGGTCCCAAAAGGGCAGAATGCGGGGCCACCACGGGGAAACTCGAGGTTTGGTACCTGTAGGATTTTCCATCCGTCGTGTCCTGAGAACGAGATACGCGGCTCCTATCGGGATCGTCGACACGTAGGGCGGCCTTGCTGGATTAGTTTTACCTTTGGCGAGATATCTTGTGCATCGGGATTCCGGTGAGGCTTTGGGTAATCTCAGACTTGAGGTTTTCCACTAAGGAATCCGACGAGATCGCGAGTGTCGTGATCGAGGATTTCTATCCGGCTTGTGGTAATTTGTGATGGACTAGTTGGAGCACCCCTGTAGGGTTAAATCTTTCGGAAAGCCGTGCCCGCGGTTATGTGGCAACGCGGAAACTTTGTTTAACACTGGTTCTAGATAACTTGAAGTTAACTTACTTAAAACTTGCCAACTGTGTGCGTAACTGTGACTTTCTCTTTCGTGAGTTCCTTCTCCGATCGAGGACACGGTGGGGTTATGTCTGACGTAGGTAGGTGTTCAAGATCATTCATTTGATCAACAGTACTTCACGTCTGTTATGCGTAGATCTCCCCCCTCTTATTTCTTGTACTCCTAAGTTTAGCCACCAAATATATGCTTAGCCGCTGCTGCAACCTCACCACTTTACCTTACCTCACCTAATAAGCTTTGCTAGTCTTGATACCTTTGGAAATGAGATTGCTCAGTCCCCTGTGGCTCACAGATTACTACAACACCAGTTGCAGGTACCTTTAAAGGTTACTTGACGCGAGCGCGTTGATTGTTCGTTTGGAGTTGCTTCTTCTTCTTCTTCTATATCGATCTAGGATGGGTTCTAGGCCGACAGCCTGGGATAGCAAGGAGGGATGTCGTTCTTATTTTCTTGTTTGTTTTTCATCCGTAGTCGGACCCTGCTCTTCTTCATGATGATTATGTATTGTACTGCTATGACTCTGATGTAGCTTGTGGCGAGTGTAAGCCAATTCTGTACATATAACTCTTGTTTTCAGTACATGTACTTGTAACGATATCCATTCTTGTGAAACGACGAGATGCGCTTCTATCCCTGACGAGGCCCTCGTGCCAAATTGTGGATAGGGTCGCATCTTGGGCGTGACATATATCAAATCATGTCTTTGGCCATATCACATCACATGCATACCCTGCAAAAACAATTCAGACGCCCTCTAATTTGTTGTTGCACAATTTACGTGGCTGCTATGGGTATCTATTATGATCGCATCTTACTTACGGATGGCCACAACGGTGCTATGCAAGTTTCTATTTAACCTTCTCCAAGGACCACCTTAGTCAAATCCAATTCAACTAAAGTTGAAGAAACAGGCACCCGCAAGTCATCTTTATGCAACAAGTTGCATGTTTGTCGATGAAACCGGTCTCTCGTAAGCTTACGAGTAATGTTGGTCCGGACCGCTTCAATCTAACAATATCGCTGAATCAAGAAAAGACTAAGGACGACAACAAATTGAACATCAACACCCACAAACTCTTTTGTGTTCTACTCGAGATATCATCTATGCATAGACCTAGCTCATGATGCCACTGTTGGGGAACGTTGCATGGGAAACAAAAAGATTCCTACGGACACGCAATACCTATCCATGGTGATGATCATCTACGAGAGGGGAGAGTAAATCTGCATACCCTTGTAGATCGCTAAGTGGAAGCTTATATAACACGGTTGATGTAGTGGAACATCTTCGTGATCCAAATCGCAGCCCGTCCCGGGTTCTCATCACGATCCGTCCCGTGATCCCATCGCGATCCATCCCGATCTAGTGCTGAACGAATGGTATCTCTGCGTTCAGCACACGTATAGCTCGATGAGAATCTCCGCATTCTTGATCCAGCAAGAGGTGCAGGGAGGTAGATGAGTTCTCCAGCACGGCGTGGTGGGGGTGGTGGTGGTGGTGAACTAATCCAGCAGGGCTTCGCCTAGACACTGCCGAACTAGACTAGAGGAGAAACAGATCTAGAGGGAGAGAGAGGCAGTTGTGGCTGATTTCTGTGTCTCTAAAACCCTCAATACCTCTAGTATATATAGGAGGAGGGAGTGGGGAGGCTACCTTGGCCCCTCCTCCAAGGAGGAGAGTTTTGGCCGAAGCTAAGGGAGAGTCCTCCTCCCACAAGGGAGGTGGATTCCCTTGGGAGGACTCTTCCTCCTTTCCTTTTAAACTTTCTTGCCTTATCCCTCTACTCCTAGACGCATGGGCCTTTAGGGGAGGCTTCGGCCACACCACCAAGGGCTGGTCCACCTCCTCACAGCCCATGAACCTCTTGGGTCGTCACCCCCCTCCTGATGGTCCCCTGATACCCTCCCGGCACTCCTCGTACACTACCCATGAGCCGAAAACTTTTCCGATGAGACCAAAATAGGACTTACTATATATCAATCTTTACCTCCAGACAACTCCGGAGCTCCTAGTGACATCCAAGATCTTATCCGGGACACTGAACAACCTTCGGTCACCAACACCCATAACTCAACTATACTGAAACGTCACCGAACCTTAAGTGTGCAGATCCTGCGGGTTCGAGAACTACGTAGACATGACCCGAGACATTCTTTGGTCATTAACAAACAGAGGGACCTGGATGCTCATATTGGCTCCTACATATTCTACGATATCTTTATCGGTTGAACCTCTATGTCAAGGATTGTGTTAATCCCGTACGCTATTCGCTTTGTCCATCGATATGTTACTTGCCCGAGATTCGATCGTCGGTATCTCCAAACCTAGTTCAATATCGTTACCGGCGAGTCTCTTTACTCGTTCCGTAATACAAGATCACATGAATAATTCCTTAGTCACATTGCTTGCAACGCTTATTGTGATGTTGTATAACCGAGTGGGCCCCGAGATACCTCTCCGTCATACGGAGTGACAAATCCCAGCCTTGATCGACGCCAACCCAACAAACACCTTCGGAGATACCTGTAGAGCACCTTTATCGTCACCCACTTACGTTGCAATGTTTGATACACTCAAGGTATTCATTCGGTGGCTTCGAGTTGCACGATATCATGGTCATAGGAACAGATACATTGACATGCAGAAAACAGTAGCAATAAACTGACACGATCATATGCTACCTTCATAGTTTGGGTCTTGTCCATCACATCATTCTCCTAATGATGTGATCCCGTTATCAAGTGACAACACTTGTCTATGGCCAGGAAACCTTGACCATCTTTGATCAATGAGCTAGTCAAGAAGAGGCTCACTAGGGACAATGTGTTGTCTATGTATCCACACATGTATTTGAATTTCCAATCAATACAATTCTAGCATGGAATATAAACAATTATCATGAACAAGGAAATATAATAATAACCAATTTATTATTGCCTCTAGGGCATATTTCCAACATACTTTGTCGGTGCATCCAAACACCATAACATGATACGCTCTGTTGCACATAAGTCACCTTATATCTTCCTCAAAACAGCTACCATACCTACCTATCATGGTATTTCCATAGCCATTCCAAGATATATTGCCATGCAACTTCCATCGTCAAATCATATGACTTTTACACCCATTGTCATATTACTTTGCATGATCGTAAGATAGCTAGCATGATATTTCCATGGCTTGTCTATTTTTTGATCCTCGCTAAGATAGATCATTTCAGATCCTGGTACACTCCCACAAGCATTCATATAGAGTCATACAATAGTTCTTCATATCGAGTTGTAAACAAATAAAAGTGTGATGATCATCATTATTAGGGCACTGTCTCACTAAGGAAAGGATGATGGAGACAATGAGTCCCCCACAAGTCGGGATGAGAATTGAGACGAAAAATGAAAAATAAAATAAAAAAGATAAAAAGGAAAAAATGAGAGAAAAGAGAGAAGGGACAGTGCTACTATCTCTTTTCTCCCACTTGTGCCTCAAAGTGGTACCATGTTCTTCATGTAGAGAGTCTCGTGTTTTGTCACTTTCATATGCTAGTTTAATTTTTCATTATAAAACTTGGCTTCTATATTCCAATGAAGGGCTTCCTCAAATGCCCGAGGTCTTAATGAGCAAGCAAGTTGGGTGCACACCCACTTAGCTCCAGTTGAGCTTTCATAAAAATATAGCTCTAATGCATCCGTTACATGGAAATACCTACTCCTCACATTGATATCTATTGATGGACATCTCCATAGCCCGTTTATACACCGATTTGATGCAAGATTTTCTTATTCACTTTTACCCCTTTGAAACCTACCACCATATTCTATTCCACCTATATGTTATATCGATGGTTCACGCTCAAATATTGTATATTTTGAAACTTGATGATTATTCTACTTATATTTATGAATATTATTATGTTGGTGTTTATTAATTCATCATTTGTCAATTTTCATGCCTCCAATAGATTACATATTGAGCAGCATGTCACATCAAAAATCTTGTTTTTATCATTTGGCTACTCAAGGACAAGCAGGAATTAAGCTTCGCGATTGTCATACATCTTCAACGTATCTATAATTTTTTATTTTTCCATGCCATAATATTATCATTCTAGGATACTTTCTGGGCACTTATTTGTTGATTCATATTATTTTGAGCACCAACCTATTAACCCAGTGCCTAGTGCCAATTGTTGTTTTGTGCATGTTTTTGGTACCAAACGAAGTCCAATTGCCACGAAAATTTCTGATGATTTTTTCTGGACCAAAATATGACCTCAAAGCTTCGAGATGAGACCGGAGGCCGCACGAGGGAGGCAGCAAACATCAGGGCACGCCCTGTTGTGTGCTGGCTCCCCTGGGGTCTCCCGGCGTCCCTTTGTGGCCTATGAATTCCAACATATCACAAAAATCCCAGGGAGCAACATGTAATACTTTTTCGACCGCGGCAAGTCTCTATTCGACCGTGTGCCCATCTAGAGCCCTGTTCCGGTGCCCTGTCGGGGGGGATCTATCATAGAGGGCCTCTACATCAACCTTGCTGCTCCCACAGTGATGTGTGAGTAGTTCACCTCAGATCTACGGTTCAATAGTTAGTACCTAGATGGCTATCTCTCTCATTCTTCATCTTCGCTACAAAGTTCACTGCATCTTCGAGCGGATCTATTCGATATAATCACTTTGTGCGGTGCGTTTATTGGGATCTGATGAATTGTGGGTTTATGTTCAGATTATTCATGATAAAATATTTGAGTCTTCACTGAATTATATAATTCTTATTTGCATGATTATTATATCTTCACAAATTTCTTCGATCTATTGATGTAGTTTGGCCAACTAGATTTATCTATATTCAGTGAGAGGGGTGCGTTGTAGTGGGTTTAACCTCGCGGTGTTGTATATCCCAGTGACAGAAAGGTACAAGACGCGTCTTTGCATTGTTTCCACTAAGGATAAAACAATAGGGTTGATTCATATTAATTGAGTTATATTTGTTTACATCATGTCATTGTACTCCAAGCATTACTTTGTGTTACTTAATACTTTAGATGCATGCTGGATAGCGGTCAATGGATGGAGTAATAGTAATAGGTGCACGCAGGAGTCCTCCTATTTGCTTACAGACATAATGCATATATACACATGATCATTTCCTTGAATAAATATTGCATAACTATGCGCTTTTCTATTAATTACCCAATGTTTATCCACCATATGCCTACTACTTGAGAGATGCCACTAGAGAAAACTATGTCTGCGGGGTCCATCCAGTTATATATTTACGAAACCTCTATTTCCTCGCTCCCTTTATTTATTTCTATTTATTTTGCAATTCATATTTATCAACTAACATCTACATACTTCATTAGCTTGCAAATAACGAGTCCAAGGGGATTGACAACGCTGTTGCCTATGTTGGGTACAAGTGTTTGCTTTTGTATGTGAGTCACTAAAGATGGGGTTGTGTGCTACTCCTACTGGTTCGATAACCTTGGTTCTCACTAAGGGAAATAATTATCTGTATTGTGATGCATCACCCGCTCCTCTTGGTGGAAAACATAGCGCGGATCACGAGTATAATTACCTTTAGAGCTTCACTCATGAGTTTTAGGTGAGGTGGGAAGTACCAACTCATTGTCAACTTCATCGTGATGGAACCATGTGGGGTGCATCATAAACCATCGTGGCCATCGTCTTGTCAAAGTAGGGATGAAGTTGTCGAGGATCGGCGCATCATCAAATACGGGACCTTTCACCAAATGAGAAGACACAATAGAGGTAGAGCTTAAGTTGTTAGAAATCAAATATCGGTACATGCTATATCAACTACCTCACTCTCTCTATGTACTGGCTCACACACTCCCTCAAAGTAGGTGCACTCAGTGTCACATAAGGTGAAGTCACCCATCTCAACTCAATTGGTGGGAGTTATGGCTCTCCTCACATGGGAACTCGGGCAACTCATCATATATGGGGCTAGTGGTGGACTCACCCTCACTCTCAACTAGGTGATTTCCTCGCGCGTTGCCGCAGGAATTTGAAGATTCATTTCAGATGTATTATGTATGGAGAAAATTATCCAAATCAATAGCAACTTGTTTTTAATTTAGAAATTATTCATAGTTGTACTATGTGTAAACAAAGAGTATGCAAGTGGTTTGCATGGGGTTGCAAAATACTGGTAGTGGATATTGGCATGCTTTCTAGCTTTTGTATATGTTCAAGGAAAGCGAAAGCTGATATATCCCTAAAAATTCAGATATATGGAATAATGGAAATGAAGTAATGAACAACTAAAAATATATGATGAAAATTGATATTTACATTGGCAATATTGAAGAAACAAATCTTTGTAAAACATATGGAAATCTAGCACCAACATGCACACATTCCTCACCTCGGTGGTCATCTTGGCCTCTAAGACCGTCGAAATAATAGTAGTGAACTCTACTGGCTTGTAGTGACATAGAATTTTGCATTTATTCATATGTATGCAAATGTTCAAATGTATTTAGCCAAGTTTTAAAAAAATGTGGACATAAAAATTAATATGGCCATGTGTGAAAGCTAGTCATCATGTTATCACGCGATACATGAGCACCAAATTGACAAGTATGCCTTAAAGCTAGTCATATTTTCATCTGGCAAGACATGATCAGCCAGTTGAGATGTATGTTTTGAATATCCAAACACAACATCAAAAACCATCTTGTCTCTCAAAGGTTGTAAAGGAGTAATGTACACAGACATAACAAAAAAGAAAAAATAATGTCATCAAAACAATTTCTAAGAGGCTTATAGTTGTAGGTGGTACCGTCACAATTCGCTTACTTGAAAGCTTTTGGCTATTATATTCCAAACAAAACAATAATTATAAATTAGAATCAGCGAACGATATAATGAGACAACCACATGATCCGTGCATCAAGTTAATCTATGATTTTCATGACAACATGTCATTTAGGCTTAATTGCAGGGTTCACAACTATTTGTTACTTACTTGCGTTGTCATTGCAAGTCTTGGAAGAAACTAAAATAAGGAAGAAACGTTGGGGAAATAGCTGGAAGCACTTAGAGAATGGTATGTTCATATTTAGGTTCATAACCAATGCATCAAGATCGTCCACGGGTAGGCGAGGCTGCAAGGTCTCTTTGTAAAATCGACGCATGATGGTGATGCAACATGTTCTTGGATAACTGAAGAAACTTTTAAACATGACTTATATATGAAGTTGTCCCATAGAGCTAGAAAAATAACCCACTATACTCCAAAATGGCTCAACAATGTGATGCACTATTTTTTCTTATTAAATCTTGTGCATGCTTGTTAATGATCAATTTATTTTCGTAAGCAATATTTCCTATTATTTCGAATCAAAATAAATAATGATACTCCAACCCTTGATGTACTATAAGAATTTATGCTTGGTTGTTGTAATATAGGAAACCCAGTAGAAAATTTTGAAAACAATCCAGAACACGGATGAGTAGGCATTCATCCATCTATAAATATATATAACTACGAAAAGGCATGGAAAAAAAATCATGCAGATAAGAGGATGCTAAAGATGCCGTGAGGGAAGACCAGTGGGGAATCGATCTCCAAATATAGGGAAACATTACAATCTGTATGAGAGGAAATAGAGATGCATGAAGCAAATTACGACAAGGAGAGGTTCAGTTCAGAGATATAATGGATGATTAACACAAGGGGTTAGTAACCTCACCTGCTCATGGCCGATGTCTCCAGTGTTGTTTATGGCAAGATAAGAGTGGGAGAATCGTCCATGATGCCACGAGAACCATGCTTCTCTATGGTGTTGTCTTGGTTTTGTCACGACAGATGTCCTCGTGAATGGACTTAGTGGTGAGGCCATCGTTGTAGTGTGGCGACTCGAAGGGGTTGATTGGAAAATGATGGGCGGATTTACCCACGTTCGGCTCCTCCGACGGAGGTGAAAGCCTACGTCCTGCTTTTTATCTGTATTGATGGGAGTCTATTACAAGTGTGCGGAATCGCTAACCTAGCTCTCGAGGGTTTTCTTACTTGATCTTTTCTGTCTTGAGGGCTCTCCTTTATATAGGTAGAGGTCCCAAGTTTACAACAGAGTCCAGGTTGAATAAATACCTATGACTTACTACAAACTTCCTTATCTTTCTTCCTATGTCGGGAAAGCTTCCGGTGTCTCTTGCCTTGTACATGTTTGAGCCGCCGCCTTCCGGTGATGGACAGCTTGCTGGCTCGTCGACTAAGTCCTCTAGCCCATATTCTCATGTCGTCCTTGCGGCTTGACTCGCCCCCATAGGGTTGGTTACACTACAGGAATCAGGTTCTTTGTCGTCCGCCATAACAGACGGCAAAGAGGACTACACTGACAGCAAAGAGCTTTGTTGTCTGGCTCCTATCGGCAAAGATTCCGCGTCAGCTTACGACAGCATTGTAGCTTCTTTTTTGTCAGCCTTCCCTAAGAGGACGACAAATCTCTTTGCCGTCAGTATCTGCACCAAGAAGTCGGCAAAGAACTTGAGACGGGAGCCGACAAGGACGCCTCCGTTAGGGCTAATGGAGGTTTTGTTGTCTGCTTGCCCCTTCTCTTTGTCGTCTGCTTCCCCCATATCCTTTGTCGTCTGCTTCCCCCATAGCCTTTGCCGTCTACTTCCCCCGTAGTCTTTGCCATCTGTGTGTATGTGCCATCCCATAATAGCCCAACATTTTTTCTTGTCTTTGCCATGAGCCTCCCCGAGCAGCAGACGACAAAGAAGCTATATGGCCAACTGATGGTGCCCCTGAGGGTGCAGAGTTGGGTGCCATGTGGCACCTTTGCCGTCGGTCAGCTGATGGCAAAGCCCTTTGCCATCAGCTGGCAGACGGCAAAGAGCCCATATAGCTTCTGTTTTGTTTGTTTTTTTATTATTTCACAACACATATATATATATATATTTCACAGCACATATATGATATATATTTCACAACACATATATATATAGTTGACCACACATATATATAGTTCACCACACATATATGGTATACATATAAAGTTCATCAATGTACATCCCATATATCGAAAGAACCAACATACAAAGTTTTACACTGTTCATCCATAGATACATATACATATAGTTCGGCAGTGTTCATCAACTCAAATGAAAACTAGAACTAATAAGGAACTCCACGAATGCCAGGTTCCATTCATGTAGTACATCCAATCTACAAAAATGTGAGTAAGAAAGTGAGAAGAAGAACAACATATGATGTTTTTGAGCTAATTATGTCATTTTAGAGGGAAACAAGCTAAGTGTATAATATGCATGAGCTAACCAAGGTTCTCATGCCATTTCGAGCTTATTATGTCATTTTGGATCTAAATGGGCTAATTATGTCATTGTTGGGGGAAAATAAGGTAAGGAGAATATGAAATAGTAGAATAAAGAGGAGGAGGAGAATAAGAAGAAGAATTCAAGAAGAAGGAGAAGGCGGAGAAGGAGGAGAAGAAGGAGAAGGTCTTCTCCTCCTTCTCCTTCTTCTCCTCCTCCTTCTTCTCCTCCTCCTCCTTCTCCTTCATCTCCTCTTCTTCTTCTTCTTCCTTCTTTTCATTTTTCATATTTCTTCTGCTCTTCTCCTCTTGTTGGAGCTAAACTATCTAATTATGTCTTTTTGGAGCTATATGGGCTAATTATGTCATTTTTGAGGAAAACAAGCTAAGAATATAATATTCATGAGCTAACCAAGGTTTTTATGCCATTTTGAGCTTATTATGTCATTTTGGAGCTAAATGGGTTAATTATGTCATTGTTGGGGAAAATAAAGTAAGAAGAATAAGAAATAGGAGAAGAAATAGGAGGAGGAGAAGAAGAATAAGAAATCAAAAAGGAGGAGAAGATGAGGAAGGAGTAGGAGGAGAAGGAGGAGGAGGAGGAGAAGGTCTTATCCTCCTTCTCCTTCTTCTCCTCCTTCTTCTCATCCTCCTCCTTCTCCTTCTTCTTCTCTTCTTCTTCTTCTTCCTTCTTTTCATTTTTCCTATTTATTCTGCTCTTCTCCTCTTTTTGGAGCAAAATTATCTAATTATGTCTTTTTGGAGCTATATGGGCTAATTATGTCATTTTAGAGGAAAACAAGCTAAGAATATAATATTCATGAGCTAACCAAGGTTTTTATGCCATTTTCAGCTTATTATGTCATTTTGGAGATAAATGGGCTAATTATGTTATTGTTGGGGAAAATAAGGTAAACATAATAAGAGAGAGGAGAAGCAAGAGGATGATAAGAAGAAGAAGAAGAAATCAAGAAGAAGGAGAAGAAGAAGAAGAAGAAGGAGAAGGAGGATAAGGAGGATAAGGAGGAGAAGGTCTTCTCCTCCTTCTCCTTCTTCTCCTCCTTCTTCTCCTCCTCCTCCTTCTCCTTCTTCTTCTCTTCTTGTTATTCTTCTTCCTTCTTTTCATTTTTCCTATTTCTTCTCCTCTTCTCCTCTTGTTGGAGCTAAATTATCTAATTTTGTATTTTTGGAGCTATATGGGCTAATTATGTCATTTTAGAGGAAAACAAGCTAAGAATATAATATTCACGAGCTAACCAAGGTTTTTATGCCATTTTGAGCTTATTATGTCATTTTGGAGGTAAATGGGCTAATTATGTCATTGTTGGGGAAAATAAGGTAAGGAGAATAAGAAAGAGGAGAAGAAATAGGAGGAGGAGAAGAAGAAGAAGAAATCAAGAAGAAGGAGAAGAAGAAGAAGAAGGAGAAGGAGTAAAAGGAGGAGAAGGTCTTCTCCTTCTTCTACTCCTTCTCCTTCTTCTTCTCCTCCTCCTTCTCATTCTTCTTCTCTTCTTCTTCTTCTTCTTCCTTCTTTTCTTTTTTCCTATTTCTTCTCCTCTTCTCCTCTTGTTGGAGCTAAATTATCTAATTATATATTTTTCGAGCTATATGGGCTAATTATGTCATTTTAGAGGAAAACAACTAAGAATATAATATTCAAGACCTAACCAAGGTTTTTATGCCATTTTGAGTTTATTATGTCATTTTGGAGCTAAATGGGCAAATTATGTCATTGTTGGGGAAAATAAGGTAAGGAGAATAAGAAAGAGGAGAAGAAAGAGGAGGAGGAGAATAAGAAGAAGAAATCAAGAAGAAGGAGAAGGCGGAGAAGGAGGAGAAGAAGGAGAAGGTCTTCTCCTCCTTCTCCTTCTTCTCCTCCTTCTTCTCCTCCTCCTCCTTCTCCTTCTTCTTCTCTTCTTCTTCTTCTTCCTTCTTTTCATTTCTCATATTTCTTCTGTTCTTCTCCTCTTGTTGGAGCTAGACTATCTAATTATGTCTTTTTGGAGCTATATGGGCTAATTATGTCATTTTTGAGGAAAACAAGCTAGGAATATAATATTCATGAGCTCACCAAGGTTTTTATGCCATTTTGAGCTTATTATGTCATTTTGGAGCTAAATGGGTTAATTATGTCATTGTTGGGGAAAATAAAGTAAGAAGAATAAGAAAGAGGAGAATAAATAGGAGGAGGAGAAGAAGAATAAGAAATCAAAAAGGAGGAGAAGAAGAGGAAGGAGAAGGCGGAGAAGGAGGAGGAGGAGGAGAAGGTCTTATCCTCCTTCTCCTTCTTCTCCTCCTTCTTCTCCTCCTCCTCCTTCTCCTCCTTCTTCTCTTCTTCTTCTTCTTCCTTCTTTTCATTTTTCCTATTTATTCTGCTCTTCTCCTCTTGCTGGAGCTAAATTATCTAATTATGTCTTATTGGAGCTATATGGGCTAATTATGTCATTTTAGAGGAAAACAAGCTAAGAATATAGTATTCATGAGGTAACCAAGGTTTTTATGCCATTTTCAGCTTATTATGTCATTTTGGAGCCAAATGGGCTAATTATGCCATTGTTGGGGAAAATAAGGTAAAGATAAGAAGAGAGAGGAGAAGCAAGAGGAGGATAAGAAGAAGAAGAAGAAATCAAGAAGAAGGAGAAGAAGAAGAAGAAGGAGAAGGAGGATAAGGAGGAGAAGGTCTTCTCCTCCTTCTCCTTCTTCTCCTCCTCATCCTTCTCCATCTTCTTCTCTTCTTGTTATTCTTCTTCCTTCTTTTCATTTTTCCTATTTCTTCTCCTCTTCTCCTCTTGTTGGAGCTAAATTATCTAATTTTGAATTTTTGGAGCTATATGGGCTAATTATGTCCTTTTAGAGGAAAACAAGCTAAGAATATAATATTCACGAGCTAACCAAGGTTTTTATGCCATTTTGAGCTTATTATGTCATTTTGGAGGTAAATGGGTTAATTATGTCATTGTTGGGGAAAATAAGGTAAGGAGAATAAGAAAGAGGAGAAGTAAGACGAGGAGGAGAAGAAGACAAAGAAATCAAGAAGAAGGAGAAGGCGTAAAAGGAGGAGAAGGTCTTCTCCTCGTTCTTCTCCTCCTCCGTCTTCTCATTCTTCTTCTCTTCTTCTTCTTCTTCTTCCTTCTTTTCTTTTTTCCTATTTCTTCTCCTCTTCTCCTCTTGTTGGAGCTAAATTATCTAATTATGTATTTTTGGAGCTATATGGGCTAATTATGTCATTTTAGAGGAAAACAAGCTAAGAATATAATATTCAAGAGCTAACCAAGGTTTTTATGCCATTTTGAGTTTATTATGTCATTTTGGAGCTAAATGGGCGAATTATGTCATTCTTGGGGAAAATAAGGTAAGGAGAATAAGAAAGAGGAGGAGGAGGAGAAGAAAGAGGAGGAGGAGGAGAAGAAGAATAAATCAAGAAGGAGAAGAAGAAAAAGAAGGAGAAGGAGAAGGAGGAGAAGGTCTTCTGCTCATTCTCCTTCTTCTCCTCCTCCTTCTCCTCCTCCTCCTTCTCCATCTTCTTCTCTTCTTCTTCTTCTTCTTCTTCTTCCATCTTTTAATTTTTCCTATTTCTTCTCCCCTTCTCCTCTTGTTGGAGCTAAACTATCTAATTATGTCTTTTCGGAGCTATATGGGCTAATTACCTCATTTTAGAGGAAAAAAAGGTAAGAATATAATATTCATGAGCTAACCAAGGTTTTTATGCCATTTTGAGCTTATTATGTCATTTTCGAGCTAGATGGGCTAATTATGTCATTTTTGGGGAAAATAAGGTAAGGAGAATAAGACAGAGGAGAAGAAAGAGGAGGAGGAGAAGAAGAAGAAGAAATCAAGGAGAAGGAGAAGAAGGAGGAGGAGAAGGAAGAGAAGGTCTTCTCCTCCTTCTTTTCTTCTCCTTCTCCTTCTTCACCTCCTCCTCCTTCTCCTTCATCTCCTCCTCCTCCTTCTCCTTCTTCTCTTCTTCTTCTTCTTCTTCCTTCTTTTCATTTTTCCTATTTATTCTCCTCTTCTTGGAGCTAAATTATCTAATTATGTCAAAAATGAACTAGAGAAAACTTACCGTCGTGGTCATCATGGAAGAGAAACACCAGGGTTGCTTGTTGCGGTTTCGTTTGGAGACGGTTTCCCTGGAGATGTGTCGTGCGATGCCGCTCGGGAGTTATTCTGCAGAAAAGGTATTTTGCAATGTCTTAGTTAGCATGATGACTCTCTTGTTAATACTAGTTTATAATGACCGTTGAACTGAAACTCACCATGCCAATCGCAGAGAAGACGGGCATCGGCGGAGGGGCTTGACCGGTCTTCTCGCACAGACCCTGAAGAGTCGGTCGTATTAGTTCGTAATGAAACATACATTACACACATGATTTGGCTAATGTGGAAAAAACTTACCACAAAAAGCTCGTACAGGGCCCGTTGGCCCGCATCATTCCGGGCCCTCTCCTCCTCAATCAATCGTGTCGTGGTGTGGCCCCTCTCCTCAAGAGCAGCCTGAAGAGCAGCCTGGCTTGCCAATCTCTCTTTCTCAAGAGCAGCCTGGTTTGACGCTCTCTCCTTCTGAAGAGCAGCATACAACACCATTCGTCATTACCACAGTAATGATCGATGGTCACACACAGAATGAAATGGATGAAAGTTTTCTGAGTCTGTACAACTAACCTCGATGGCAAGATCGACTGGTTGTGGACGAGGCGTTATCTCAGGACAGGAGCTCGACTGGCGCGCCTTGATCTCCGGTAGAGTGAGTGGACAACGTATTATCCCATCTCCAATGGCTATCGAGCCATGGGGCCTCCCGCCACCATATATCATCACCACCTCTAGATCCAAAGGTTTCTTGCTCGGGCTAAAGTTCTCCCCTTTCCTAGCCTTCCCTGTGTCCCTGTATGTCACGAGCTTGTGGTGGGATGATATGTTGGTGAAGTTATTTGGATCATCCAGGTCAGACTCACAGAAGGCCTTCGCCTTCTTGTAGGAGGCACTATGGGCAGATCCCAGAAGCATGGCTTGTGAGTCCAGGCGTGTTTTGAATTATACCCCTTGAAATACCGTGGACGCTCTGGATCGGGCTCGAGGGCTTTTAACTGATCCAGGATCTGTTGGCCTGTCAATGCAGGTGGTGCCAAGTTTTTGACAACATTACCTTTGGTAAAGTTCTTCTTGTCTTTTCTGAATTGATGGTCAGGATCCAGGAACTGTCTATGCAAGTCAAAGCAAGAATACTTCCGCCCCTCCTGCAACCAATGAAACTGAAGAGCTTCCTTGCATTGGGGGCACGGGAACCTTCCATGCACACACCATCCAGAGAATAGAGCATACGCCGGCAAGTCATGGATAGAGTACATGTACCACACATGCATTTTGAACTTTTGTTTTCTACCGGCATCGTATGTCTTGACCCCATTATCCCAAGATTCTTCCAATTCATCCTTAAGCGGCTGCAGGTACACATTCATATTCTTCCCTGGATAATTGGGCCCTGGAATTATCAACATGAGGAATATGTTCTTTCTTTGCATAATCTGCGCGGTGGGTAGATTGAGTGGAATGACAAATACAGGCCAACAACTATATTGGGTTGCCGTCATGCCGAAGGGATTAAAACCATCCGTGGCTACGCAGACTCAAGGATTCCTTGGATCTACCGCTTTATCCTGATGCAATCCATCGAAATGTTTCCACGCTTCCCCATCCGATGTGTGTACCGCCATCTTATTCCCATCCGCATCTAGTTCGGTTCTTTTGCCCAATTTGTCCCATGTCATCTGTGTGGCTGTCTCTTCAACCACGAAAAGACGTTGAAGCCTTCGTACGATTGGCATATACCGTAGAACATCAACTGCGATTTTGGTCTGCCTCTTCTCACCCAGACTGTTGTCTACCACAAGATACCTCCAAGACTCACAATTGAGACAATAGTCCAAGTGTGCATACTCCTTCCCAATTAACACACATCCGTTCTCACATGCATGTATCTTCTCATAGGGCATCTTAAGTACACGAAGTATTTTGTCCGACTGGTACAAGTTTGCAGGCATGACATGGCCTTTGGGTAGGAAGCGTCCAAATAGTTTCATCATCGTGTCGTAGCACTCTCTTCCCAAGTTGAACTGAGCCTTCACAGCCATAAGTTGTGCAATTGCATTGAGCTGACAAAGCTCAGTCTTCTCATGGAGAGGACGTTTTGAATACTCCAACAATTCATAGAAGGGCTTTGCAGATTCCTCCATCTCATCTTCCGAATCCCGAGCATCATCAATGTCTTGCACCATGTCTTCGATCCCGGTACCATGCTCGTTAGTGCAACGACGGACCACCTCAGCTCTGGTGCGTGGTATAGGCTCACCATGAAATACCCACACCGTATAATTAGGCTTAAAACTCCTCCTCTGCGGGTGTTTAATGATTACAGCCTCTGTCGTCTTTTTATAGTTGTCGCATCCAGAACAGGGGCAATAGTTTCTTTCCTGGCCATTTGCAAATGCGGCTTTCACAAATTCCTTGGTTTTTAGAAACCATTCTTTCGACATCTCTTTCTGACTAGGGTGACCAGTATACATCCATGAACGATCACTCATCTTGCCTAGCTACTAAAGACACAAGAAATATATTTATATATAATTTAGCATATATATTCATCAGTTAATCAAGTTTTCCATTTTTATTACGTCCATGCAACCTACACGCTAATAGATAAGATAGGTCCTAATCCAATGCAAAATTTCAACAGCACCTTGATACGTCTCCAATGTATCTATAATTGTTGATGGTTTCATGCTATTATCTTATCAAACTTTGGATGTTTTGCATGCCTTTTATTTATTTTCTGGGACTAACTTATTAACTCAGTGCCAAGTGCCAGTTCCTTTTCTCCATGTTTTTGACCCCTTTCACAGGAGATTTTGAAACGGAGTCCAAATGGAAGAAAATCCCCGAAAAGATTTTTTTTCGAACGGATGAAGATCGGAGAACTTGGGAGCCAAACCAGAAGAGCCCCAGGGGCCCCACAAGCCCCGACCCCGCGGCGAGGGGGGTCGCGCCATCCAGGCTTGTGGGCCCCCTGGAGGTCCCCTGACCTAGATCTTGCGCCTATATATTCCCAAATATTCCAAAAATAATCAAGAGACGATCACAATTACTTTTCGCCGCCGCAAGCTTCTTTCTCCGCAAGATCCCATCTCGGGCACGTCCTGGTGCCCTGCCGTAGCGGGGATTCGGATACGGAGGGCTTCTTCATCAACACCATGACCTCTCGATGATGCGTGAGTAGTTCACCATAGACCTATGGGTCCATAGCTAGTAACTAGATGGCTTCTTCTCTCTCTTGGATCTTCAATACAAACTTCTCCATGATCTTCATGGAGATCTATCCGATGTAATCTTCTTTTGCGGTGTGTTTGTTGAGGTCCGATGAATTGTGGATTTATGATCAGATTATCTATGAATCTTATTTGAGTTTCTTCTGATCACTCTTATGCATGATTTCATATCCTTGTAATTCTCTTCGAGTTGTGGGTTTTGTTTGGCCAACTAGATCTATGATTCTTGAAATGGGAGAAGTTCTTGGTTTTGGGTTCATACCGTGCGGTGACCTCACCCAGTGACAGAAGGGGTAGCCAGGCACGCATCGTGTTGTTGCCATCAAGTGTATAAAGATGGGGTTTTCATCATTGGTTTGAGATTATCCCTCTACATCATGTCATTTTGCTTAAAGCGTTACTCTTTTCATCATGAACTCAATACACTAGATGCATGCTGGATAGCGGTCGATGTGTGGAGTAATAGTATTAGATGCAGAAAGTATCGGTCTACTTGTCTCGGACGTGATGCCTATATGCTAGATCATTGCCTTAGATATCGTCATGACTTTGCGCGGTTCTATCAATTGCTCGACAGTAATTTGTTCACCCACCGTGATATTTGCTATTATGAGAGAAGCCTATAGTGAACACTATGGCCCCCAGGGTGTACTCCACACCATATTTTCAGCCTTACACTTTTTACTTTGTTGCACTTTCCGCCTTCAGATCTCACTTTGCAAACAATCTTGAAGGGATTGACAACCCCTTTGAAGCGTTGGGTGCAAGCTTGTTTGGGTTTGCGCAGGTATGTTGGACTTGACGAGGCCCTCCTTCTGGATTGATACCTTGGTTCTCAAACTGAGGGAAATACTTACTGCTCCTGTGCTGCATCACCCTTTCCTCTTCAAGGGAAAAATCGACACAAACCAGAGAAGTAACAAGAAGAATTCCTAAGCGCCAGGGAAGGACTTCTGTTGTCGCGGCACACCTCCCCGCTGTTCTCCTGATACATGTCTCCGCAATAAATAGAGAGGATGTGTTTTCGGAGAACAACAGGGAGGCACTGATGAAATTATGCATCGGATCCGGAACAAAGCATATGGGAAAACAAACCCAATCTACACATAGTCGGGCTGTCCATGGATAACGTTGTACAATTCGAAAGAATCACGTTATAAATATAAGCAAATGCATGCATATTGATAATTGTAACCCTTTCGAACGGGAGACACATACTGGTCACACATACTGATAAATTAATTTAATTACCTAATCTAGCAAGTTTCATCCAAAAACCGACCCATAGTAAATGAAGGGGCGAGGAGGAGATGACATTTGTACTGACCCACGAATGCAGGGGCGGAGCTCGTAGAACGCACGGGGAGGTCTTCGCACAGCAGACCTCACAACGACGACACAACTGTCAGATGTAAATCCACCCGATCAACACACATATGCTAATTATGCGTTTTTGGAGCTATATGGTCTAATTATGTCATTTTAGAGGAAAAGATGCTAAGAATATAATATTCATGAGCTAACCAAGGTTTTTATGCCATTTTGAGCTTATTATGTCATTTTGGAGGATAATTAGCAAAGTTGTGAGCTAACCAAGGTTCTTATGATGTTTTTACCCTAACTAAACTAATTATGTCATTTTGGAGGGTAATTAGCTAAGTATGTCTTTGTTGGGGAAAATAAGCTACATAGAAGAAGAAAGAGAAGAAGCAAGAAGACAAGAAGAAGGAGAAGGAGGGGAAGGAGAAGGAGGAGGAGGAGAAGAAGAAGAGAAGAAGAATGAGAAGGAGGAGAGAAGAAGGAGAAGAAGAAGGAGAATAAGGAGGGAGAAGAAGAAGAAGGAGAGAAGAAGGAGAATAAGGAGAAGAAGGATGGCTCCTTCTCCTCCTCTTCCTCCTCCTTCTTCTTCTTCTCTTCTTCTTCTTCCTTCTTTCCATTTTCCCCTTTCTTCTCCTCTTCTCCTCTTCTTCTTATTTTTCTCCTCCTCCTACTCTTCTCCTCTTCTTGCTCCTCTTCTTCTTCTTCTTCCTCTTATTTCTATTTCTATTTTTCTTTATCCTCTTCTTCTACTTATTCTTCTTCTCTTCTTTTTTCTCTTCTTCTCCGTCTTATTTTTTTCTTCTTCTCTTCTTCTCTTCTTCTTCTCTTCTTCTTTTCTTCATCTCCTTCTTAACTTTGTAGTTATAATCTAATTCCAAAAAACTACAATAACAAGAACAACTACAACAACAACAACTACAATAACTACAATAAGAACAACTACTAAAACAACTACAATAACTACAATAACAACAACTACTACAAGAACTACAATAACAAGAACAACTACTACAACAATAATAAAAAATCAAATTTGTAGTTATAATATAATTCCAAAAAAATAAATAACAAATAGTTAATTTTCCCGTGGGGTGGGGGTGTGGCGGTCACCGGCAGGGGCGGCTGTGGCGTCATGGGCGGTGGGGCCGCGGGTGTTGGGGCGGTGGGGAGGCGCCGGTGGTGTTGGGGAACCGGGGCGGCGCCGGCGGCGATGGGGCGGCGGCGGCGGGTCTGTGAGGCACTGGGGCGGTGGGGCAGCGCCGGTGGTGTTGGGGCACCGGGGCAGCGCCGGGGGCGATGGGGTGGCGGCGGCAGGTCTGTGGGGCACCGGGGCGGCGCCGGGGGCGATGGAGCGGCGCCGGCGGTTTTGTGGGGCACCGGGGCGGCGCTGGGGGCACCGGGGGCGGCATCGCGACGGTGGTGGCAGCGGTGGGCGTCGGGGAGAGAAGTGGAACACTAATGGAATTCAGAATTTTGCCGTGTGCTTGGCCTTTGCCGTCTGCTGACGCATGACAAAGGTACTCTTTGCCGTCAGCTATCATAGTGTTGAAGGCAAAGAGGTGGCTGATGGCAAAGGTTTATTTTGCCGTTGGCCACCTCTTTGTCGTCCGCTGGAGGACGACAAAGAAGCCCTATGCGGACGGCAAAGGGTGGGCAGACGGCAAAGCCCCCCCCCAAACGGTCGAAACCCCACCCCCACCCACCCCTCCCCTTTGCCGTCTGCCTGGGACTCCTTTGCCGTCCGCCTGGGAGCAAGGCGGGCGACAAAGGGGACGCGGCCCACCAACCACACTAACGGCTGCCCCCACCCGATTCCTCCCCCACTCCACCCCTTTGTCGTCTGCCTGGGACTCCTTTGCCGTCTATCTGGGAGCACGGCGGACGGCAAAGGGGCGGCCCACCTACCACACTCACGCCCGCCCCCTCCAACCGCCGCTTCCCAGGTAGCCCACGTAGCCCACCAGTACATCCCGCACCGCGTGCCGACGTTCCGTTGCTCGAATCCCGCCGTCCGGCACCAGGTGCCCCACGCCGACGTCCTGCTGTTCCGGCCAAGGAGGCCACGCCGCACCGCCCCGTCGTCCCGCTGCTCCGGACCAAGGAGGCCGCGCCGAGCCGCCCCCTCATCGACCACCGCGCCCTCCTCCACCACCGCCACCTCCTCCTCCCCACGACCCTCTCCTTCACCACCGCGCCGCCCCTCCTCCACCACTACCCCTTCCAACCAGCGCACCTCCTCCTCCCAGTGCCCCCTACTCCTCTACGGTTGTCCTCCCTGCGTCGTCCTCATCGCCCGGCCGCCCCCTCCCGTGAGTCCCTATTTTTTTCCTTTTTCGTGTAATTTGTTAATTAGGTTAGTTAGGTTAGTTGTTAATTACCTACTGTTAATTAGGTTAGTTAGGTTAGTTGTTAGTGTTAATTAGTGGTAGCTAGATTCTTTTTTAGTTACTTAGTGGTAGATTTTGTAGGTTAGTTAATTAGTGAGAGGTCAAATTAATCGGTGCACTATGTTGTGGTGTGTGTGCTTCCACCGGACAAAACAATGAAATTTTGAAACATCCCTGTCAACCATAATATTCTCAACAACCCCCGACGCCACTCACCCTCGACCCCCGACCCCCTACCCCGACCCCCGACGCCACTGACCCCCAAGTCCCGAGCCCTGACACCTCTTCGGCCTCTTGTTGACCGAAAAGACCCCAACCCCCGACGCGAGTGACCCTCGACCCCCGATGACACTGACCCACATAGTTATGAGTTAGGTCACATAGTTATGTTAATTATAAGACATCGTATTTGTGTTGACCGTGTGAATTTCAATGTGCAGTTGTTCGACGACCTCCACGTGCGTTGGACGAGCTCCGCCCTTTCGTTTGTTGGTGAGCACAAATGACTTCTCTTCTATCCCCTTAATTTGCTCTGTCCCGGTCTTCGTGCCGATGAAACTTTCTAGCTATAGGTTTCTTCAATCATGAGTATGCGTGACCAATATGTGTCTCCCGTTTGAAAGGGCGACATCTATAAATATGCATTTCTTTGCATATTTATAGCCGCCATCCTTTCGAATTGTCCAACATTATCCATGGACACCCTGAGTATGTGTAGACTGGGTTCGTTTTCCCGTATGCTGTGCTCTGGATCCAATGCAGTATTTCGTCAGTGCCTCCCTGTTGTTCTCCGGGTACACATCCTCTCTGCTTATTGCCAAGACGTGTATCAGGAGAATAGCGGGGAGGTGCTACCGAAATTCTACGTCGCATCTGGAGCAGAGCATGGGAAAATGAACCCAATCTACACATACTCGGGTGGGATTAGGACTTATCTTTACCTATTAGCGTGTAGGTTGCATGGACGTAATAAAACTGACAAACTTGATTAGCATATGAATATAGATGATGAATTATATATTTATTTCTTGTGCCCCCATAGGTAGCTAGGCAACATGAGTGATCGTGCTTGGATGTACACTGGTCACCCTAGTCAGAAAGACATGACCCATGAATGGTTAACAAAAACCAGGGGGTTTGTGAGAGCCGCATTTGCAAATGGCAAGCAAAAAACATGGTGCCCTTGTCCCAACTGCGACAACTAGAAAAAGCAGACAGAGTTTCAAATGGGTAAACACCATTAGAAGTGGGGTTTTATGCCTAATTATACGGTGTGGACTTTTCATGGTGAGTCTGACCACCGTGCCAGAGCTGAGGTGACTCGTCGTCGCACCGACGAGCATGGTACCGGGATTGAAGACATGGTGCAAGACTTTGATGATGCTCGGGATTCGGACGATGAGATGGAGGAATCTGCAAAGCCCTTCTATGAAATGTTGGAGTCTTCAAAACATCCTCTCCACGAGCAGACTGAGCTTTGTCAGCTAGATGCCATCGCGCAAGTAATGGCTCTAAAGGCTCAATTCAACCTTGGTAGAGAATGCTACGACGCGATGATGACGATATTTGGACGCTTTCTACCCAAAGGCATATGTACTGCCTGCAAACCTGTACCAGTCAGAGAAAATCCTCCGTGTACTTAAGATGCCCTATGAGAAGATACATGCGTGTGAGAATAGATGTGCCTTATTTAGGCTTGAGTATGCGGCCTTGAACTATTGCCCCATTTGCAATTCTTCTAGGTATATTGTGGTAGAAAACGGTATGGGTGAGAAGAATCAGACCAAAATCCCCATTAGTGTTCTTAGGTATCTACCAATCTTACCAAGACTTCAACGTCTTTTCATGGTCGAAGAGATGGCCAGACATATGACATGGCACAACTTGGGCAAAAGAACCGAACTAGATGCGGATGGGAACAAGATGCTGGTACACACTTCAGATGGTTTTGCGTGGAGGAACTTCGATGCATTACATAAGGATAAATCAGAAGATCCAAGAGTTGCCATCAGCAGGGATGGGTTCAATATGTATGGTATGACGGCAGCACAATACAGTTGTTGGCTTGTATTTGTCATTCCACTAAATTTGCCACCAGCAGAGATTATGAAAAGAAAGAACATTTTCCCAACGTTGATAATTCCAGGGCGCAACTATCCGGGAAGAATATGAATGTGTACATGCAGACCTTAAGGATGAGTTGCGAGAAGCCTAGGATAATGGGATCAAAACCTACAACGCGGCTACCAAAACAAATTTCAAAATGCATGTGTTGTACATGTACTCGACGCATGATTATCCAGCGTTTCCGCTATTCGCTGGCTGGTGTGTGCATGGAAGGTTCCAGTGCACCACATGCAAGGAAGCTCTTTAGTTCCATTGTCTACAGGCTGGTCGCAAGTATTCTTGCTTCGACATGCATAGACAATTCCAGGATCCTGACCATAAGTTCAGAAAAGACAAGAAGAATTTCATCAAAGGTAGAGTTGTCAAAAACACTACAGCAACTGCTTTGACAGGCCAACAGACCCTTGATCAGTTAAACGCTCTTGATCCTGATCCTTTGCGTCCAGGATTCTTCAACGGGTATAATACGTAACACGCCTGGACTCACAAGTCATGCTTATGGGATCTGCCTTACTTCAAAGACCTCCTTTGCCCACACAAACATCGACGTGATGCACACTGAAAAGAATATTGCGGAGGCCATTTTTGGTACATTGTCCGGCATAGAGGGGAAGTCAAATGATAATCCTAAGGCTAGAATCGACCTGGGGGCTCTACGTGATAGACAGTTGCAAAACTTGCGACAACGGAAAGGAAAGCAAAGCATGGCGAAGCCAATGGCATGGTTCAATCTTGAAAGGCCACCTATGAGGGAAATGCTATTGTGGGTGAAAATGCGGTTGATGTTCCCCGATGGGTATGCTGCGAATCTGAAGAGGGGAGCGAGTCTTGAGAAATTGAAAATATTTAGTCTCAAGAGTCATGATTGGCACATATGGATTGAGTGGGTAATGCCGGTGATGTTGTGTGGCTTTATCCTTCAGGATGAATGGCTAGTACAGGCAGAGCTGAGCTATTTTTCCGTTCTCCTTGTGTGAAAGAACTATCGCCTCGCGTGCTAGATGAAATGGAAGAGTTAGCGTTGGAGTTGATCTGCAAATTAGAAAAGATCTTTCCACCGGGCTTCTTTAATCCAATGCAACATTTGATTTTGCATCTCCCGACCGAGGCAAGAACAGGGGGGGGCGTTCAAAATCGATGGTGCTACTCAACTGAGAGGATGCGGAAGATGCTTCGAGCTAAGTGTAAAAATAAACGTAGAAATAAAGCTCCGATGGCCGAGGCATTCTGTACTGAGGAGGCGGCAAACTTCGTGACAGCACACTACGAAGCCAAAAATCATCATTTCCATAACCCGAAGCCTCAGTACAATGATGGCGATCCAAAAAAAGTTCGATTCAACCTCAACCTATTCAAAGGTAAGCTCGCACCATCTGGTGCTTCGAAAGGGAAATCGTTGGATGTCGAAGAATGGCAAACCATGTCATTGTGTATCTTCACTAACCTAACAGAAGTGCGGCCGTACATCGAGTAAGTTCTCGGTAAATTATTGTTCCGCCACTTCTAATTGCTTTGAACTACTCTTATTCCCGGATATTTGATATAGTCGATACGTCGCTGAATTCTCGGATGGAGTGGTCATCGAAAAGGATTCCGTCAAAGAGTATGAGCTTCTCGCAAAGCATGAAGGCAACTATCCCGGTTTCATCTCTTGGTTCAAACAAAGGGTAATTAATTACCATTAAGGGCCCATTTGATTTCTTGGTCTAATTTGCGGCTAATGCATCCATTCTTTCATATTAAACTTCAAGGCTAATGCAGAGTCTATGGACGCCGAGTTGAGACAAGTCGCTAATGGTTTTGACTATAAGGACCGTTCATTTGACAAATACAACATCAACGGGTATCACTTCCGTACCTTTGCAAAGAGCTATCTATGCCCGACCTAAATACTACAAATTGTTCTGTCTCTGCTATCGGCGAAGGAGGCACCGAGTATTATGGAAGAGTTGAAGCAATTTATGAACTTCTATTCTATGGTAAAAATCCACCGACCGTCGTAGTCATCAAATGTTATTGGTTTGAGCCAAGGGAGACTAGAAGGAGTCATGAACATATAGGACTAGTCGAAATCAACCAAAACACCCAGTTAGATGTTCCCGATGTCTATATTACGGCTCAACAGGCGACACAAGTTTTCTATCTACCGTGGGCCTGCCAAACTGATCCAAATCTCAACGGTTGGCATGTCGTTTATGAAGTGCCACCACATTTTAGACCACCTACCCTCAATGAAGAGGATTACGCACCTCACATTAACCCAGACACATATGAAGGAGAATTCTTCCAAGAAACACGTATGTCCAAGAAACATTTCAAGAACCGCTCTACTTCACACCAGAACATTGAAGTAGACAGCGACAGTGAATCCGTCTTAACCCCTGAGCCCGAATAGGAAGAGCTGGAAGAAGAAGAGGTTACTACTGCGGATGACCTGTCACTTCTTGACCGATTACATAATGTTGGCCTTCCACATGTTCTTCGTGATAGTGATGATGATGATGCATTTATTGATGATACACTACTGGAATTCAGAAATTTGCCGTCTGGCTTTCCTTTGCCGTTTGCTAGCACATGGCAAAGAGCTTCTTTGCCGTCAGCTGGCACAAAGCAGACGGCAAAGACAACACCTAAGGCAAAAGTTTTCTTTGCCGTCGGCCTTCCCTTTGCCGTCGGCCAGCGGACGGCAAAGGAAGCACAGGCGGACGACAAAGGTTGGAAGACGGCAAAGGGGGCGCCACCCTAGCGGCCGGAGGCCTCCCCACCCCACCCACCCCTTTGTCGTCTGCCACCCAGCCTTTGCAGACGGCAAAGGGGGCTCCCTCTCTAACGGCGCGTAGGCCCCACCCCCTCCCCTAACGGCTTCTCTCTCTCGAGTGCCCACCTCCCGCTGCCGCCGTCGAGCCGTCCCGCCCCTGCCGCGCGCCCCCTGCCGCCCCCCACCGCCGCCGTCGGAGCCGTCCCACCCCTGCCGCGCGCCCCCTGCCGCCCGCCGGCGCCCGCCCCTACCCCCCTGCCGCGTGCCCCCTACCGCGCGGCACTGCCTCCTCCTGCCACGCGCCGCCTGCCGCGCGCCCCATGTCGCGCGCCCCTGCCCCCGTGCCGTCGTCCACCGCCGCCGTCGCCGCCCCTGTCGTCGTCCATCGTCGCCGCCGCCACCCCCTGCCGTCGTCCACCGCCGCCCACACCACCCCGCCGGTGAGTTCTTCTTCTTTTTCTTTTTTCATAACTTAATTACTTTAATTTGTTTATTAGGTTAGTTTAATTATTATATATATGGTAATTTAGTTAGTTTATTTGGTTAGATTATTAGGCTAATTAGGTTAGTTAGTTAGGTTAGAAGAAAAAAGAGGAAAAGTAGAAGGAAAAAATGAAAAAGAAAAAAGGAAAAGAAGAAAATAATTAGAAGAAGAACGAAAAGAAGAAGGAGAAGAAGAAGAAGAAGAAGAAGAAGAGGACGAGGACGAGGAGGAGAAAAAGAAGAAGAAGAAGAAGAAGAAGAAGAAGAGGACGAATAGGAGGAGGAGGAGGAGGAGAAAGAAGAAGAAGAAGAAGAAGAAGAAGAAGAAGAAAAACTCACCGGCCGTCTCCCTCTCCCTCTCACTCTCATCCGTATCCTCCTTACTCTCAGCCGCTCGACCCCCGCCCGCCAGCCGCCTCCCCTCCCGTCGGCCGCCTCCTCCCCCGCCGCCTCCTCCCCGCCAGCCGACCACCTCCCCTCCCGCTGCCTCCTCCCCGCGGCCTCCTCCCCGCGCTCGCCAGCGGCACCCCTCCTCCCCGCCCACCGGCCGCCTCACCTCCCGCCCGCGGCAACCCTCCTCCCCACCCGCCGGCCGCCTGCCCTCCCGCCCGCGGCACCCTTCCTCCCCGCCCGCCGGCCGCCTGCCCTCCCGCCCGCGGCACCCCTCCTCCCCGCCTGCTGGCCGCCTGCCCTCCCGCCCGCGGCACCCCTCCTCCCCGCCCGCCGGCCGCCTGCCGCGCGCCCGCTGCCCCCCTGCTGTCATCCACCGCCGCAGCCGCCCCCTGCCGTCGTCCACCACGGTGAATTGAGTTCTTCTTCTTTAACTTTTTAAAAAAGTTAATTACTTTAGTTAGTTTATTAGGTTAGTTTTTTATTATATATAGGGTAATTTAGTTAGTTTATTTGGTTAGATTATTAGGCTAATTAGGTTAGTTAGTTAGGTTAGAAGAAAAAAAGAGGAAAAGCAGAAGGAAAAAAATGAAAAAGAAAAAGGAAAAGAAGAAAATAATTAGAAGAAGAAAGAAAAGAAGAAGGAGAAGAAGAAGAAGAAGAACAGGAGGAGGAGGAGGAGAAAAAAGAAGAAGAAGAAGAAGAAGAAGAAGAAGAAGAAGAAGAAGAAGAAGAGGAGGAGGAGGAGGAGGAGGAGGGGTGCCCGACCCCGACCCAGACACCCGACCCAGACCCTCGGCCCATGACTCCCGACCCCCGACGCTCCACGCCACCAACCCCCGACCCCCGACGCCACTGACACCCGACGTCACTGACCCTGGACCCCTGACGCCACTGACCCCCCACAACCGACGCCACTAACCCCCCGACCCCGATGCCACCGACACCCGACACCACCGACCCTCAACGACACTGACTCCCGAGGCCACTAAGCCCTGACCCCCGACACCTCTTCTGCCTTCTTTTGAACGAGAAGGTGCTTTTCGGCCTTCCAGAGGCCCACGAGGTCATAGTTTTGTAAATTATGAGTTAGGTCACATATTTTCCAATTATGTTAATTATAAAAACATCGTATTTGTGTTGATCGTGTGAATTTCAATGTGCAGTTGTTCGACGACCTCCACGTGCGTTGGACGAGCTCCGCCCTTGCGTTTGTTGGTGAGCACAAATGACTTCTCCTCCTACCCCTTAATTTGCTCTGTCCCGGTCTTCGTGCCGATGAAACTTGCTAGCTATAGGTTTCTTCAATCATGAGTATGCGTGACCAGTATGCGTCTCCCGTTCGAAAGGGCGACATCTATAAATATGCATTTCTTTGCATATTTATAACCGCCATCCTTTCGAATTGTCCAACATTATCCATGGACAGCCCGAGTATGTGTAGATTGGGTTTGTTTTCCTGTATGCTGTGCTCTGGATCCGATGCGGAATTTCGTCAGTGCCTCCCCTGTTGTTCTCCGGGTACACATCCTCTCTGCTTATTGCCGAGACGTGTATCAGGAGAACAGCGGGGAGGTGCTGCCGAAATTCTGCGTCGCATCTGGAGCAGAGCATGGGAAAACGAACCCACTCTACACATACTCGGGTGGGATTAGGACCTATCTTTACCTATTAGCATGTAGGTTGCATGGATAATAAAACTGACAAACTTGATTAGCGTATGAATATAGATGATGAACTATATATTTATTTCTTGTGCCCCCATAGGTAGCTAGGCAACATGAGTGATCGTGCTTGGATGTACACTGGTCACCCTAGTCAGAAAGACATGACCCATGAATGGTTAACAAAAACCAGGGGGTTTGTGAGAGCCGCATTTGCAAATGGCCAGCATAAAACATGGTGCCCCTGTCCCAACTGCGACAACTGGAAAAAGCAGACAGAGTTTGAAATGGATAAACACCTGCAGAAGTGGGGTTTTATGCCTAATTATATGGTGTGGACTTTTCATGGTGAGTCTGACCAACGTGCCACAGCTGAGGTGATTCGTCGTCGCACCGACGAGCATGGTACCGGGATTGAAGACATGGTGCAAGACTTTGATGATGCTCGTGATTCGGACGATGAGATGGAGGAATCTGCAAAGGCCTTCTATGAAATGCTGGAGTCTTCAAAACGTCCTCTCCAAGAGCAGACTGAGCTTTGTCAGCTCAATGCCATCGCACAAGTAATGGCTCTGAAGGCTCAATTCAACCTAGGCAGAGAATGCTACGACGCGACGATAACGATATTTGGACGCTTTCTACCCAAAGGCCATGTACTTCCTGCAAACCTGTACCAGTCAGAGAAAATCCTCCATGTACTTAAGATGCCCTATGAGAAGATACATGCCTGTGAGATTGGATGTGCCTTATTTAGGCTTGAGTATGCGGCCTTGAACTATTGCCCCATTTGCAATTCTTCCAGGTATATTGTGGTAGACAACGACATGGGTAAGAAGAATCAGACCAAAATCCCCATTAGTGTTCTTCGATATCTACCAATCGTACCAAGACTTCAACGTCTTTTCACGGTCGAAGAGACGGCCAGACAGATGACATGGCACAAATTGGGCAAAAGAACCGAACTAGATGCGGATGGGAACAAGATGCTGGTACACACTTCAGATGGTTTTCCGTGGAGGCACTTCGATGCATTACATAAGGATAAAACAGAAGATCCAAGGCAACCTAGAGTTGCCATCAGCACGGATGGGTTCAATGTGTATGGTATGACGGCAGCACAATACAGTTGTTGGCCTATATTTGTCATTCCACTAAATTTGCCACCCGGAGAGATTATGAAAAGAAAGAACATATTCCTGACGTTGATAATTCCAGGGCCCAACTATCCGGGGAAGAATATGAATGTGTACATGCAGCTGCTTAAGGATGAGTTGCAAGAAGCCTGGGCTAATGGGATCATGACCTACGACGCGGCTACGAAAACAGATTTCAAAATGCATGTGTGGTACATGTACTCGACGCATGATTATCCGGCATTTGCGCTATTCGCAAGCTGGTGTGTGCATGGAAGGTTCCCGTGCACCATATGCAAGGCAACTCTTCAGTTCCGTTGGCTACAGGCTGGTCGCAAGTATTCTTGCTTCGACATGCATTGACAATTCCTGGATCCTGACCATAAGTTCAGAAAAGACAAGAAGAATTTCATCAAAGGTAGAGTTGTCAAAAACACTACACCAGCTGCGTTGATAGGCCAACAAACCCTTGATAAGTTAAACGCTCTCGAGCCTGATCCTTTGCGTCTAGGATACTTCGAAGGGTATAATACGGAACACGCCTGGACTCACAAGTCATGCTTATGGGATCTCCCTTACTTCAAAGACCTCCTTTGCCCACACAACATTGACGTGATGCACACTGAAAAGAATATTGCGGAGGCCATTTTTGGTACATTGTTCGGCATAGAGGGGAAGTCAAAAGATAATCCTAAGGCTAGAATCGACCTGGAGGCTCTATGTGATGGACCGTTGCAAAACTTGCGACAACGGAAAGGAAAGCAAAGCATAGAGAAGCCAAAGGCATGGTTCAATCTTGAAAGGCCAGCTATGAGGGAAATGCTATCGTGGGTGAAAATGCGGTTGATGTTCCCCGATGAGTATGCTGCGAATCTAAAGAGGGGAGCGAGTCTTGAGAAATTGAAAATATTTGGGCTCAAGAGTCATGATTGGCACATATGGATTGAGCGGGTAATGCCGGTGATGTTGCGTGGCTTTATCCCTGAGGATGAATGGCTAGTACTGGCAGAGCTGAGCTATTTCTTCCGTTCTCTTTGTGTGAAAGAACTATCGCCTGGCGTGCTAGATGAAATGGAAGAGTTGGTGCCGGAGTTGATCTGCAAATTAGAAAATATCTTTCCACCGGGCTTCTTTAATCCAATGCAACATTTAATTTTGCATCTCCCGACCGAGGCAAGAATGGGGGGCCCCGTTCAAAATCGATGGTGCTACTCAACTGAGAGGATGCAGAAGACGCTTCGAGCTAAGTGTAAAAATAAACGTAGAATTGAAGCATCGATGGCCGAGGCATTCATTACTGAGGAGGCGGCAAACTTCGTGACAGCACACTACGAAGCCAAAAATCATCATTTGCATAACCCGAAGCCTCGGTATAGTGATGGAGCTCGAGAAAAAGTTCGATCCAACCTCAGCCTATTCAAAGGTAAGCTCGCACCATCCGGTGCTTCGGAAGGGAAATCGTTGGATGTCGAAGAATGGCGGACCATTTCATTCTATATCTTCACCAACCTAACAGAAGTGCGGCCGTACATCGAGTAAGTTCTCGGTAATTTATTGTTCCGCAACTTCTAATTGCTTTGAACTACTCTTATTCCCGGATATTTGATATAGTCGATACGTCGCCGAATTCTCAGATGTAGCGGTCATCGAAAAGGATTCCGTCGAAGAGTATGAGCTTCTCGCAAAGCATGGAGGCGACTATCCCGGTTTCATCTCTTGGTTCAAACAAAGGGTAATTTATTACCATTAAGGGACCATTTGATTTATTGGTCTAATTTGCGGCTAATGCATCCATTCTTTCGTATTAAACTTGTAGGCTGATCCAGAGTCTGTGGACGCCGAGTTGAGACAAGTCGCTAATGGTTTTCACTATAAGGTCCGTTCATTTGACAAATACAACATCAACGGGTATCACTTTCGTACCTTTGGCAAAGAGTTATCTATGCCCGACCTAAAGACTACAAATTGTTCTGTCTCTACTATCGGCGAAGGAGACACCGAGTATTATGGAAGAGTTGAAGCAATTTATGAACTTCTATTCTATGGTGAAAACCCACCGACCGTCGTAGTCTTCAAATGTTATTGGTTTGAGCCGAGGGAGACTAGAAGGACTCAAGAACATATAGGACTAGTCGAAATCAACCAAAACACCCACTTAGATGTTCCCGATGTCTATATTACGGCTCAACAGGCGACACAAGTTTTCTATCTACCGTGGGCCTGCCAAACTGATCCAAATCTCAAAGGTTGGGATGTCATTTATGAAGTGCCGCCACATTTTAGACCACCTACCCTCAATGAAGAGGATTACGAACCTCACATTAACCCAGACACATATGAAGGAGAATTCTTCCAAGAAACACGTTTGTCCAAGAAACGTTTCAAGAACCGCTCTACTTCACCCCAGAACGTGGAAGTAGACAGCGACAGTGAATCCGTCTTAACCCCTGAGCCCGAACAGGAAGAGCTGGAAGAAGAAGAGGTTACTGCTGCGGATGACCTGTCACTTCTTGACCGATTACATAATGGTGGCCTTCCACATGTTCTTTGTGATAGTGATGATGATGATTCATTTATTGATGATAGTGATGATCATGATTCATTTATTGACCGCGAAGCATATATAGCCGAGGACGATTGTTATTAGTTCATGTCAGGTATTCAACTATTATACTATATATAAATTTTGAGTTCATGTTAGGTATTCAATTTTTATTAGTCATGTTGGTATTTATGACGATGATACACTTAAATTATATACATTTTATTACTCCTGTTTGTATTTATGTTGTACTAATTTCATTTACTCTTTGTCATGACAGGTGTTGAAACATGGTGGGAAAGGGTCGAAAGCACTCCGCGGCTGCTGCTTCGTCGGCGGGTGATGGGATGGGTACTTCCATTCCTGCCTCGCCTCTTCGGAGAGTGTTGCTCTCTACTTTGCAAGGAGCGGCCCCCGTGAGAGGAGGTCGACCCCCCGCGAAGCCGAGAGGCACTAAAGGTACACGTTGTATTCATGTTGGTATTTATGTTGTACTCATGTTGTATGCATATTGGTATTTATATACATTTTATTACTCATGTTGGTATTTGTGTTGTACTAAAGGTACACGTGGCCGCGGGAGAGGTAGGGCTACACGGTCTCCGCCACCACCCCAAGCTGATTCACCTGAGCACAGGACTTCTAGGGTGGATTCATCTGAGGTGGAGGCTACACGGTATTCAGCTGACCCACGAGACTCCTGTCCCAGAGGCTTCCTTCCATGCGACTCCGGAGCAAGGCAGGGATGAGGGTACGTCCCAAGAGACCCAATGGGATACCTGGCCTGAGGCAAGTGGCCATGCTGGTAGCGACGAGGAGCTGGGTGAGGGGCCTACCGTGTACCAGCGTGGTAGTTCGGGGCTCCCGCTCGTGCCAGCGACCCCCGAGCAGAGGTGGTCGATTAGGCCAAATGGGGAGAAGTAAGTTAATTTACTCTTATTTAACCTTTTGCCTTCGGGTTTTCTCAAATATCTAATGTTTTGGCTTTAATTTGTCATACTGTAGGGGTTGGATTGTTGCCAAGGGTGTCCGCAAGCCCAACAGTGTCCTTGGTGTTCTTTACCGTCAAAACTTCCCAGCGTTTGTTACGTTGCCCAGTCGGGAGCGAGAGGTAGGAATGACCTGGGAGCACTACTTGGGTGCCCCGGCCCCGCCGGCGGTGGAGATCGACGGTATTTTCTGTGACTCGAGGGCGGACATGGTGATCCGAAAGTTCTGGGTAATTTCTCTTTCACACAATTATAAATCAACCATAGCTATTTATTGTACTAATCGGTGTTGTCTCGTTTGCAGACCTACTACAGGTGTGAGGAGGGATACGAGGAGGACGCGGCAAAGGTTATCGAAACCGAATGTCGCCGCCTACTTCAAAACTTTCGGCACGAGGCTCGGGTGCAGGCTGTTCGAGACTACTATGCCACGCGGCGTATTAGGCTTGACAAGGCGAAGTGCCGTGATGCTAAGATGGAGAAGGAGCATTACAAGAAGGTAATTACATATTATTAAGGCTTTGTAGTTAGTTTCCTTGATTTGGTTCTTACGCGCTCAAATTTCTCTTTATTAACTTAGGTGCCTCCGAGATGGTGTGTGGATAAGATGGATTGTTGGGAGGCCTTGGTGGATCAGTGGTGCTCCGAAACGTGGGAGGCCAGCCACAACAACGCCAAGGAGAGGCGTGGCAAAATGGTTGGCGTGCCACGCCATCAAGGGAGTGTCAACTTAATCCAATTTGGCGAGAACTGGGTATGTGGTTTGCTTCATGGCTCATGCAATTCAATTTTCCTTCTCCTTTACCAATACAATTTTCCTCTCTCTCTCTTTTAGGAGCGTCACAATAAGACGGAGGCGCCACAGATGTACGACCTGTATGCGACGGCCCATACTGCCTCGTACAAGAAGGTCAAGGCAATCTCTGAGTCTGACCTCGAGCATCCAGAAAACTTCACCAACATCTCCTCCCACGACAAGCTTGTGAAGTACAGAGATCACGGGAAGGCGAGGAAAGGGGAGGACTTTAACCCGAGCGAGGGGCCTATTGATCCAGAGCTGGTGATGATAGCTGGCAATGGGAGGCTCCATGGCTCGATCGCCATTGGAGACGGCCTTATACGTTGTCCTAGCTCTCTCCGGCAGTTAAAGGCACGCCAAACGAGCTCTTGTCCGGAGATAACACCTCGTGCACGGCCAGTCGAGCTCGCCATCAAGGTTAGTTTAATGGACTCAAATATCTTTCCGCATTATGTTGTGCGTTGGAACCAATAAGCTAACAATGAGTTGTGTTGTAGGCTGCTATTCAGAAAGAGAGAGAGGCAATGCAGGCGGCTATGGCGGAGAAGGATAAGGAAATTAGGGAGCTGGAGGAGAGGACGCCTGCATTGGTGGAGGCGGAGAGGGCACGGAATGATGCGTCTACCAGGGACATATACGAGCTCTTCGTGGTAAGTTTCTTCTTCATGTTATTTCAAATCTTGCATTTGAATGTCCGTTTCATTAATAAATAAAAAGTTTGACTTGTCGAAACCAAAGGTTCAGTCTATGTGCGAGAAGAACGGCCAAGTTCCTCCGCTGATGCCAGTCGTTAACGTGGCGGGGACGGTGAGTTTCATTTCAGTGGAGTGATCTTAAGAGTGTCCTCATGCTAACTACACATTGCAACGATGTTTGGTGCATAATATGTCCCGAAACGCATCGCACGATCCTTCTACAATCGAGCCTTCTCCAGGGCAGCCTTCTCCAGGTGAAACAAGCCAGAGCCACCGTGCTTGACCCTAACTTAGGTATGCTATTTCTAGTATTTTAATAAAAGATAGCTAGATGACATAATTAGCTTAGTTAGCTCCAAAAAAACCTATTTAATAAAATATAGCTAGATGACATAGTTAGCTTAGTTAGCTTAGTTAGCTTAGTTAGCTTAGTTAGCTTAATTAGCTTAGTTAGCTTAGTTAGCTCCTCCTTCTCCTTCTTCTTCCAACAAAGCCTAAATTGGCTAATTATCCATCTAAATGACATAATTAGCTTAGTTAGCTCCAAAATGGTCTATTTAATAAAAAATGACCTATACTTAGCTAATTATCCTCGAAATGACATAATTAGCTCCAAAAAGGCATTCTTAGCCAATTTAGCCCGAAGAAGGAGACGAGAGGAGAAGGAAGAGGAAAAATGAAAGGAAGGAAGAAGAAGAAGAGGAGAAGAAGAAGAAGGACAGGGAGGAGGATAAGAAGAAGAAGGAGAAGGAGGAGAAGAAGGAGAAGGAGCTCCTCCTTCTCCTTCTTCCTCCTTCTTCCTCCTTCTCCTTCTCCTTCTTATTTTCTTCTTCTTCTCCTCTTCCGTCTCCTTCTCCTCCTCCTCCTCCTCCTTCTTTTACTTCTTCTTCTCTTTCTCTTATTCTACGTAGCTTAATTAGACTCATCCAACAAAGTCTAAATTGGCTAATTATCCATCTAAATGACATAATTAGCTTAGTTAGCTCCTAAATGGTCTATTTAATAAAAAATGACCTATACTTAGCTAATTATCCTCAAAATGACAGAATTAGCTCCAAAAAGGCATTCTTAGCCAATTTAGCCCGAAGAAGGAGACGAGAGGAGAAGAAAGAGGAAAATGAAAGAAAATAAGAAGAAGAAGAGAAGAAGAAGGAGAAGGAGAGGGAGGAGGATAAGAAGAAGGAGGAGAAGGAGGAGAAGAAGGAGAAGGAGCTCCTCCTTCTCCTTCTTCCTCCTTCTTCCTCCTTCTCCTTCTCCTTCTTTTCTTCTTCTTCTCCTCTTCCGTCTCCTTCTCCTCCTCCTCCTCCTCCTCCTTCTTTTACTTCTTCTTCTCTTTCTCTTATTCTACGTAGCTTAATTAGACTCATCCAACAAAGCCTAAATTGGCTAATTATCCATCTAAATGACATAATTAGCTTAGCTAGCTCCTAAATGGTCTATTTAATAAAAAATGACCTATACTTAGTTAATTATCCTCTAAATGACATAATTAGCTCCAAAAAGGCATTCTTAGCCAATTTAGCCCGAAGAAGTAGACGAGAGGAGAAGAAAGAGGAAAAATGAAAGGAAGGAAGAAAAAGAAGGGGAGAAGAAGGAGAAGGAGATGGAGGAGAAGAAGGAGAAGGAGCTCCTCCTTCTCCTTCTTACTCATTCTTCCTCCTTCTCCTTCTCCTTCTTCTTTTCTTCTTCTTCTCCTCTTCTGTCTCCTTCTCCTCCTCCTCCTCCTCCTCCTTCTTTTACTTCTTCTTCTCTTTCTCTTATTCTACGTAGCTTAATTAGACTCATCCAACAAAGCCTAAATTGCCTAATTATCCATCTAAATGACATAATTAGCTTAGTTAGCTCCTAAATGGTCTATTTAATAAAAAATGACCTATACTTTGCTAATTATCCTCGAAGTGACATAATTAGCTCCAAAAAGGCATTCTTAGCCAATTTAGCCCGAAGAAGGAGACGAGAGGAGAAGAAAGAGGAAAAATGAAAGGAAGGAAGAAGAGGAAGAAGAGAAAAAGGAGAGGAGAGGGAGGAGGACAAGCAGAAGGAGCAGAAGAAAGACAAGGAGCTCCTCCTTCTCCTTATTCCTCCTTCTCCTTCTCCTTCTGCTTTTCTTCTTCTTCTCCTCTTCCGTCTCCTTCTCCTCCTCCTCCTCCTCCTCCTCCTTCTTTTACTTCTTCTTCTCTTTCTCTTATTCTACGTAGCTTAATTAGACTCATCCAACAAAGCCTAAATTGGCTAATTATCCATCTAAATGACATAATTAGCTTAGTTAGCTCCTAAATGGTCTATTTAATAAAAAATGACCTATAATTAGCTAATTATCCTCGAAATGACATAATTAGCTCCAAAAAGGCATTCTTAGCCAATTTAGCCCGAAGAAGGAGACGAGAGGAGAAGAAAGAGGAAAATGAAAGGAAGGAAGAAGAAGAAGAGGAGAAGAAGAAGAAGGAGAGGGAGGAGGATAAGAAGAAGGAGGAGAAGGAGGAGAAGAAGGAGAAGGAGCTCATCCTTCTCCTTCTTCCTCCTTCTTCCTCCTTCTCCTTCTCCTTCTTCTTTTCTTCTTCTTCTCCTCTTTCGTCTCCTTCTCCTCCTCCTCCTCCTCCTCCTCCTTCTTTTACTTCTTCTTCTCTTTCTCTTATTCTACGTAGCTATATTAGACTCATCCAACAAAGCCTAAATTGGCTAATTATCCATCTAAATGACATAATTAGCTTAGTTAGCTCCTAAATGGTCTATTTAATAAAAAATTACCTATACTTAGCTAATTATCCTCGAAATGACATAATAAGGCTTACGTAGCTGCAACATGACCTATTCCCCCTAACTTAGGTATTAAATGGCCTATAATTAGCCTAGCTATATCAAAAATGGCTTAATAAGCATAGTTTGCTCTGGAATGACCTGTTTTACCCAAGTTAGCTCTGAAACAACCTATAGTTAGCTAGGGTTCCACCTAAATGACATAATTAGCTTAGTTAGCTCCTAAATGGTCTATACTTAGCTAATTTCTCTCCGAAATAACCTATATATACACTACTTCATCTACTATTATTCTTCTAACTTTCTTATTTGTCATTTTGCAGATTACCTTCACTTCACGGGAAGCTTGGCAAATATTGATGGAATGCTTGAAGATGATTTCTTGTAACATGGGTTGTATTGAAACTATTGTAGTATATGAATATATGAAACTTTGTATGCACGTGGATGAAACTGGTGTAATTTATGAAACTTTGTATGCACGTGGATGTAACTTGATAGCTGGATATAAGAGGTTATTTTAATATGGTTATGAGTACGTAAATAAATTTATTTATGTCAAATATATATATATATATCCTGATTATTGTTAAAAATGCTGGACATAACAAAAAATAAATAAAAAAGGGGTTGGTTCCCCTCTTTGCCGTCTGCCCCCACATGGCAAAGGGGGGGAGGCAGACGGCAAAGGGGGGAATCTGCCCCCTCTCTCTCCCCTCTTTGCCGTGTGCCCCCGCATGGCAAAGGGGTGGAGGCAGACGGCAAAGGGGGGAATCTTCCCCTCTCTCTCCCCTCTTTGCCGTCTGCCCACATATGGCAAAGGGGGGGAGGCAGACGGCAAAGGGGGGAATCTGCCCCTCTCTCTCCCCTCTTTGTCGTCTGCCCACGCACGGCAAAGGAGGGGAGGCAGACGGCAAAGGCAGACGGCCTGCCGTTAAATATTAACGGGGACGTTGCACCCTTTGCCGTCCCAGCTAATATGCCGTCAGCCCACTCATGGCAAAGATTCTTTACCGTCCGCTTTGGGAAACCTGACGGCAAAGAACCTCTTCACCGGATTTTTTTACCGTCTATTTTGTTGTCTTCTGACCGACGGCAAAGCCTTTGCCGTCCGCTTTGGCAGACGGCAAATTTATGAATTTCAGTAGTGATAGTGATGATCATGATGCATTTATTGACCCCGAAGCATATATAGACGAGCACGATTGTTATTAGTTCATGTCAGGTATTCAACTATTATACTATATATAAATTTTGAGTTCATGTTAGGTATAAAACATTTATTAGTGATGTTGGTACTTTTGATGATGATACACTTAAATTATATACATTTTATTACTCATGTTGGTATTTATGTTGTACTAATTTCATTTACTCTTTGTCATGACAGGTGTTGAAACATGGTGAGAAAGGGTCGACAGCACTCCGCGGCTCCTTCTTCGTCGGCGGGTGATGGGATGGGTACTTCCATTCCTGCCTCGCCTCTTTGGAGAGTGTTTCTCTCTACTATGCAAGGAGCGCCCCCTTGAGAGGAGGTCGACCCCCCGCGAAGCCGAGAGGTACTAAAGGTACACGTTGTATTCATGTTGGTATTTATGATGTACTCATGTTGTATGCATATTGGTATTTATATACATTTTATAACTCATGTTGGTATTTATGTTGTACTAAAGGTACACGTGGCCGCGGGAGATGTAGGGTGGTGGCTGCCACACCTTCTGAGGTGGAGGCTACACGGTCTCCGCCACCACCCCAAGCTGATTCACCTGAGCACGGGACTTCTAGGGTGGATTCGGCTGAGGTGGAGGCTACACGGTCTTTGGTTCATGAGCCTCGGGTCGACGAGCCTTCGACCCACGAGACTCGTGTCCCAGAGGCTTCGTTCCAGGCGACTCCGAAGCAATGCAGGGATGAGGGTACGTCCCCAGAGACCCAATGGGATACCTGGGATGAGCCAAGTGGCCATGTTGGTAGCAACGAGGAGCTGGGTTAGGGGGCTACCATCTACCAGCATGGTAGTTCGGGGCTCCCGCTCGTGCCACCGACCCCCGAGGAGAGGTGGTCGATTAGGCAAAATGGGGACAAGTAAGTTAATTTACTCTTATTTAACCTTTTGCCTTCACGTTTTCTCAAATATCTAATGTTTTGGCTTTAATTTGTCATACCGTGGTGGTTGGATTGTTGCCAAGGGTGTCCGCAAGCCCAACGGCATCCTTGGTGTGCTTTGCCGTAAAAACTTCCCAGGGTTTGTTACATTGCCCGGTCGGGAGCAAGAGGTAGGAATGACCTGGGAGCACTACTTGGGTCCCCCGGCCCTGCCGGAGGTGGAGATCGACGGTGTTTTGTGCCACGCGAGGGCCAACATGGTAATCTGACAGTTCTGGGTAATTTCTCCTTCACACAATTATAAATCGACCATAGCTAGTTATTGTACTAATCGGTGTTGTCTCGTTTGTAGACCTACTACTGGTGTGAGGAGGGATACGAGGAGGACGCGAAAAAGGTTATCGAAACCGAATGTCGCTGCCTACTTCAAAACTTTTGGCACGAGGCTCGGGTGCAGGATGTTCGAGACTACTATGCCACGCGGCGTATTAGGAAGGACAAGGCGAAGTGTCGTGATTCAAAGATGGAGAAGGAGCATTACATGAAGGTAATTACATATTATTAAGGCTTTGTAGTTAGTTTCCCTGATTTTGTTCTTACACGCTCAAATTTCTCTTTATTAACTTAGGTGCCCCCGAGATGGTGTGTGGATAAGATGGATTGTTGGGAGGCCTTGGTGGATCAGTGGTGCTCCGAAACGTGGGAGGCCAGCCACAAGAACGCTAAGGAGAGGCGTGGAAAAATGGTTGGTGTGCCACACCATCAAGGGAGCGTCAACTTAATCCAATTTTGCGAGAACTGGGTATGTTGTTTGCTTCATGCCTCATGCAATTCATTCTTAATGCTATCTTGAGCCCTTTACTAATACAATTTTCCTCTCTCTCTTTTAGGCGCGTCACAATAAGACAGAGGTGCCACAGATGTACGACCTGTATGCGATGGCCCATACTGCCTCGTACAAGAAGGTCAAGGCATTCTCTGAGTCTGACCTCGAGCATCCAAAAAACTTGACCAACATCTCCTCCCACCACAAGCTCGTGAAGTACGTAGATCACGGGAAGGCGAGGAAAGGGGAGGACTTTAACCCGAGCGAGGGGCCTGTTGATCCAGAGCTGGTGATGATAGCTGGCAACGGGAAGCCCATGGCTCGATTGCCATTGGAGACGGCCTTATATGTTGTCCTAGCACTC
The DNA here is from genome assembly GCF_904849725.1 of Hordeum vulgare subsp. vulgare. Lineage (NCBI taxonomy): Eukaryota > Viridiplantae > Streptophyta > Magnoliopsida > Poales > Poaceae > Hordeum > Hordeum vulgare. The sequence continues at coordinate 366,994,873 of NC_058519.1, forward strand.
TTCGGCACATAAAGGCACGCCAAACGAGCTCCTGTCCGGAGATAACACCTCGTCCACGGTCAGTCGAGCTCGCCATCGAGGTTAGTTTAATGGACTCAACTATCTTTCCGCATTATGTTGTGCGTTGGAACCAATATGATTACAATGCTAACAATGAGTTGTGTTGCAGGCTGCTATTCAGAGAGAGATAGAGGCAATGCACGCGGCTATGGCGGAGAAGGATAAGCAGATGAGGGAGCTGGAGGAGAGGACGACTGCATTGGTGGAGGCGGAGAGGGCACGGAATGATGCGTCTAACAGGGCCATATACGAGCTCTTCGTGGTAAGTTTCTTCTTCATGTTATTTCAAATCTTGCATTTTAATGTCCGTTTCATCAATAAATAAAAAGTTTGACTTGTCGAAACCAAATGTACAGTCTATGTGCGCGAAGAGCGGCCAAGTCCCTCCGCCGATGCCAGTCATTAACATGGCGGGGACGGTGTGTTTCATTTCAGCGCAATGATCTTAAGAGTGTCCTCATGCTAACGACACATTGCAAACGATGTTTGGTGCAGAATATCTCGTGAAACGCATCGCTAGACCCTTCTACAGTGGAGCCTTCTCCAGGTGAAACAAGCCAGAGCCACCGTGCTTCACCGCCGTGATGACGATAATGGTATTGTATTTCTAGTGTTTTAATAAAAATTACATATACTTAGCTAAGTTCTCTCCTAAATGACATAATAAGGCTTAGGTAGCTCGAAGATGACCTATTCCCCATAACTTAGGTATTAAATGACCTATAATTAGCTTAGCTAGATCCAAAATAGCTTAATAAGCATAGTTTGCTCCAGAATGACCTATTTTACCCAAGTTAGCTCTGAAATGACCTCAAGTTAGCTAGGTTTCCACCTAAATGAAATAATTAGCTTAGTTAGCTCCAAAATGGTCTATTTAATAAAACATGACCTATACTTAGCTAATTATCCTCGAAGTGACATAATTAGCTCCAAAAAGGCATTCTTAGCTAATTTTGCCCGAAGAAGGGGACAAGAGGAGAAGAAAGAGGAAAAATGAAAGGAAGGAAGAAGAAGAAGAGAAGAAGAAGAAGAGAAGAAGAAGGATAAGAAGAAGGAGAAGAAGGAGAAGGAGTTCCTCCTTCTCCTTCTTCTTCCTCCTTCTTCCTCCTTCTCCTTCTCCTTCTTCTTTTCTTCTTCTTCTCCTCTTCCTCCTCCTTCTCCTCCTCCTCCTCCTCCTCCTTATTTTACTTCGTCTTCTCTTCTTGCTTCCTCTCTTTTTGTTCTTCTACGTAGCTTAGACTCATCCAAGAAAGACTAAATTGGCTAATTATCCTACAAAATGACAAAATTAGCTTAGTTAGGTGCAAACATCATAAGAACCTTGGTTACCTCATTAAAATGACCAATTTAGCTAAAAAATGAAATAATAATCTCAAAATGGCATAAGAACCTTGGTTAGCTCATGAATATTATATACTTAGCTTGGCTTCCACCTAAATGATATAATTAGCCAATTTAGCTCCAATATGGCTTAATAAGCATAGTTAGCTCCAAAATGACATATTTAACCCAAGTGAGCTCCGAACGGACCTATAGTTAGCTAAGCTTCCACCTAAATGACGTAATTAGCTTAGTTAGCTCCAAAATGACCTATAGTTAGCTAAATTCTCTCCTAAATTACATAATAAGGCTTACGTAGCTCGAAGATGACCTATTCCCCCTAATTTAGGTATTAAATGGCCTATAATTATCTTAGCTAGATCCAAAATGGCTTAATAAGCATAGTTTGCTCCGCAATGACCTATTTTACCCAAGTTAGCTCCGAAATGACCTATAGTTAGCTAGGCTTCCACCTAAATGACGTAATTAGCTTAGTTAGCTCCAAAATGGTCTATTTAATAAAACATGAGCTATACTTAGCTAATTATCCTTGAAATGACATAATTAGCTCCAAAAGGGCATTCTTAGCTAATTTAGCCCGAAGAAGGGGACAAGACAAGAAGAAAGAGGAAAAATGGAAGGAAGGAAGAAGAATAAGAAGAGAATAAGAAGAAGAGAAGAAGGATAAGAAGAAGGAGAAGAAGGAGGAGAAGAAGGAGAAGGAGCTCCTCCTTCTCCTTCTTCTTCCTCCTTCTTCCTCCTTCTCCTTCGCCTTCTTATTTTCTTCTTCTTCTCCTCTTCCTTCTCCTTCTCCTCCTCCTCCTTCTTCTTCTTCTTCTTTTACTTCTTCTTCTCCTCTTGCTTCTTCTCTTTCTCTTCTTCTACGTAGCTTAGACTCATCCAAGAAAGACTAAATTGGCTAATTATCCTAGAAAATGACATAATTACCTTAGTTAGGTGAAAACATCATAAGAACCTTGGTTACCTCATTAAAATGACCAATTTAGCTTAAACAAAAAGTAATAAGCTCAAAATGGCATAAGAACCTTGGTCAGTTCATGAATATTATATACTTAGCTTGGCTTCCACCTAAATGATATAATTAGCCAATTTAGGTCCAATATGGCTTAATAAGCATAGTTAGCTCCAAAATGACATATTTAACCCATGTGACCTCCGAAACGACCTATAGTTAGCTAGGCTTCCACCTAAATGACATAATAAGCTTAGTTAGCTCCAAAATGACCCATTTAATAAAAAATGACCTATAGTTAGCTAAATTCTCTTCTAAATTACATAATAAGGCTTACGTAGCTGCAAGATGACCTATTCCCCCTAACTTAGGTATTAAATGGCCTATAATTAACTTAGTTAGATCCAAAATGGCTTAAAAAGCATAGTTTGCTCCGGAATGATCTAGTTTACCCAAGTTAGCTCCGAAATGACCTATAGTTAGCTAGGCCTCCACCTAAATGACATAATTAGCTTAGTTAGCTCCAAAATGGTCTATTTAATAAAATATGACCTATACTTAGCTAATTATCCTCAATATGACATAATTAGCTCCAAAAAGGCATTCTTAGCTAATTTAGCCCGAAGAAGGGGACAAGAGGAGAGGAAAGAGGAAAAATGAAAGGAAGGAAGAAGAAGAAGAAGAGAAGAAGAAGGATAAGAAGAAGGAGAAGAAAGAGGAGAAGAAGGAGAAGGAGCTCCTCCTTCTCCTTCTTCTTCCTTCTTCTTCCTCCTTCTCCTTCTCCTTCTCTTTTGTTCTTCTTCTCCTCTTCCTTCTCCTTCTCCTCCTCCTCCTCCTCCTCCTCCTCCTTCTTCTTTTACTTCTTCTTCTCTTCTTGCTTCTTCTCTTTCTCTTCTTCTATGTAGCTTAGACTCATCCAAGAAAGACTAGATTGGCTAATTATCCTACAAAATGACATAATTAGCTTAGTTCGGTGAAAAGATCATAAGAACCTTGGTTAGCTCATTAAAATGACCAATTGAGCTAAAAAATGAAATAATAAGCTCAAAATGGCATACGAACCTTGGTTAGCTCATGAATATTATATTTAGTTTGGCTTCCACCTAAATGATATAATTAGCCAATTTAGCTCCAATATGGGTTAATAAGCATAGTTAGCTCCAAAATAACATATTTAACCCAAGTGAGCTCCGAACCGACCTATAGTTAGCTAGGCTTCCACCTAAATGACATAATTAGCTTAGTTAGCTCCAAAATGACCTATTTCAAAAAAAATGACCTATAGTTAGCTAAGTTCTCTCCTAAATGACATAATAAGGCTTACGTAGCTCGAAGATGACATATTCCCCCTAACTTAGGTATTAAATCGCCTATAATTACCTTAGCTAGATCCAAAATGGCTTAATAAGCATAGTTTGCTCAGAATGACCTATTTTACCCAAGTTAGCTCCGAAATGACCTATAGTTAGCTAGGCTTCCACCTAAATGACATAATTAGCTTAGTTAGCTCCAAAATGGTCTATTTAATAAAACATGACCTATACATAGCTAATTATCCTCGAAATGACATAATTAGCTCCAAAAAGGCATTCTTAGCTAATTTAGCCCGAAGAAGGGGACAAGAGGAGAAGAAAGAGGAAAAATGAAAGGAAGGAAGAAGAAGAAGAAGAGAAGATGAAGAAGAGAAGAAGAAGGAGAAGAAGAAGGATAAGAAGGAGGATAAGAAGGAGAAGGAGCTCCTCCTTCTTCTTCTTCTTCCTCCTTCTCCTTCTCCTTCTTCTTTTCTTCTTCTCCTCTTCCTTCTCCTTCTCCTCCTCCTCCTCCTTCTTCTTCTTCTTTTACTTCTTCTTCTCTTCTTGCTTCTACTCTTTCTCTTCTTCTACGTAACTTAGACTCATCCAAGAAAGACTAAATTGGCTAATTATCCTACAAAATGACATAATTAGCTTAGTTAGGTGAAAACATCATAAGAACCTTGGTTAGCTCATTAAAATGACCAATTGAGCTAAAAATGAAATAATAAGCTCAAAATGGCATAAGAACCTTGGTTAGCTCATGAATATTATATACCTAGCTTGGCTTCCACCTAAATGATATAATTAGCCAATTTAGCTCCAATATGGCTTAATAAGCATAGTTAGCTCCAAAATGACATATTTAACTCAAGTGAGCTCCGAAACGACCTATAGTTAGCTAGCCTTCCACCTAAATGACATAATTATCTTAGTTAGCTCCAAAATGACCTATTTAATAAAAAAAGGACCTATAGTTAGCTAAGTTCTCTCCTAAATGACATAATAAGGCTTACGTAGCTGCAAGATGACCCATTCCCCCTAACTTAGGTATTAAATAGCCTATAATTAGCTTAGCTAGATCCAAAATGGCTTAATAAGCATAGTTTGCTCCGGAATGACATATTTTACCCAAGTTAGCTCCGAAATGACCTATAGTTAGCTAGGCTTCCACCTAAATGACATAATTATCTTAGTTAGCTCCAAAATGGTCTATTTAATAAAACATGAGCTATACTTAGCTAATTATCCTCAAAATGACATAATTAGCTCCAAAAAGGCATTCTTAGCTAATTTAGCCCGAAGAAGGGGACGAGAGGAGAAGAAAGAGGAAAAATGAAAGGAAGGGAAAAGAAGAAGAAGAGAAGAAGAAGGAGAAGGAGGAAGAATAAGGAGAAGGAGAAGGAGAAGAGAAGTTCCTTCACCTTCTTCTCCTCCTTCTTCTCATTCTTCTTGTCCTTCTTCTTTTCTTCTTCTTCTCCTCTTCCTTCTCCATCTCCTCCTCCTCCTTCTTCTTCTTCTTTTTCTTCTCCTTCTTCTTCTCTTCTTGCTTCTTCTCTTTCTTCTTCTACGTAGGTTATTTTCCCCAACAAAGACATACTTAGCTAATTATCCTCCAAAATGACATAATTAGCATAGTTAGGTAAAAACATCATAAGAACCTTGGTTAGCTCATTAAAATGACTAATTTAGCTCCAAAATGACATAATAAGGTCAAAATGGATTAATAATCATAGTTGTCTACAAAATGACATATTTTATCCAAGTTAGCTCTAGAATGACCTATACATAGCTAAGTTCTCTCCTAAATGACATAATAAGGCTATGTAGCTCCAAGATGACCTATTCCACCTAACTTAGCTATTGAATGGCCTATACTTAGCTAATTTCTCTCCGAAATAACCTATATACATCTTTATCTAATATTATTCTTCTAACTTTCTTATTTGTCATTTTGCACATTATATTCACTTCACGGGAAGCTTGGATTATATTGATGGAATGCTTAAAGATGATTTCTTGTACCATGGCTTCACGGAAGCTTGTATTGAAACTATTGTAGTATATGGATATATATGAAACTTTGTATGCATGTGGATGAAACTGGTATAATATATGGTTTGGTACGGATGGAACTTGCATAATATGTATGTACTATGGATGAAAGTTATTTTAATATGGTTATGAGTATGGAAACAAATTTATTTTTGTCAAATATATATATATATATAAAAATATCCTGATTATTGTGAAAAATGTTGGATATAATAAGAAATAAAATAAAAAGGGGTTGGTTCCCCCCTTTGCCGTCTGCCCCCACATGGCAAAGGGGGGATGGCAGACGGCAATGAGGGGAGAGAGAGGGGCTTGGTTCCCCCCTTTGTCATCTGCCCCCACATGGCAAAGGGGCGATGGCAGACGACAAAGAGGGGAGAGAGGGGGGCTTGGTTCCCCCCTTTGCCGTCTGCCCCCACATGGCAAAGGGGGATGGCATACGACAAAGAGGGGAGAGAGAGGGGCTTGGTTCCCCCCTTTGCCATCTGCCCCCACATGGCAAAGGGGGGATGGCAGACGGCAAAGAGGGGAGAGAGAGGGGCTTGGTTCCCCCCTTTGCCGTCTGCCCCCACATGGCAAAGGGGGGATGGCAGACGACAAAGAGGGGAGAGAGAGGGGCTTGGTTTCCCCCTTTGCCGTCAGCACCCTCATGGCAAAGGTGGGAGGGCAGACGGCAAAGAGAGGACGCCTGTCGTTAACACTTAACGGGACCGTTGGTGTATCTGTTGTCCCATTTAATTTGCCGTCTGCCCCCTCATGGCAAAGATTCTTTGTCGTCCGCTTTAAAAAAGCAGATGGCAAAGAACCTCTTCACCGGATTTTTTTGTCGTCTGCTGACCGACGGCAAAGCCTTTGCCGTCTGCTGACCGACAGCAAAGCCTTTGCCGTCTGTGGTTCCCCCCTTTGTCTTCTGCGATGGCAGATGGAAAATTTCTAAATTTCAGTAGTGGAAGAGAGTGGGGGGTGTCGAGCCGTTACACAGTGGCCGGGGTAAGTGAGTGAGAGAGAGAGAGATGGACGGGGTGGGGGCCGTTACGAAGTTAGCTCTTTCCCATGTGCCGGCGGACGGCAAAGAGTCTAGACTCTTTGTCGTCTGCCTCCGGACTCTTTGTCGTCCGCTAGCAGACGACAAAGAAGGGACTCTAGTTTGACCTACCGTCCACGCGGTTAGGTGGGCCCCACCTGTATATTTGTCGTCTGTTGTGCGGCTCTTTGCCGTCTGCGGCTGACGTCAAAGATGTGACTGATGGAAAAGACCTTCTATACCATCATCCAGTTCTGTGTCGTCTGCTTTGTGGCAGCTGACAGCAAAGACACTCTTTGCCATCAGCCAGCAGCCGGCAAACATTTGGCACACGACATCAAACCGAATTCCAGTAGTGTTAAGTCATGGGGTTATATCCCCGACATGAGGCCCCAGATTGATGTGAACTTCTTCACGTCAAGCTATCGTGATAGATAAATTAGCCAGCAAACAATGTCGGGTTATTGTCCCTTCTTTGAGACTTAACTACTCTTAGACTTTCATTGAAATGATGTCATCAAATCAACTCATGTCATCTTAGGTCATTTTGGCGAATCATTTTTGAAAACAGAATTGAATCCGGTCTCGCGTGAAAATCTAGGCGCGAACTCAACCACTTATTTCCTGCGACCGTTCCGTTTCAGTCCCCCTTTTCCTTATAAATAGATGGGCAACCCCCATGCTATTGTTTCCACCTTCTTCTTCCTCGTTTCTACCTCCATTACCATGCGCGTCAGATCTTGATTGCGGTGAATGAAATTCTCTGAGCGGCTCGCGTGTCCACAAACCTTTGCTCTCCTCGTTGAACTACCTGAAGTCTTCAATCTTCTCTTCCGGTAACATAAGGTACGCATACTTCCGGCCGAGGGCTAGTGGATTTCCTAATGAATTCATGTCATGCTCTTCGGACCATCGCAGATTAAATACTTCCCAGATCCATAACTTGGCGCATCTATATTGCTGCTGCAGCCTCATCCTGACTTGTTCGGTGCATAAATTTGGACCAAGCCCTTTTTATAACAGCTTTGCTCCAAAAACTTATCTTCGGCCCCTCCGCCACCTTTAGAACATATATTTTTAATATTTTCTATTCGTACTTAGATCCATCATGATAAGAGCCACTTGTTTCTAACTTCTTTGTGAGAAAGTTCTCGGTCAAGTCCTTCATGGACATTTCCCTTCGAACTCCTCTCTTTGTTTTACTGGCTTAAAACCTAGTTATAACATTGGTCGGCTTAAAATATCCTTGGTGATAATTTTGGCGACTCCAGAAATCAATAAGCCTATCAACATCATGTGCCTCACCTTACTCCCACTTGTTTTATTTTGTAGCCATCTCGAGTCAGAGATGGCCCCCAAAAATTCCAAAGCTTGCAACTCGGCCATATCTTAAGAATCCAAGCTTACTTTAGATAATCTGGTAAGTCAAGGACTTCTGCCAGCCAAGAAAGAGTTAAATTGGCGACCTCCCAAAGAAGAGACTTATCCTCAGCCTTGGGAAGGGGACGTCATTAGCTTTACTGATCATTTCCAAAGAGGTTTCCGCCCTCCCGGCTCAAAATTCTTCATGGATATTCTACACTATTTGAACCTGAGGCCCCAAGACATTGCACCCAATTCAATGACCAATATATGTCAGTTCCGGGTTTTTTGTGAAGTCTATCTCCAAATTGAGGAGACAACGACCATATTCAGGGAATTCTTCTATGCCAACCACCACACCGAGGTAAGAACGATCCATCTTGTGAACTTGGTAGAATTTCTTTCCACAAAAGGAAAAACAACATGTTTCCTGAATCAAAGTAGGCGAGTCATCCCAAAGGGTGGTACAAAATTGGTTTTACTGCAAGAATACCGCCCGCGCAAATGAAAATCCCTTGCCGGGTTATAGGCTAGAGAGGATTGATAAAAACTTGGTTCTGCCTGTCTGGCCAAGAAAAAAGAGACAGATGAAATGGATCCCATCCGCACAAAGTGTTGGGTCTTAGTTGCCCATGGCCTGACCGGGATTGATTTGATCTGCTGCTGGTTACAGTGGTGTATTCAACGTGTTAATGTGAGACCCAACTTGACGTGCGACTATTCAGGCTCGTCATCCGACCCTCAACGTTTCTCCTCCAACAATATAACTAATGATGTTATTGGCAAAGAGGCGAAGAAGTTCTTTTCTAATTCGAAGGAGCGGTGCGGTACCGCTAGTTTGAGCCCGCTTTACTTGTTGAATCCTCCTCCCGAGGTATTGATCTTTTCTTCTTTACATACACTTTGTTTTTCTGCCAGATTTATCTTTAACCTGCCTTTTGTCATACTCTGTATTGTAGGAGGGTACTAGCTATGGAATGTTACACCTCAGGCCCATGCTCCTTCTATGACCCAAGGGAGTGATCCATCTCAAGGTGACACGGCTCTTCGTTCATCTTCAAAAGAATCATCGAAGGTGAAATTGGTTCACTTGGTCAGTTATTTATTGAACTTCCGATATGCCTTCTTCTCAGTACGAATCCAAAGCCAACCAAGTCTTCACACTATTGGTTGTGAGAAGGCCAAGACAAGCTGTCCGAAAGGTAAAAATATCAAATCAAGCTTATTTAGATACCAATTTTATCTTGAAGAAAACACACTTGGCTGGTCAATCCAAACGCAAGACCCGGAGTGGCACGGGGGAGCTAGACCCAGGCTTGCCTCATGCACCGTCGGCTCGCAAACCTCGTGTTGAGGTAATAAGTTTGTTAGTTCCTTACTTACGCATCTCTATTCAATACCAACTTTGAAACTTGAATCCCTCTTAATTTTAGGAACCTCCCCATCTTTGGGAGCCTCATCAGCAACTATACTTCCTGCTTTTGATGTCAATCGTGGGTACGTTTCTAACGACAACTTGATTGCTTATCGTACTCTCTTTAGTATATTTACTTGACTTCTGACTTATGTAGGGAAAAGGCTAGTTTATCCAGCCACGTGGCAGGGTCATGTTCAGGTATTGAGAAGCAAGATATCTTGGACCCTCAAGCCGAAAAGGCAGCTGACAAAGTTGATGCTCCTGAAATACATGTCCCGGACGCCATGATTGATCTGGCGGCTGTTGTTGAGATGCCCCCTCCAGATGAGCCAGTTTTAATGGATGAAACATCAAAACTCATAGCTTCTCCTGCTAAACCGACGAGTCTGGCTTGATACCCCAGCCTCGCGGCTCATGCTGAAGACACTACTCCACCGGTTGATCCAAGTGCTTCGGAAGTTGGTTTTGTCAAAGAACAGTTCCGGGCTCCCACTACTTCCACTACACTTGCCAAGATTGTGGCAAAGGAATAAATAGTGAATCTTGCCAAACGGAAAGATCGTTGGAAATCGCAAATATATATTTACTTAGTATTGAAGAAATCCACCAACAATATTTGACTCGGTTATCTTAGAACCGGGATACTCAAGCCGATATGTTTCCTGTTTTGAAGGAGAAATATGAGGTAAAGACCCCTTGCTTACTTTTTCCAATTTCACTTTCAGCCTTTCTTTTTCTATATATCGCCTGTAGCCCCCAAGGGCCGGCTCATCTCCTTGAGGTGAGTTCGGTCTTTATGTTTGTGAAAGCTTCGACCTGTAGCCCCAAGGGTCGGCTCATCTCCTTGAGATGAGTCGGGTACCTATATTTGAAAAAGGTGCGACCCGTAGCCCCCAAGGGCCGGCTCATCTCCTTGAGATGAGTCCAGTCTTTTTGTTTGAAAAAGCATCGACTTGTAGCCCCCAAGGGCCGGCTCATCTCCTTGAGATGAGTCGGGTCTTTATGGTATGTTGCTTAAAGAATTGACACGCATTAGCCCCCAAGTTCCAAGTATACCGCTTACAATCTGCTTGGAACTTGCTTATGTTATTTGTTATCTTTGCTCTATGTTCAGCTTATCGCCATGTTACTGTTGTGTATAATAACCCATCTTATAGGCATGTCACACTCTTGTTTTCATGATAAAGCTTTGTCTATTTATCAGAATTCATAGGGCATGCCGAATCCGCAGTTGCAAATCTGCAAGTCCTACTTAAGAAGGAAAAAAGGGCTTTGGGTTGAGGCTGAATCAAAAGTGGCTCTTCTCCAAAGTTCTGTCAATCAGGCTCAGAATCGTCTTGATCAAGTGAAAAAAGATTTTCAAGCAAAAAGAACTGCCCTCTTAATCCGTGCTGAAATTTTTTAAGGGAAACTTGCCCTCGTAAAGAGAATTATTCCACCTTAGTGAAAAAATCAATGAGATGTTGACTGCCATCTTTGGTAAAGTCTTGCAACCTTTATTCTTTTATGACTTTAATTCGGATGTTCAAATGGAAGACTCAGAAATGTTTCATATTTGTTCCTCTGTCTGCAGGCCAAACAGATCAATCCCTACTACAGCCGCCTTTGATGAAGTTGAAGGCAATTTTTTCTTATGTGTAAAAGTTGTATACCGGGTCTCTATACTCTATCATGGCTGCGAAAATATGAAATATCCACCATGGACCATCAAGGATATGTTGGAAAATCTCTCCATCGTGTCGTGGTGGGTTTTTGAAACCCGGAAATGAGCAGCCCGTGGCGGGGCCAACTTGGCTCTTGCACGCGCCAAAGCTTATTTAACAGAACTTGACTTGGCGGCTTTAAAAGATGGGTTTCGTGAATACAAGTTGGACGGCTTGAAATTCACCCAAGAAGACTTCGCTCGTGTTATGAAGGAGAACCGGCCTCTGGCGACCATTCTTCAACAGCAGGTTGACACATCTCATTATTACCCGGCATATACTACTGATAATGAGCATGTTCCGGTGCCTAAAGACGAGCCCTCCGAGCTTGTTCCACCTCATTACAAGAAAAAGACTGCTTCCGATACCGAAGCTTCTACTTTAGCTAGGACCACTTCAAATTTTGAATCTTTGAGATCAATTCGGTGGATCCAACAAGGCTAGGAACATACGGGCGATGATGATGAGTTGGAAGAATCGGGTGCTGAATAGGCCGATGGCGAAAACTGATGGCGGTTGACAAATGCCTTTCCCAGTAGAAAAATTTATTGTCTCGCATTTTTTATCGAAACAGCTTTGGATTTTGATGACCCCTGATGTGAGTCTGTAATAGGGGTAATATAACTCTCAGATGCTTCTGGTCACGCCATCAAGCGTGCTTATTTTAACTAATCACGAGAGTCTTTATAGCCATATCTTTTATGACCTAAATGTCCACGATGATCCGGTAATATAGCTTCTTCCTGAAAGATTAAGGTATAATTCTTTTACCTTGAATCGGGTATATGCACTAGTCCGGCTCAATAGAACACGGCAAAAACCATCAATACGAGCTTCGGTCGCATAGGCTACCATCTTTTCACAACATTGTTGTAGGAGAAAAAAAACTTTAGACTGGTTGCAAAAGACATAATGAGTTTTTATGATAACCTTTAGATGGTACTCCTGCTGAAAGATTTCTAATAAAATAACAAATGACGTAGTATTAGTCATGATTCATAGGCCGGCTGAGTGAGACACGGTTAAAAAATTAGAGACTCGGTTTTGAGGCCCTAGCCTTGCTTGAGCGAAGCTGGTATAATAACCCATGGTTTATCCTAGCTTTCAATATGTCGGCTCTCACATGACATACCCATGTTTTAACCTTGCTGATTCAGGGTTCATAATGGATTGATTAGTCAAGAGTACATGGAGTCACCGTCTTCAGAGGCGCCAAAATATACTGACAGGTTTAACCATTTTGTGGCGTCTTTGCCGAACAACAGGGTAAGAAGCTAAACTCTTTGAGATAGAAGCCTCCAAGTGACGTATGATCAAAATAGAAAGGCCTGGCATAGGATTGCAGAAGACAAAGATATTATTGCTAAAGAACCCGGGGGTAGGTAGCCCCCAGATAAGCCGGCTTAATTTTATTTACCATGATAATTTAATTGAACTTTGTCTCCCCTAGCTAACATACTGGATGGTAAAGAAACTCATGCTCAGTGTTTGGCCAAAAACGAGGTTTATTAAATTCAAATATCATAAAAGTATGTACAAAATTTGGGGATCGGTACAAAACATAATGAGCCGGTAGCCCTTAGAATGATAGGGCCAAAAATTGGTCAGGTTGTATTACTCAAACTAGTGGCTTACTTGATGGAGGCTTTACCCAAGTTGTCTGTGAGGGACTTTATCCTTTCAGCAGCACAAGCCAACTCATCATAAGCCATTTCTCCTTCCTCACATTCTTGAGTTATCTTTATGCTGCCTCCTACTGTTATGGTGCCTTTGGGTCCCGACATCTTGAGTTTGAGGTAGATATAACAAGGACGGGCCATAAACCGAGTGTAAGCCGGCCTTCCAAAGAGAGTGTGATAAGGAATCCTTATTTTTAACACCTCAAACATTAGGGGTTCACATCTGGAATTATGTTCATCCCCAAAGGCAACATTAAGCTTGATCCGCCCAACCAGGTATGTTGACTTCCTAGGAACGATTCCTTGAAAAACTGTGGACGAAGCTTGCAAGTTGTTGTATCGCGGATTCTTCCACCGGAAAGTGTTATAGTATAAAATGTTGATGCTACTCCCTCCATCCATGAGGACTTTTGCGAGGGTGTATCCGCCAACCTGGGGTGCTACTACCAAAGCTAGATCTCCCGGGTTATCGACCCGGGGCGGGTGATCCTCACAGCTCCAAATAATTGGTTGCTCGGACCAGTCGAGATATCTGGGAACTGCGGACTCAACCATGCTGATGGATGTTTGCTTACGCTTCATGTCCTCTTTGCAGCCATTGGTGGTGAAAATGTGGTATTGACCATTATTCAGCTGTTTAGGATTGCTCTGAAATCCACATTGATTGCTATTTTCTTGATTTCCTTGGTCGGAATGTTGCCCATTACCAGTATTCCCTTGGCGCTGATAATCTGATCTAGAGCTGCCTGGTTCGTTAAATCCCGACCGTGAGAAAGAACGAGACAAGCTGCCTTGCGGGCCGGGTTGTCCATACTGACCTGGATGTCCACCATTCGCCCCTGGTGGCACTGAAAGGCTTGATTCCTAAACTCGTGCATGATATAGCAATTCTCCCATGAATGATTAGATGGCTTATCCTGAGTCCTATGCTTTGGGCAAGGCGCTTTGAGCGCCTCCTCATAGTGCGGCTTATTCCCGTTATAAGGTCCTCCGAAATGGCGCTGGTGTTTGAACCCAGTGTTGGTATTAGCCACAAACTCTAAATTGCCCTCTGGTTACTTCCGTTTATTATTGCGGCTTCCCTGGTTTCCACTTTGTTGGTTACCCTTGCACCTTCGCTTTTCTTGCCCTTGCCAGCCTTACCATTGGCACCTTCTCTTTTCTTACCCTTGGCACCTTCGCTTTTCTTGCCCTTGCCCTTGCCATCTGACTTCGCGTACCTAGTTAGAACGTCCATCAAGTCGCCCATGCCCTGAGTATTTCGCTTCAAACGATCCAACTTAAGCACGAGTGGCTGGAAATGACAATGTTTCTCCAGGATCAGAACGGCTTATGAGGTTGTTATAAAATTCGACGAATGGATTATTTCTGCAACCCGACCAGTCCAATGATGGGCTGACTCGCCCGTGTGTTGAATGCAGTGCTGGAGGTCCATAATTGACATCGGGTGCTTGCACGTTCCTTGCATTTTTTTGATGAAATGTTCCTTCAACTCAGCCCTAGTGTTGATGGAATTTGGTGGAATATTTTTAAGCCAACTTTGAGCCGGTCCTTATAACATCATCACCACGTACTTTGCACATACCGCATCACAGACACCGAGCATATCCATGGCTAGCTCATAACTTTCAATCCACGCCACTGGCTATCTCATGAATATTTTGGCACTTTGCAATGTCCTTTGAAGTCTTTAGGCATGATCTCGCTGCGAAAAGCCGAAGATAAGCAGGGAACACGAATTTTCTCGGTGCTATTTTTGGCTCCATGTGTTGCTACGTGGGGTTTCGTTATATCCGGTTGAGCTGTCTGTCTTGCGTCCGCTTCTGCTTCCACCTGACGAGTGGCTATTGATGTGTTCACCGAGTCTTGGGCATTCTGTAATCCTGGCCGGGTCGGGGAAACCCGAGGCGGCTATCGCCGCGCGTTACTGGAAACAGCCGGCGACTCGCCATGGCGGCTGATATCAGGTGTGGAGTGCATTCGATCTCGACTATATGAGTCCTGCACCTATTGGGACACTGCAGTCTTAAGGATCTTAATAGCGTTTCTAGCTTCAGTTTCCATCGGGGTGTGTCCATGTATAGGGAGAGCCTCCAAGTTACGTGTTGCAGCCAACATATTGTCAATGGGGTTGGACAAATGACCGCGTGGTGTGTGAAAACGCTATGGCGATGCGTGAGCCGGTTGAGCCTGAGTCGGCTATTCCTGACCATTTGGTGAGTTCTGTGCAACACCAGGGGTGGAAGGACAAGCGAATAGGTGCGTCAGTGTGACATCTAGTGGTAAACTGGTAACTGATATTGATGCCTCCTTAGGTGAACTGCCTCATTAGCCTCTTGTCAAAGTCCAAGCTACCACGCCTCTACCCGTAAACACTCCGACTCATCACGGATCCGAGCATGTGTCTCTACCATGTGAATGTTTACAGTGTCAATCTCTTTCTGGATTTGGACCATCTATGTGTGGATTCTCGCTAGTTCCGCATTACGCTCTTCCCGGTTCTCCTCGGTGACTGTACCCTCCAAGAG
This sequence comes from Hordeum vulgare subsp. vulgare, assembly GCF_904849725.1. Classification (NCBI taxonomy): domain Eukaryota; kingdom Viridiplantae; phylum Streptophyta; class Magnoliopsida; order Poales; family Poaceae; genus Hordeum; species Hordeum vulgare. Next base: position 367,010,286 of record NC_058519.1, read on the forward strand.
TTTAGTCATCTCAGTCACCAGTTCGCTCATGGCTCGAGCCGGCGTTTTACTTGACCCGCCAGCCCCCTCGGTGGCTCCTGCTACAGATTGGTTTGGTGTAGGCATGCCTCCAGCCATGTAAATAGTGACTTGTCGAGGCGGGTTTCCTGGCTCCCCTGCAGCTTTTTCCTTTGGAGCTCCCCCAAGCTCGTTACTAAGGGGAAAGATGGATCCGATGTCTCCTATGGAAGACTCTCCGTCATGGCGTGGTTCTCGAGGATAACTTCACTGCATGCTGGTTCATTCGCAAGGCTGAGCCCCAGGGTGAATCCGACGAAGACATGATGACGACCAGCATGAAATCGACCGCATCGATCGTGTCGAGCCGGCTCATTGATGGTGCTCTAGATGTCTAACCCGGGCACCGTTCTGTTGATCTCACCAAAGGGGATCTGCAAATTAGTTTCTACTAAGTCAGCCTTAAAGCCCCAACCTGCGTTGTCGATGTAGCGATCGTTGCGGCAACTCTTGATCATCATGGCCATTGCACGACTCCCAAATTCCTGAAGAGTTCTCTCCGAGAACTCAACTCCACCTTGTGATTGCCCCATGATAAGCGCCAACTGTCGTGGTTTTGTCATGGCAGATGTTCTCCTCAACGTACTTAGTGGTGAGGCCATCATCATGGTGTGGTGACTCGAAGGTGTTGATTGGAAAACGAGAGGCAGATTTACCCAAGTTCGGCCCCTCTGATGGAGGTAAAAGCCTACGTCCTGCTTTGTATCCGTATTGATGGGAATCTTGATTACAAGGGTGCGGAATCGCTAACCTAGCTCTCGAATAAACACCTGTGACTTACTACAAATCTATCTTATCTTTCTTCCTAAGTCGAGAAAGCTTCCGGTGTCTCTTGCCTTGTACGTCTTTGAGCCGCCGCCTTTGGGTGATAGGACGCTTTATGGCTCGTCGACAAAGTCCTCCATCCCATCTTATGTTGTCCTTGCGGCTTGACCCGCCCCAATAGGGCAGGTTAACTCCGGGGTTTATATGCCCGACAGGTATAGTCACTCGAGATCACGCCATAGTGTCGGCCATAGAGAGAATGTCGTGGCGGTGCAACAGGACACATGCAGTCTGTATCCTAATGAGGTGAGCGATATCGGGAGAGAAAGATAAATGTGCGCCCTAAGACGTTGGTGCTCCATGTGGATGCCTCGGTTCAGGAAGACACACTCATGTATTTTTTCCCAGTTTGTTGTCTCCTAGATATGAAAAAGCAAATCCTAAAAATCAGTTAGTTGAACATTGGTTCCATGTTCAAGTTTTAGCCTCCCTATATCTGGATCCAACCTTCCATTCCTCGAGTTGATGCATTGAGCTACAAATGCATGGAGGTGACTCTGAGATCTGCATCCCGATCCCTAAGCTAGGAGGGAAGGTGAAGTTTGGAGCGAGGAAAGTATAATAGGTGGACGCTCTTATTTCTGTTGATCGGTGGATCAAAAAACCAATGTGGTGGATGCTACGAGAAAAGAACAAATATGTTGTTTGCTTAAAGGGAAGAAGACATATATTCCTTACTCTTGTTTTTCTTTTGCGGAGGAAGAGGATTAGGCTAGTTGTAATGGAAGTATTATCGGTAGTATCATCCATGTCAACTAGGCAATTTTGATGAGGTGACATAGAATTAAATGAAGAAAGAGAGGGTTGAGTATCATATCGTTATACCGTATCATATTAAATGTTGTGCTACTATGTGTCATGCATGGAAATAAATGAACTATCCTATGATACTAACATCTGATACTATGCATTACGGATGTAGTATCATACACTAGTATCATATGCATGATACTAGTATATGATACTCCTCATTACTACCAGGCTTAAGTGCACAAGATGAAGAGAGCCATGAAATGAATTTGTGAAGGAGTAATTGAGGAGACTACTGGGCTGCACTACTACAGCCAAGGGCTTGATTATTACTTTTCTAGAAGACCGATCAAGTGAGTTGATAAAAACCAAATGGTTTTCTCCACCCATTTTTTTGAGAAATATGTTAGTGGATGTTGATGTGGCAGATTTGATGTTGTGGAAGGGCTGCATGTTGAGAGAAATGAGCTGGTAGGGATCAACTATTTAGGCATTATAGATATGGTGGCGTAAGTTGCTCAATTCATCTCCAACGTTGTCGTGGTCGAAGGGAAAATCCAATGCTCAACCATGTCATCACCATCGTCATGGATGAAGACCGAAGATTACGCATCATCACTCGCCTTCTTGACCAAATGGAAAATCCCATGCTCGATCATCTCACTCACGCCCCCAAAGATGGAAACATCATCCTTGCTCGCCACCGTGTCACTCGCCTACAAAGCATGTTTCTTGAGTGGCTCCGTAGTCGTAGTCGTCGCTGCGCCATCTTCAAAAAGAGTCGTGGTAGACTCGGCACCGTCAATGCCACAAAGAGGGATGGCGGTGAAGTCAAACTTGGGAGCGTCGTCTTGGAGCTCGTTAGGCTTGGACATCTTGGTGGTACCGTCCTCGCCGTCTTGGAGCTTGGTAGTTGCAAAGTGTACTCGAGGTCGAGTAGCCATGGCCTTGAATTCTTGTTGGGCCTTGAGAGCACCGAAGTAGAGGTCGTCGAGAGACTCGTAGTTGTTGAGTAAGGTAGTCTTGGTGATGTTGTTGTTCAATCCCATCATGAAGTGGAACTTCATCCAAAGGGGGTCGTCTACACTGGCTCAACACAAGGCCTTCTTCATCTCCATGAAGTACTTGTTGAGGGACTTGGATCCATGTATGGTGTTCTTCAATTGGCGTTAAAGATGTTTCGTGTATGTAGAAGGCACAAACTCTCGCTACATTGTTTTCTTTGTCTTGGACCAAGTTATGTCGAACCTCTTCGAACGTGTGTGAAGCCACCATGTCGATGCATAGTCGTGGAAGTTTCTTGTGGCCCACTTCACATGATCTTCGGAGGTGACTTGAAGTAGCTTGAGGTAGGTGTCCATCTTGTGCTCCCACTCGAGGTACTCTTCAAGGTCGTGAATCCCATATGATGGTATCTTGTAGCCGGTGTCGAAGTCATAGTAACTTGTGGAAGTCGCGGACTCGAGCTTGGGAAGCTTCTGTTGAGGTTCTTGTCGGTGAAGATGTCGCATGTCCGAAGGAAAAGATGCCTTGAAGTGGCTCGGAGAAAATGCCAAGGTAGGTGGTAAAGTCATCTAGCGGTGGTTCGTGTCGAGCTCGTGATCTTCATGCTTGTTCGTCATTGGATGCCTTGTTGTTGGCGTCGTTATTTCATCATGTCGTTGATCGTGTCGATGCTGATGTGATCTTGTTGGAGATGGTAGCTCGGAAGCATGTGCACTTGAAAGTATTCTCGAAGATGAGGAAGACCTCTTGTCGATGTTGATGAGGACCTTGAGGTCCTCCATTTGAGCATTCATGTTGGAGTCGATGGTTTTCTTCATGGCATCGAACTTATCATTCTTGTCGGTGGCCGAAGGAGATGTGTCATCCCTATCTATACAAGCACTCGAGAAGGTGTGAGAATGAGATGTAATGAACATAGTTACCTCTTTCCAAAGTTATAGATGGATCTCAAAAGACCAAAATGTATGCAAGGAAAAGAGTGCACTTCGTGAAAAACCTTGTCCAATTCTAACAACCTACACAAGTGGCTTATAGTGGAGCCTGGTGAGGTTAGTGGCACAACAATCAAGCAAAATGAAGTCCAAGATATTGTGAATGTTGAAATAAATCCAATGAACTCAAGATGCAAAGCAAGTGATCACAAATATAGTGGAGGGCAATAGAGAAACACACAGATGGCGTAATGGGGCTTGTACAACCATATGGATGAGCAATAAAAAATTGCCTAACAAAGAATAAGCTCATGTTGCAAAAACACAAGGAGCAATGCTAGCTTACTGCACATTTGGGCATGATTCACCACTTGGCACCATCTATTCATGCAAGCAAAATGTTTCCTATTCCATGAATCCTCATGCACAAGTATCTCTTTTCATGCTCAACACTTTTCTTATAAGCTTATGATCTTCGTTCTTTCTTTGAAGTTGTTTTTGTCTTTTTTTGTCTTCTATTCCTTTCCACTATTATTAATGAGCATCAACCAAAAACGTGAGATAATTGTCACAAGATATGCCCGGGAACAAGAAATTGCACTATACGATATTTCAAATGATGCAACAATATGATATCATATCACTATGGTGCACAAGTTTTAGTGAAGCCTCGCAGTACTCGGATAGCTAGTCTTAGTAGGTATGAAGGTACTCGCAAAGATGGTAGGGCTAAAAATGTAAAATGGCAAGGAAGGAAAATTTTGTGATGGAATGGATACCTTTAGCACACTTAACCTTTCACGAAGTCGGGTGCAACCGGACTTGCTTCCGGTTGAATATGGTCTCAAAGTATGACCGTCATCGATGGTCGATGTCCATAATGGACCAATACAAGTCCTTGGTGGTTGTTTAATAAGTAATCGTCCCTAAGTAGTGGAAACACCTTAGGAGACTCAAATCACAACTCAATCAACCCCAAATGCAATGCTAACCAAAATGGATTAGGTTGCGGAAGTCTATGTTGGTATTACGGATGAGATGGTGGAGGGCCTAGACAAAGTTGTCAAGATTTGAAAAATAGTATGGAGTCAAATGATGGTGTACTAATTTTGCTGGATAGTGGATGCCAATAGGTAAAAATGAGTTGAAGAACGTCCAAATCGGACTGCGGGGCTAGGCCGGAAACGGTGAAACACATGATTGTGAAACCTACACGGCTCGGACATCCCGTGTTAGGGAGGAAATCCGGGCACTAATTGTAATAGCCCAAGTGCATTACCTTGCCATCTTTGTAATATCCTATGTATGAACCTTTCAAGTTTTCCCTCATGTGTTGGGTTTAATAAATTTTGCTTCATGACATCATCACATAATTACTTGTTGCATCTTAAAGATTGTGTGCTTAATGTGGTGTGAGTGTATGTGTGGAGATGTGTGCTTGCAAGTGAGTTGTGTGTGTGGATCCCCAACCAAACCCCTTTTACAAAACTCGCCTAAAAACCCCTTTTAATTCAAATGCTAGTTATGTGTTAGTTCTACTTGCTCTAAGCATGTTAATAAACTGTTCCATAGTTATCAAATATTTTTAGGTGATACTAAAAGTAACACTTGGCATGTGTGGTTATTCTTCCTTTTGTGACTTTTGCTAAAAATAGATTCTAAAGTATTATTTGAGTGGTTCAAGTTTTGTCTCAAAAATTCATGTTCTAATTTTGTTAAATGGAGCTTGTTTTTGTGAGTTCAAAACTATTTTATTTTCTCTCAAATTCTAATTCAACTTCGTGGAATTTTTTATGTTGTTGTTTTAGTTTAAATAGGAACCCTCTTTCTCATTCAGTTTCGTGTGAGATAGGCAGCCACCTGGCCTCTCCTCCTCTCGACCCGGCCTAGTAGAGCAGCAACACAGCAGCCCTGTGCCCGTGTCCTAGCAATGCAGCAGCACCCCAACGCGGCCCAAGTGAACCCCCAGCCGAGTCGAACGAAGCCTCGCGTGTGCCTCCTGTCCAACATGGCATGCCCGGCCCCACCTGCCAGCCACCCATCCGAGCATCATCCTCCTCTCCCTTTCCACCTCCCTCTCACACGTGAGGCAAAAAGGTGCCGCAACGACATTGCCACGTCGGCAGCCGCAGGACCAGCCCCTATATAATCCCCCTCGGCATCCGGGCCTCTCTAGGGTTCCCTCTTCCGCCCCCTCTCCGCCGCGAGGTGAGTTAGTCTCCTGAGATCCACCCCCCCCCCCCGCATGGCCAAGAGTGTCGAACCACGGCGATCATCGCTGGCGCGCTCTTCGGTGAGATACCGCAAGGTAGTCGTGTCCAGGTGTTGCGTCTGCTTTGGCTACATCCTCAACGTATACCACAGCCTCGCGGAATGCCAAGATGAAGCCAATTCCCATGGTTTTCTTCCTCGTGGAGGACTCATCGCCGGCCGAATTCATCGTCGTCGTTCGTCTCTGATCTCGAACGACCCCGTCGGCCCCCCTAGGTGAGCTGTCGCGTCTCCCCATCGCCTTCCCCCTCTCGATTAGGGCCTAGGGACGTCGTTCTCGTCGGACTCAAAAGCCTACCTGCAGAACCTCGTTGGCCACGAGTGAGATGGACGCGTTGAAGTATTCCGCGCATGTGTATCAAGTTCGCATTGCAGTGTGGGACCGATTTCAGCCAGCGGCTCCCCTCGTGAGTCGCCAGAGCGCGTCGAGCCGCTGCTCCCTCCTCAGGTCGCCACCGACAGTAGCGTGTGTGTGCGTCTGTTGACCTCCCCTCTGCTCCGATGTGTTGCGCCGCGTGAAGGTAGTGTCGTTGGCGCAACCCGTGGCCATCGTTGTTGTGTGCACCAGCGGGCACCATGTCGTCGCCTTAGCGCCGCTGGCGTTCTGTTGCCGGCGAGGGCAAGCTGGTACCTTGTGTGTGTACTTGAGGGCTAGCCCGCCTCTCTACCACGATCCGTGTAGTAGCGCAGTGGCTGCATGCTGGTTTGATCCCCCCACCCCCTCGCGGCGATTTAAACCCCCCTTCCCTTTTTCCTCCATTGTATGTAGGGCACTAATAGTGGGCCTTGGGCCCACTTATCATCTCCAGAGTTTCCCATGTATCTATGCGAGTGGGACCCCATTTCTATGTATTTTCTGTGATGTTTTTCTATGTTTAGATCCATTTAGGTTCCTTTCCATTTTGGGGTATGTCCAAATCGGGACATGGCCAGATTTGGTAGGTGCCATATTTGGCATGATTTAACTTATAACAAGAGAAGGACATTTTGTGTAGCTGTTTTGTGTAATTTTGCCATAGGAGCATATGAGTGTGACATATGGATTTGGGGTAGCAAAATCCTAGGAATCCAATGGTTCCATTATTTTGGACATAAGAGCACATTTGTGAAAATGTTGCTTTGTGATAAGATGCCATTTTGTTATTTTTGCATTAATTAAACCTGGCACTATTTGGTAACTTGTCAACGTCAATTGGTAGAGTTTTTAGGGTACTTGGCCCTGGTATTTTTTTTCTTTGCCATGATAAGCTTGTGGTTTAGTGGGGTTCTTGTTGTAAACGTGCTAAGAAAATATTGTTGTTTTCATGAGCTCAAATAATTTTAAGTGTTGAACTTGTTAATTTCTTACCAAGTTGTCTTGATGATTCCCATGCATATGTTGTACCTTTGTGGTTGGTCAAGTGCCATAATTTGTAGTGCTTGTTTCCCTCTCTCATATGGTGCCACCACCTTGCCAAATAGGTTTTGCATCTTAGAGTTTCTTCCTATAAAATAGTCTATGATGTTATAAATTGTTGTAAATTATCTTGGTGAAATTTGACTAAGTCTGTGAATCTGCCCTTATTTTCATGCCATGTTTAGGGGATGCTACCATGGATTATATGTAGTCTGAGCTCATGCTTAGTGTGAGTGATTTGTAGTAGTTGTTGCCCTCTTTATTCCTGTTAAATTTCAGGCCATGAAACGAACTGTAGAGTAGAGTTTTATTGCTATCAACATGCCACCAGGTTAAAACCTGCAAGTGCAAACTGAGGTTTTCACTAAGTCCTAAACTATGATATTTCTTTCCATGTTGTGAGCTTGATTACCATTGTTGCATGAACCTATACATGTTGCTATTAGTTAGGTATTATTTTGCACTTTGATAGCTTAATATTCATGTCTTGGTTGAACTTGTTGAATGGCTGTAGGCACTAGTTTCATTTGATCAATGTGGCATGCGGACATATTGGGTGCTAAATTGTTTTGTGCTTGGTGTGAGTTGTGCTCCTTTGCTTTGCATGGTCTTTGGGTCTATTCAACCTGGAATATCGTGCCCAATCCAGTGGCATATTTGGAGTGCCAACAAAATGCCCATAGCTCCCTCCCAATGTTGTTTAGTCATTATTGACTTTGTACCTTTTTTGTGAATTCCGAGAGATCCGTAGCTCGATTTGCGACGATCCTTATATGTTTTTGCACCATTTCTCATGATGCATCCATTCATGCCATGTTCATGCATGTCCAAATAAATAAACTTGAGGTTCTTTCCAGAATGGTAAACAACCTAATAAATGCATGAGAAAGATGACTAGTTAGCATTGCCATGCTCCTTTCATAACCACAGTCATAAATCATGTTGGTTGAAGCATTGCATCTTGAAGTGTGTCCATTGGATGTATATTTTTCTTTGGGTAGCAACAGGAGATGAGAAAATGTGCGAGGATTACATTGATTATTTCCCTGAAGAGCCAGAGTTGTACCTCTCAGAAAAACGAAAACGCAAGATGATTGTGACGTGATATCGTCTCTAATTTTGTTGTGCCTAGATGACTCATTTCCATCGCTGCCTACCACCTGAATATTAAGCCTCCAAACATTGCCATGAAATCCTCTAACCCATCCACAACCTAGCAATCATTGATTGGCTAAGATAGCGCTTGCTCAATCCTCTTATAACATTGCTAGTTGCAGGTGCAGACTGATACATATGTTTACATGGGATTTGAATATCGTCTTATTACTAATATTTAATTTAATGCACCTATATACTTGGTAAAAGGCGTAAGCCTTGGCTTTTTTCAGAGTGTTTTGTTCCTCTTTTGCCGCCATAGTTTCGGTTACTGGTGTTATGTTCCATATTGAGCGCTGCTAACATGCTTGGGCTTGTTATAGGGACCCCCCTGACAATTCGCTTTGAGCTAAGGTTCTTCTGGCAAGGAGCAATATTGGTACTACATTTGCTAAACAACTTAATAAGAATGCATAGGGAATAGCTACCCCGTGCATAATTAATCAACAACCCAGGCCAATGCTCCTCGTGAGTGTTGGTCGAAACGGGCAAACTGCAGCGCCACCATGAGGAAACTCGAGGTTTGGTTTTATACATAGGCTTTCCCATATGGTAGTTCCCTGAGACAGAGACACGCGTGGATCCTATGGGCTCTGGCCTGCCAGTCAGTCTTGTTGGTTTGTCTTACTTCTAGCGAATGTCTTATACACTGGGATATCGGTGATACTTCGGGCTTTCTCGAGGTTGAGGTTTTCTCTCCACAGGAGCTTGTGGTAGTTTGTGCTAGACTAGTATTGGAGAACCCCTGCAGGGTTAATATATATCGGAAAGTTGTGCCCAAGGTTATGTGGCAACTTGGAAACTTTGTTTAACAACCAATTCTAGATAACTTGAAGTAAACTTAACTAAAATATGCCAACAACGTGCGTAACCGTGACTATCTCTTTTGCAGGCTCCTTCTCCGAATGAGGACACGGTGGGATTATGACTGACGTAAGTAGGTGTTCAGGATCACTTAGTTATCATTATGTAGGTAACAACCATCATGCGTAGACCACTAACTTACATTATGTTCTCGTAAGTTAGCTACCATATATGCTTAGTGTTGCTGCAACCTCAACACTTACCTCAACACCCAATAACTTTATTAGATCCAGTATATGGTCGCAAGATTGTTGAGTCCCTGTGGCTCACAGATTACTACGACACCACAGGTCCAAGTACCGTAGATCCAGAGGTGTTTGACGCTACGTAGGTTCTATGGGAGTTTGAAGAAGGCAGTGGTCGCATGTACGTGACATACCCCGAGGATTAGAGGACCTTGGTCGTCTCCTAGGCTAGCGAGACAGAGTCATTGTAGTTTTCCGTTTATCTTATCCGTAGCCGGACCTTGTTTTATGGATGATTGAAATAATGTTATGTGGCTTGTAACTGAACTTGTGGCGAGTGTAAGCCAATCCATATATTCATATCTTGATAAATGTATGTGATGATTTTTTGTACTTGTGAAACGCAAAGATGCACCTCTATCCTTATTATTGCCTCGTCCCCAAATATGGATAGTGTCGCATCTTGGACGTTACAAGTTGGTAATCACAGCCATACGACCATAGTATCCTTTGGTTGGTCAAACTTGGCCGAGTCGAATATAGTGAAAAACTATTTCGAGTCTTACTTATATTGAAGAGTAGGATTCTTTTTTACTCCTTTTCCCTGCTCTGGTGAGGTCCACGACTTAGGAATTTGTAATTCTACTCCTCTTCTTGCTCAAAAAAATTAGGATCATGCGGATATTTTGAATCTTTATGATATCGATGTTACACAGTTCTGACTTGGTTCCTTCTATCTCACTTGATTTCTTCAAGGGAGTTGAGCTCTAGGGGATTCTTGAGCACATCATTATCATTCAGTTTTCTTAGTATCTCGGGATGGAGGATGTTTGAAATTGTTTCAATACTAGTAGTGGCGAGAGGAGTCCAGCATCCCGAGTACCGGTGGAGAGAGTTCGGATGTACTACCATACTTGGTGTCGTTGTTACTACGAAGGTCCAAGGTAGATGAGTTTCTAAGACTCTGGTTATGTGTTGACACATGTGTTACATTTGACCATAGTATCATGTTAGGAGTTGTGTGAATTTTTGCTCCTTGTATCCATGGATCCGATTGCATAACTCGAAGTTTCGGGAGTTCTCGGGTGTGAATTCGATTAGTCACCTAGGAAAATCTTTCATCGGATGTATGTTGGGATATATATTTGTTCCGAGCAATTCTAGATCAAACTTGACAATTGCAAGTGGCTTTCGAATCATATGTTATCGACACTAAATTTGTGGAAGCATTCTTACAAATTCTAGTTTGAGTGCATATTGCTAAGACTTCGTGTTGTAATATTTCAAGCCTTTGATTCAGCTTATGGACTTCATCTTTCATCTGTGGTCTAATATTGTTGTCCGTCTCCACGATGGCTCCAGCAACTCGCCAGAACTTGGGTAGTGATAGAGAGCAGTCAAACCCTTCACCACCGCACCTCCTCCTCAAAAGGTGTGGAAAGCCTTGATGGTTGTGACCAATGCAAACACTCAGATGTTGCTTCAAATTATGCAAGAGAGGAACCAAGGCCAGCAAGGAAATTTCAACAACTAGCAGTAGTTTGCGTTTCTCACTCAATTCCTAGAAAATTAACCCAAGTCCTTCACTTGTTGTTGATAGTCGTTTGATTTGGATGATTAGCTACATGACATGAGTAAGTATTTTGAGTGCAAAAATGTCAGGCCTGAGGACTTTGTCAGATTTGCAACTTTCCAGCTCAAGGGTGACGCAGCCGAGTGATGGCAGCAACTCAAGGATTCCACACATGGTTGTATGATTAGTTGGGATGACTTCTGTCATGATTTTAGAGCCTATTATATTTCTGGCAAGCTTTGTTGAGGGCATGCGTGAGAAGTTCAAGTCTCCGAAGTAGGGAAGCTCGTGTGTTTATAATTACAGCATTGAGTTCCAGAACCTTGCACACTATGCCAAGCAGGATGTTCCAGATGAGAAGAGCAGGATCTATCAGTTTTGAGGTGGTCTCAAAGAAGATTTGTAGATTTCTCTTGCTCTGCATGACCCTCCTGAGTTTGATCAGTTCTATAACTTAGCTCTCAGGTCTAAGTCATCTTTGCTCAGGGTCGAGAATTCAAGGAAGTGCTTCAAGGACTCTAAGTCTTCTTCATCCTCACCTTAGATTGCTCCTAAGCAGCAGAATTTTTGGGTTCCTCCTCTTCCTCGTCAGCCTCAGCAGTTCAAGCAGTCTCATGGTTGTGGATCTTCCCACCCACCCAACCCAGCTTTCCAGCAGAAGTCTCAGCCGCTTAAGTCAGTAGCTCCTCTAGCTCACTTCCCTCCGCTGTTATAGGTGACTTGTCACAAGTGTGGTCAGAAGGGACACTACTCCAACAAGTGTACCAGCCAGCGGCATCTCACGCCTCCTCCTCCAATCAGGCCCCTAGGCAATGCAATGGTGAAGTATAATCCCAAGTCTGCAAGAGTGAACATGGTCAATGCAGCTGAAGCAGAGGACTCCTCACATGTGATTATGGTAATATCTTGGTTAATTCTATTCCTACAAAAGTTTTGTTTGACACTCGTGCATCACATTGTTTCATGTCATATCCATTTGCATCCAAGCATAATCTGCATCACATACAATTGCCTAGGCCTTTGGCAGATGTTTCTCCTGGGAAGCATATGAGTCCTCGGTTGGTGGTTCCGGATGTTTCTGTTAAGATGGCCAATTATTGTTTTGTGGCTTCTGCAGTTGTGCTCGAAAATTATTCTTGGCATGGATTTTCTAGCGATGAACAAAGATTTTGTCGATTATGAAGCCAAAGAAGACAAATTGACTCATCCTTCAAAGGACGTGATCATTTTCGCTGCTCACGGTGACATGATTCGTCAATTCTCTCTGAATGAGAAGGGTGAAATCTCAGCCATTTCTCAAGTTCCTGTTGTGTGTGAGTATGAAGATGTCTTTCGATAAGAATTGCCAGGGATGCCTCCTCACCGGCTTGTAGAGTTTGTGATTGAACTCGAGCCTGGAACTGAACCGGTTTGCAAGCATCCATATCAGCTTGGTCCCGAAGAGCTGAAAGAGTTGAAGAAACAGCTAGATGAACAAGAACGTCTGGGTCTGATCAAACCAAGTTCTTCTCCTTGGGGTTGTGGTGTTCTTTTTGTCAAGAAGAAAGATGGCATGGAACAACTCTGTGTTGATTACCGTCCATTGAATAAAAAGACAATCAAGAACAAGTATCAACTTCCTAACATAAATGAATTGTTTGAGCAAATGAAAGGGGCCATGTTTTTCTCTAAGCTTGATCTTCGGATAGGCTAGCATCATATCTGCATTTGTGAAGAAGATATTCTCAAGACTGCTTTTAGGACAAGATTTGGCTCTTATGGGTACACAGTGATGTATATTGGTCTCGCCAATGCTCCTCCAACTTTCTCTCGGGTGATGAATTATGTCTTCTCTCCCTTCAAGAATGAGTTCGTCTCTATTTATCTGGATGACATTCTAGTCTTTTCTAAGACTGAGGAAGAACATGCAGAACATCTCCGGATTGTGCTTTAAGAGAGCATAATTTCTATGCTAAGTTCTCAAAATGTGAGTTTTGGCGCAATGAAGTGGTGTACCTTGGGCACGTCATCTTTGCCGAGGGCATCAAGGTGGATCCTGAAAAGGTTCAAGGCATTGTTCAGTGTGAGCCTCCTCACAATGTGAAGCAGCTTCGAAGATTTCTCGGGCTTGCAAGCTATTGCGGAAGATTCATTGAGAACTTATCCAAGATTGCTAAGCCTCTGTCCAACCTTCTTGATAAAAAGCGTAAAATATATCTGGACTCCACAGTGTGATTTGGCCTTCAATACACTCTCGGAGAAGCTCACCTCAGCTCCGGTTCCAACTCCTCCTGATGATTCCAAGCCATTCCAAGTATTTTGTGATGCATCTCTCCAAGGTCTTGGTGGTGTTTTGATGCAAGAGAACAAAGTGGTAGCATATACCTCTAGGCAGTTGAAGCCAAGTGAGAAAAAACTACCCCACTCATGATCTTGATTTGGCAGCAGTTGTCCATGGCTTGGTGACTTGGAGACACCTCTTGTTTGGAAGACAAGTTGAAGTCTACACCGATCACAAGAGTTTGAAATACATCTTCACACAACCGAATCTCAATCTTCGTCAAACACATTGGGTGGAGATGATCCAAGATTATAATCCAAGGATTGATTATACTCTAGGAAAAGCAAATGTGATTGCATATGCTTTCAGAAGAAAGGCTTACTCCAACAGTCTCATCCTCAAGCCATTCTAGCATGATCTTTGTGAATCTTTCAGGAAGCTCAACCTTCAAGTAGTTCCTCATGAATTTGTTGCCAACCTCCAAATTTCTTCTACCTTGGAAGACCAAGTCCGCCAAGCTCAACTTCTTGACGCCATGGTGAAGAAAGTGAAGATAGGCTTGGCAAAGAGAACTCCAAATTATAAGTGCTTTCGTGTTGATGACATGGATACTTTGTTCTTCGAGGATTGCCTTGTGGTTCCGAAAGGAGATCTCAAGAAAGTTATCATGGATGAAGCCCACAATTCCCTTCTTTCGATACATCCAGGAAGCTATAAGATGTATCAGGATCTTAAGCAAACCTTCTGGTGGACTCGCATGAAACGTGAGATTGCTCAGTTCGTGAACGGGTGTGATGTGTGTCGCAGAGTGAAGGCGGAATATCACCGTCCAGAAGGTCTTCTTCATCCTTGGCCTATACCCGAGTGGAAATTCTAACATGTGGAGATGGATTTCGTAACCGGGTTTCCTAAGTCCAACCGGGGCAACGATGCCATCTTTGTGGTCATCGAAAAGTTGACTAAAGTTGCTCATTTTCTTTCGGTCAAAGATTCTATCTCGGCAGCTTAGTTGGCAAAGCTGTACACTTCAATGATAGTTTATTTTCATGGTGTTCCTATTCTCATTTCTTCAGATTGTGGAAGCATGTTTACTTCCTAGTTTTGTGATTCCTTTCACACTGCGATGGGCACCAAGGTCCGTTTCAGTACTGTCTTCCATCCTCAGACTAGTTTTCAAGTGGAGAGAGTCAATCAAATCCTTGAAGATATGCTCACAACTTCTCTGATTTCTTTTGGCATGAAATAGGAAGACTGCCTCCCGTTTGTCGAGTTCTCATACAACAACAGTTATCAAGCAAGTTCAGGCAAGGCCTCATTCGAGATTCTATATGGTAGGAAGTGTCGTACCCCGCTCAATTGGTCTGAAACTGGTGAGCGTCAAATTCTTGGAAATGACATGATCAGTGGAGCAGAAGAAATGTGTTGTGTCATTTGGGATAATCTCAAACCTGCTCAATCCTGATCGAAGAGCTATTATGATATTAAGCATCATGACATGACCTTTATGATCGATGTTTTTGTCTATCTTGGGGTTTCTCCCATGAAGGGCACTCAGTGCTTTGGCATCAAAAGAAAGCTTGCTCCATGTTGTGTGGGTCCTTTCAAGATTGTTGGCAAAAGTGGTGACCTTGCCTGTAAGTTAGAGCTTCCATCCAATTTCTCCAATGTGCATGATGTGTTTCACATCTGTCAGCTCCGAGGTGTTTCTAGACTCCCGAGCGCACAATTGACTCCCAAGATATTGATCTTCAACAAGAACTTTCCTATCGTGAGTATTCAATTGCAATTCTTGAAGAGACGGAGCGCAAGACTTGCAACAATTCTATCAAATTCCTGAAAGTGAAATGGTCACACCATTCTGATAAAGAAGCCACTTGGGAACGTGAGAACATTCTCCGTTCCGAGTATCCTTAGTTCTTTCAATCCTAGATCTCGGGTCGAGACCCTCTTGTAGTGTGTGAGAGTTGTAACAGCTCAAGTGCATTACCTAGCCATCTTTGTAATATCCTATGTGTGAACCTTTCAAGTTTGCCCTCATATGTAGGGTTTCATAAATTTTGCTTCATTACATTCATCGTTCATCTTGGCTTCTTCGCAGCATCACATAATTACTTGTTGCATCTTAAGGCTTGTGTGCTTGATGTGGTGTGACTGTATGCGTGGAGAGGTGTGCTTGCAAGTGAGTTGTGTGTGTGGATCCCCAACCAAACCCCTTTTACAAAACATGCCTAAAAACACCTTTTTAATTCAAATGCTAGTTATGTGTTGGTTCTACTTGCTCTAATCAAGTTAATAAAATGTTCCATAGTTGTAAAATATTTTGTAGGTGATTTGAAAAGTAACACTTGGCATGTGTGTTATTCCTCCTTTTGTGAATTTTGCTAAAAACAATTTCTAAAGTATTATTTGAGTGGTTTAAGTTTTGGCTCAATATTCCCATTCTAATTTTGTTAAATGGAGCTTGTTTGTGAGATCAAAACTCTTTTCCTGTCTCTCATTCTCATTCAACTTCCTGGATTTTTTTCTGTTGCTATTTTAATTTAAATAGGAACCCTAATTCTTATTTGGTTTCATGTGAGAGAGGCAGCCACCTGGGCCTCTCCTCCTTCTCTTGCCCCGACCTAGCAGAGCAGTAGCTGTGTGCCTGCGTCCCAGCAATGTACTAACGCCCAAGCGAGCCCAAGTGAACCCCCGGCCAACCGAACGCCGCCTTGCGCGTGCCTCCTCTACAGCATGGCATGCCTGAACCCACCTGCCAACCACCCATCCGAGAGTCGTCCTCCTCCCCTTTGCACCTCCCTTTGACACGCGAGTCAGAAAGGTGTCGTGCCTGCATTACCATGCCGACAGCCGCGGGACCAGCCCATATATAATCCCCCTCGGCGTGTGGGCCTCTCTAGGCTTCCCTCTTCCTCCCCGTCGTTGCCGCCAGGTGAGTTAGTCTCCCCAGATCCATTTCTCCCCGCATGGCCGAGAGTGTGAGAGGGCGGCGATTGTCACGAGCGCGCTCTCCGGTGAGATACCGCAAGCTGGTCATGTCTGCTTCGTCTACATCCTCGACGTCTACCGCATTCTGCTTCCTCGAGTAGGACTCGTCGCCGACCGAATTCCTCGTCTTCGTTTGTCCCCTCTAACATCCCAAATTTCCATTTTGGAATGTTATTGCATTAGAGCATCTTGCATATCACATTTTATTTGCATAATTGCCGATCCAAAAAAAAAATCTAAGCAACTCAAGGACCCTTGGAGAGAGTTGGGATTTATTTATTTTCATATTGGGATTTTCTCAAATAATGAAAAGAGGATCATTGGTTTTTAATTATTTCTCTCTTCAAATATTTCATATATAAAAACATGAGAGAGGGGATAAAATGACTTTCCCAAAATTTAGAAATATTTGAGAGGAAATATTAAAGCCAAATAATAATTTTTATTTGGATTTTATTTGCTATTTTATTGGATTTACGAAAATACGCGTTTTTTCAAAATATTATTTCGGCCTTTGAAAAATGTCCACGTTGTAGAGCTCATTTTTAGGAGTCCGGAAAAATTTGTTTCGTCGAAATAGGAGTTCGTATGGACTTCCTTTTTAATTTTCTATCTCGTCCGATTTAAAAAAAAACGAACCGACCCCGGAGGCCTATATAAGCCGCCCGCCCCCCTTGTGCACAAACCCTAGCCGCCGCTCGCCCCGCCCGCGCCGCCGCCGCTATCCGCCGCCGCCGCCGCCGCTGGACGCCACTCGCCGGAGCACGCCACCTGAGGTAGAAAAAATATTATTTTTTCCGATTTATTTGTTTTTTTGGTTTATTTAATTAACGGACGTTCGTCCGTACGTTCGTTTTAACGAACACTGTTCGTTAATTAATTTCAAACGACAAACGTTCGTCCGTCCGTTTGTTCGTCAGATTTATTTTCGGGGATTTTTTCGCGATTAATTTCGATCGCGATTCCTGATCCAAATTTCGTTTTAGTATAACTTTTCGCTCGTTTATCGGAATGAGGTGATTCAAACGCCCAGATCTTCTTCACGAAAATCTCTTTCGGATTAACCCATTTGCACTAGATTTTTATAAATAATATTTTGACTTTAGTCCAGATTAGTAAACGAATCTCGTTTCTTTCAAAGTTTGAGTTTCGTTGATCCGTTTGATTTGATTCTTTTTGCAAACCGGAGTTCTTTACATGAACTTTCTGGTTAGATCTTATTCGATTTTACCCGTGCATCTATATTGTTGCTTATGTGTGCTATTGTTTGTTGCGATAGAATACCCGGATTGTGAAGCGTGCTACTACGAGTCCCTAGATTTTGCGGATCATCAGCAAGGCAAGTAACACTTTGATCATATCCCTTATTACCCAGTTTTATTGCATTAGATCCACCCTCACACATTGCATGGTTAGGATCTAATAAACATGTGGGTATTGGGAAGTAGATACAGAGGTGGAACCTATTACCTGTTTACTATCAAACTTTTGGGAGTTACTTCTACGTTATGCTATTATTGCTATGCTATGCTCGTAGACGAATATTTGGGTGAGTGATTTCCATGACACATGTGAGTATTGTTAATTAAAGGTTAACTTAAGGTGGCTACTTAAATACACATCTGGGTGGATTTCTTGAGGCACCCTGGAGTCCCCAGTGGCTGTCATGATATCCCGGGCGAACCGTGTGATCATCCTAAGGTCCGCCACCCAATTTCAAAGGGATCATAAGACTATTCATACATGAAACTTACGTGTGCAGCCACAAGCTATTATGGGCTCTAGCATAGTTGAGTAAGTTGTGTGAAGCTCTCGAAGTGGTAGACTAGCAGATGTAGAGGGTATAGGTGGTACAGTCTACCCAGAAGTAGAGAGTTAATGCTTCAGAAAGACTGTGTCTCGAATTCTCCGACCATGGATGTATTTTGATTCTTGTGGGAAAAGTGCACAACCTCTGCAGAGTGTACAAACTAATCATGATTAGCCGTGTCCCCGGTTATGGACATCTTGAGTATCTGGTTCTTGGATTTTCATGTGTATCTCAACACTATAAATTAATTTGCGGGTTAATGATGATTATTTTTGGGTTTGAGTTGGAGGATCCTTCTCATTGTTTAATAACTAACAACATAGTTAAATAAACTTTGTTCCACTAAGATAGGAAGAAATTTGGATTTATGCAAAACTGTTAACCATAGAGCTTTCCACCAGCCAAATATGCATGTACATATAGCTTTTATTTCTGTTCACTCTCTATACGATACCTTGCCAGCATATTCCATGTGCTGACCCGTTTCGGGCTGCAACGTTCATGTTGCAGACTTTTCAGATATCGAGTAAGCGTCATAGGTCATTGTTTTGCCCTCAGCTATGCCGTTGGAGTTGATGGACCTACTTTATCTTCCAAGCCTTCCGTTGTTAGCATATTTAGATGGCCTCAGGCCATATTATTGTAATAAGTTCCCTTTGAGACATTCGTTGTAATATGTATGTGATTGCTACTCTGTTATAATACCCATCGAAGTACTGTGTGTGTCAGCATACCGATCCAGCGATGACACAGATGCATAGAGACTGGACTGATTGAGGTCTAGTCGCTACAGAGGTGGTATCAGAGCCAGGTTTACTGTAGGACATGACCACTAAGCTAAAACCATAGGTCACTCTCTCTCTTCTCATTTTCTGACTCCTCTCCCCTTTCAAATCTATAGGATGGTCGATAAAAGGAGCAAGTTTACTCAACCGGATGAGGACACACCTTTTGGAAGACACTTGAAGGAAGCCACTAAGTACCTGAACATCGGACTACCAAGCTTCACCATGACCCTCATCGCCACCCTACTAGAAGAGGAGTGTTGGAAGATTCGAGTTCCAGTTCCAGGAAGGACGTTCATGCCAGTCACTAAGCCCATAGAGTTTTCCTTTAATGCACCAACCTGGGGCATAGGAAAGAGCATGCCAGCCCAAATTACCTTGGGACGCATTGGAGAAGTTTATCACCAGGATCTCGAAGATACTATCTACCAGATTTGTGGACGCCAAGACGACCAGGGTGAGATAGTCATCACCAGGAGGGACAGATCCATTGCCTCTTACATCCAGGAATTGAACCAGCACATTCGACTCCAAGAGAATCAGATATATGAGAGTATGGATACTTTACAGAAGGCAATGAAGAGGATCAAGGAGTTGGAGGAAGAACTCTAGTCTACACGAGATGGCTACGAGGAGGAGATGACGACACTTGTGGAGAAGAATGATGATTTGATTAAGAAGCTAGAAGTGTTCATGACGGAGCCCACGATAGGAGGATATGAAGATGTTCCCCCTAGCCCAAAGAGCTTCATCATCATCGACGACACCGACTCTGACCCTGATGAAAAAGTTGATGAGTACGTTGATGAAGCTGGAGCAGATATCATGGAGTCTCCCGCCGATCAAAACTTCTAGTCGACCACCATATCAGTATCAGTATTTCCCCATGTAAAAATTAGTTGAGCACTTTTGTGAACGTTAGATAGATCGTTTGTATGCTCTTGTTTGAAATTGATTGAGTGATATAATTGTGTTTGTCTCATGAGCATATGGGTAGTGTTTTCTCTTTAGACCTCACTCTATTCTATTTTCTCATCCTTTCTAAACCCCTCAGATGGCACCTCCGAGACGTGAACCCGAATTTGCTTTCCCGCCAGAGATCGCCCAATTGATCCAGCACCACAATGCCCTGATGCAGATCCTAGTCCAGAATCGGAATCAAGGGAACAACAACAACAACCCTCCGCCACCACCACCACTGGTTGATCACTTAGCCCATTTCTTAAGGCTAAATCCACCGGTGTTATCTAGTAGCACTGAGCCGATTGTTGCAGATGATTGGCTCCGCAAGATTGGAAGGGATTTAACCACTCCAGGATGCTCAGATGCGGAAAGAGTGTGTTTTGCCGCACATCAGCTAGATGGACCCGCAAAATCATGGTGGGAGAATTTCACAGCCGCTTACCCCGTTGACACTGTCACATGGGAGTAGTTTCAGCAAGCTTTTCGCACCGCCCATGTTTCAGCAGGAGCTATGGACATGAAGAAGCATGAGTTTCGCAACTTACGCCAAGGAGGGCGCCTAGTTGGCCAGTATTTGGAGGAATTTAGCAAGCTAGCACGTTATGCCCCTGATGACATTGCTATAGATGCCGGTAAACAAGAGAAGTTCCTGGAAGGGCTAAATGATGAGCTGAGCATGCAGTTGATGGTGGCAACCTTCAACAACTACCAGGAGTTGGTAGACAAAGCTATCATGATTGAAGGGAAGCAGCAGCAGATTGACAATCGCTAGAGAAAGTATGGACAAGGGAGGTTCAGTTCTGGAGCTCAGAAGAAGCCCCGTTTTACCCCGAACTCGGGAGGGCACATTCACCACAACCATGGGGGAAATCATTCCCATGGAGGGGGTTCGCATAATCATAGTAACCCCAGGAATGCGAATGGTAATGGAGGAAGCAATGGAAAGAACCATTCCACCCCAGCAACGCCCGCCAAGAAGGATCTAAGTCACATTACTTGTTTCAAGTGTGGGAAGAAGGGACATTACGCCACCGAGTGTCTCGAAGCAAAGAATGGCAATGGCAATGACAGCTCTGGGAAGAAGCCCAACCCCTTCAACAGGGGACAAGTGAATCACGTTAGCGTGGAGGAGGTTGAAGCGCAACCTATTGCAATAGTAGGTAAGTGGATCCAGCAAGTGGATCACCCAATTGATCCAGTAGTAGAATGCCCTGATGCAGATTCTAGTCCAGAATCAAAATCAAGGGAACAACAACAACAACCCTCCGCCACCACCAGCACCTATTGATCACTTAGCCCGTTTCTTAAGGCTAAATCCACCGGTGTTCTCTAGTAGCACCGAGCCGATTGTTGCAGATGATTGGCTCCG